>NW_026690928.1:0-600000 GCF_020826845.1 Diceros bicornis minor | reverse complement strand
TTCAGAACATATAGCACGTTGCTGTAAGCAAGCACATTCTCATTCAAAGTTGCAAGTACTATGTAGGAACAAGTTTGTATAGGTATTTCAAAGATGCCCAGAACTGAGCTAAACTTGGTATGTCTCCAACTCCTAGAAATAACTTCATGCCCCATCTCACTTACTTCCAGCTAGTAAGGATCACATAATTCCTAACAAAGTTTTGACACAGATTCCCAATTCGGGCATTCAGAACATATAGCACGTTACTGTAAGCAAGCACATTCTCATTCAAAGTTGCAAGTTACTATGTAGGAACAAGTTTGTATAGGTATTTCAAAGATTTCCAGAACTGAGCTAAACTTTGTATGTGTCCAACTCCTAGAAATACCTTCATACCCCATCTCACTTACTTCCAGCTAGTAAGGATCACATAATTCCTAACAAAATTTGACATAGATTCCCGATTCGGGCATTCAGAACATATAGCACGTTGCTGTAAGCAACCACATTCTCATTCAAAGATGCAGGTTACTATGTAGGAACAAGTTTGTATAGGTATTTCAAAGATGCCCAGAACTGAGCTAAACTTGGTATGTGTCCATCTCCTAGAAATACCTTCATGTCCCAACTCCCTTACTTCCAGCTAGTAAGGATCACATAATTCCTAACATATTTTGACACAGATTCCCAATTCGGGCATTCACAATTATAGCACGTTGCTGTAAGCAAGCACATTCTCATTCAAAGTTGCAAGTTACTATGTAGGAACAAGTTTGTATAGGTATTTCAAAGATGCCCAGAACTGAGCTAAACGTTGTATGTCTCCAACTCCTAGAAATAACTTCATGCCCCATCTCCCTTACTTCCAGCTAGTAAGGATCACATAATTCCTAACAAAGTTTTGACACAGATTCCCAATTCGGGCATTCAGAACATCTAGCACGTTGCTGTAAGCAAGCAAATTCAATTCAAAGTTGCAAGTTACTATGTAGGAACAAGTTTGTATAGGTATTTCAAAGATGCCCAGAACTGAGCTAAACTTGGTATGTCTCCAACTCCTAGAAATAACTTCATGCCCCATCTCCCTTACTTCCAGCTAGTAAGGATCACATAATTCCTAACAAAGTTTTGACACAGATTCCCAATTCGGGCATTCAGAACATATAGCACGTTGCTGTAAGCAAGTACATTCTAATTCAAAGTTGCAAGTTACTAAGTAGGAACAAGTTTGTAAAGGTATTTCAAAGATGCCCAGAACTGAGCTAAACGTTGTATGTCTCCAACTCCTAGAAATAACTTCATGCCCCATCACCCTTACTTCCAGCTAGTAAGGATCACATAATTCCTAACAAAGTTTTGACACAGATTCCCAATTCGGGCATTCAGAACATACAGCACGTTGCTGTAAGCAAGCACATTCTCATTCAAAGTTGCAAGTTACTATGTAGGAACAAGTTTGTATAGGTATTTCAAAGATGCCCAGAACTGAGCTAAACGTTGTATGTCTCCAACTCCTCGAAATAACTTCATGCCCCATCTCCCTTACTTCCAGCTAGTAAGGATCACATAATTCCTAACAAAGTTTTGACACAGATTCCCAATTCGGGCATTCAGAACATATAGCACGTTGCTGTAAGCAAGCACATTCTCATTCAAAGTTGCAAGTTACTATGTAGGAACAAGTTTGTATAGGTATTTCAAAGATGCCCAGAACTGAGCTAAACGTTGTATGTCTCCAACTCCTAGAAATAACTTCATGCCCCATCTCACTTACTTCCAGCTAGTAAGGATCACATAATTCCTAACCAAGTTTTAACACAGATTCCCAATTTGGGCATTCACAATATATAGCACGTTGCTGTAAGCAAGCACATTCTGATTCAAAGTTGCAAGTTACTATGTAGGAACAAGTTTGTATAGGTATTTCAAAGATGACCAGAACTGAGCTAAACTTGGTATGTCTCCAACTCCTAGAAATAACTTCATGCCCCAACTCCCTTTCTTCCAGCTAGTAAGGATCACATAATTCCTAACAAAGTTTTGACACAATTTCCCAATTGGGGCATTCAGAACATATAGCACGTTGCTGTCAGCAAGCACATTCTCATTCAAAGTTGCAAGTTACTATGTAGGAACAAGTTTGTATAGGTATTTCAAAGATGCCCAGAACTGAGCTAAACTTGGTATGTGTCCAACCTCTAGAAATAACTTCATGCCCCAACTCCCTTACTTCCAGCTACTAAGGATCACATAATTCCTAACAAAGTTTTGACACAGATTCCCAATTCGGGCATTCAGAACATATAGCACGTTGCTGTAAGCAAGCACATTCTCATTCAAAGTTGCAAGTACTATGTAGGAACAAGTTTGTATAGGTATTTCAAAGATGCCCAGAACTGAGCTAAACTTGGTATGTCTCCAACTCCTAGAAATAACTTCATGCCCCATCTCACTTACTTCCAGCTAGTAAGGATCACATAATTCCTAACAAAGTTTTGACACAGATTCCCAATTCGGGCATTCAGAACATATAGCACGTTGCTGTAAGCAAGCACATTCTCATTCAAAGTTGCAAGTTACTATGTAGGAACAAGTTTGTATAGGTATTTCAAAGAGGTCCAGAACTGAGCTAAACTTGGTATGTGTCCAACTCCTAGAAATACCTTCATACCCCATCTCACTTACTTCCAGCTAGTAAGGATCACATAATTCCTAACAAAATTTGACATAGATTCCCGATTCGGGCATTCAGAACATATAGCACGTTGCTGTAATCAATCACATTCTCATTCAAAGTTGCAAGTTACTATGTAGGAACAAGTTTGTATAGGTATTTCAAAGATGCCCAGAACTGAGCTAACCGATGTATGTCTCCAACTCCTAGAAATAACTTCATGCCCCATCTCCCTTACTTCCAGCTAGTAAGGATCACATAATTCCTAACAAAGTTTTGACACAGATTCCCAATTCGGGCATTCAGAACATGTAGCACGTTGCTGTAAGCAAGCAAATTCAATTCAAAGTTGCAAGTTACTATGTAGGAACAAGTTTGTATAGGTATTTCAAAGATGCCCAGAACTGAGCTAAACTTGGTGTGTCTCCAACTCCTAGAAATAACTTCATGCCCCATCTCCCTTACTTCCAGCTAATAAGGATCACATAATTCCTAACAAAGTTTTGACACAGATTCCCAATTCGGGCATTCAGAACATATAGCACGTTGCTGTAAGCAAGCACATTCTCATTCAAAGTTGCAAGTTACTATGTAAGAACAAGTTTGTATAGGTATTTCAAAGATGCCCAGAACTGTGCTAAACTTGGCATGTGTCCAACTCCTAGAAATACCTTCATGCCCCAACTCCCTTACTTCCATCTAGTAAGGATCACATAATTCCTAACAAATTTTGACACAGATTCCCAATTCGGGCATTCAGAACATATAGCACGTTGATGTAAGCAAGCACATTCTCATTCAATGTTGCAAGATACTATGTAGGAACAAGTGTGAATAGGAATTTCAAAGATGCCCAGAACTGAGCTAAACGTTGTATGTCTCCAACTCCTAGAAATAACATCATGCCCCATCTCCCTTACTTCCAGCTAGTAAGGATCACATAATTCCTAACAAAGTATTGACACAGATTCCCAATTCTGGCATTCAGAACATATAGCACGTTGCTGTAAGCAAGCACATTCTCATTCAAAGTTGCAAGTTACTATGTAGGAACAAGTTTGTATAGGTATTTCAAAGATGCCCAGAACTGAGCTAAACGTTGTATGTCTCCAACTCCTAGAAATAACTTCATGCCCCATCTCCCTTACTTCCAGCTAGTAAGGATCACATGATTCCTAACAAAGTTTTGACACAGATTCCCAATTTGGGCATTCAGAACATATAGCACGTTGCTGTAAGCAAGCACATTCTCATTCAAAGTTGCAAGTTACTATGTAGGAACAAGTTTGTATAGGTATTTCAAAGATGCCCAGAACTGAGCTAAACGTTGTATGTCTCCAACTCCTAGAATAACTTCATGCCTCATCTCCCTTACTTCCAGCTAGTAAGCATCACATAATTCCTAACAAAGTTTTGACACAGATTCCCAATTCGGGCATTCAGAACATATAGCACGTTGCTGTCAGCAAGCACATTCTCATTCAAAGTTGCAAGTTACTATGTAGGAACAAGTTTGTATAGGTGTTTTAAAGATGCCCAGAACTGAGTTAAACGTTGTATGTCTGCAACTCCTAGAAATAACTTCATGCCCCATCTCCCTTACTTCCTTCTAGTAAGGATCACATAATTCCTAACAAAGTTTTGACACAGATTCCCAATTCGGGCATTCAGAACATATAGCACGTTGCTGTAAGCAAGCACATTCTCATTCAAAGTTGCAAATTACTATGTAGGAACAAGTTTGTATAGATATTTCAAAGATGCCCAGAACTGAGCTAAATTAGGTATGTCTCCAACTCCTAGAAATAACTTCATGCCCCATCTCCCTTACTTCCAGCTAGTAAGGATCATATAACTCCTAAAAGTGTTTTGACACAGATTCCCAATTCGGGCATTCAGAACATATAGCACGTTGCTGTAAGCAAGCACATTCTCATTCAAAGTTGCAAGTTACTATGTTGGAACAAGTTTGTATAGGACTTTCAAAGATGCCCAGAACTGAGCTATACGTTGTATGTCTCCAACTCCTAGAAATAACTTCATGCCTCATCTCACTTACTTCCAGCTAGTAAGGATCACATAATTCCTAACAAAGTTTTGACACAGATTCCCAATTCGGGCATTCAGAACATATAGCACGTTGCTGTAAGCAAGCACATTCTCATTCAATGTTGCAAGATACTATGTAGGAACAAGTGTGAATAGGACTTTCAAAGATGCCCAGAACTGAGCTAAACGTTGTATGTCTCCAACTCCTAGAAATAACTTCATGCCCCATCTCCCTTACTTCCAGCTAGTAAGGATCACATAATTCCTAACAAAGTTTTGACACAGATTCCCAATTCGGGCATTCAGAACATATAGCACATTGCTGTAAGCAAGCACATTCTCATTCAAAGTTGCAAGTTACTATGTAGGAACAAGTTTGTATAGGTATTTCAAAGATGCCCCGAACTGCGCTAAACGTTGTATGTCTGCAACTCCTAGAAATAACTTCATGCCCCATCTCCCTTACTTCCGGCTAGTAAGGATCACATAATTCCTAACAAAGTTTTGACACAGATTCCCAATTCGGGCATTCAGAACATATAGCACGTTGCTGTAAGCAAGCACATTCTCATTCAAAGATGCAAGTTACGATGTAGGAACAAGTTTGTATAGGATTTTCAAAGATGCCCAGAACTGAGCTGAAGTTTGTATGTCTCCAACTCCTAGAAATAACTTCATGCCCAATCTCCCTTACTTCCAGCTAGTGAGGATCACATAATTCCTAACAATGTTTTGACACAGATTCCCAATTCGGGCATTCAGAACATATAGCACGTTACTGTAAGCAAGCACATTCTCATTCAAAGTTGCAAGTTACTATGTAGGAACAAGTTTGTATAGGTATTTCAAAGATGTCCAGAACTGAGCTAAACTTTGTATGTGTCCAACTCCTAGAAATACCTTCATACCCCATCTCACTTACTTCCAGCTAGTAAGGATCACATAATTCCTAACAAAATTTGACATAGATTCCCGATTCGGGCATTCAGAACATATAGCACGTTGCTGTAAGCAACCACATTCTCATTCAAAGATGCAGGTTACTATGTAGGAACAAGTTTGTATAGGTATTTCAAAGATGCCCAGAACTGAGCTAAACTTGGTACGTGTCCAACTCCTAGAAATACCTTCATGTCCCAACTCCCTTACTTCCAGCTAGTAAGGATCACATAATTCCTAACATATTTTGACACAGATTCCCAATTCGGGCATTCACAATTATAGCACGTTGCTGTAAGCAAGCACATTCTCATTCAAAGTTGCAAGTTACTATGTAGGAACAAGTTTGTATAGGTATTTCAAAGATGCCCAGAACTGAGCTAAACGTTGTATGTCTCCAACTCCTAGAAATAACTTCATGCCCCATCTCCCTTACTTCCAGCTAGTAAGGATCACATAATTCCTAACAAAGTTTTGACACAGATTCCCAATTCGGGCATTCAGAACATGTAGCACGTTGCTGTAAGCAAGCAAATTCAATTCAAAGTTGCAAGTTACTATGTAGGAACAAGTTTGTATAGGTATTTCAAAGATGCCCAGAACTGAGCTAAACTTGGTATGTCTCCAACTCCTAGAAATAACTTCATGCCCCATCTCCCTTACTTCCAGCTAGTAAGGATCACATAATTCCTAACAAAGTTTTGACACAGATTCCCAATTCGGTCATTCAGAACATATAGCACGTTGCTGTAAGCAAGCACATTCAATTCAAAGTTGCAAGTTACTATGTAGGAACAAGTTTGTATAGGTATTTCAAAGATGCCCAGAATTGAGCTAAACTTGGTATGTCTCCAACTCCTAGTAATAACTTCATGCCCCATCTCCCTTACTTCCAGCTAGTAAGGATCACATAATTTCTAACAAAGTTTTGACACAGATTCCCAATTCGGGCATTCAGAACATATAGCACGTTGCTGTAAGCAAGTACATTCTAATTCAAAGTTGCAAGTTACTAAGTAGGAACAAGTTTGTAAAGGTATTTCAAAGATGCCCAGAACTGAGCTAAACGTTGTATGTCTCCAACTCCTAGAAATAACTTCATGCCCCATCACCCTTACTTCCAGCTAGTAAGGATCACATAATTCCTAACAAAGTTTTGACACAGATTCCCAATTCGGGCATTCAGAACATACAGCACGTTGCTGTAAGCAAGCACATTCTCATTCAAAGTTGCAAGTTACTATGTAGGAACAAGTTTGTATAGGTATTTCAAAGATGCCCAGAACTGAGCTAAACGTTGTATGTCTCCAACTCCTCGAAATAACTTCATGCCCCATCTCCCTTACTTCCAGCTAGTAAGGATCACATAATTCCTAACAAAGTTTTGACACAGATTCCCAATTCGGGCATTCAGAACATATAGCACGTTGCTGTAAGCAAGCACATTCTCATTCAAAGTTGCAAGTTACTATGTAGGAACAAGTTTGTATAGGTATTTCAAAGATGCCCAGAACTGAGCTAAACGTTGTATGTCTCCAACTCCTAGAAATAACTTCATGCCCCATCTCACTTACTTCCAGCTAGTAAGGATCACATAATTCCTAACCAAGTTTTAACACAGATTCCCAATTTGGGCATTCAGAATATATAGCACGTTGCTGTAAGCAAGCACATTCTGATTCAAAGTTGCAAGTTACTATGTAGGAACAAGTTTGTATAGGTATTTCAAAGATGACCAGAACTGAGCTAAACTTGGTATGTCTCCAACTCCTAGAAATAACTTCATGCCCCAACTCCCTTTCTTCCAGCTAGTAAGGATCACATAATTCCTAACAAAGTTTTGACACAATTTCCCAATTGGGGCATTCAGAACATATAGCACGTTGCTGTCAGCAAGCACATTCTCATTCAAAGTTGCAAGTTACTATGTAGGAACAAGTTTGTATAGGTATTTCAAAGATGCCCAGAACTGAGCTAAACTTGGTATGTGTCCAACCTCTAGAAATAACTTCATGCCCCAACTCCCTTACTTCCAGCTACTAAGGATCACATAATTCCTAACAAAGTTTTGACACAGATTCCCAATTCGGGCATTCAGAACATATAGCACGTTGCTGTAAGCAAGCACATTCTCATTCAAAGTTGCAAGTACTATGTAGGAACAAGTTTGTATAGGTATTTCAAAGATGCCCAGAACTGAGCTAAACTTGGTATGTCTCCAACTCCTAGAAATAACTTCATGCCCCATCTCACTTACTTCCAGCTAGTAAGCATCACATAATTCCTAACAAAGTTTTGACACAGATTCCCAATTCGGGCATTCAGAACATATAGCACGTTGCTGTAAGCAAGCACATTCTCATTCAAAGTTGCAAGTTACTATGTAGGAACAAGTTTGTATAGGTATTTCAAAGAGGTCCAGAACTGAGCTAAACTTGGTATGTGTCCAACTCCTAGAAATACCTTCATACCCCATCTCACTTACTTCCAGCTAGTAAGGATCACATAATTCCTAACAAAATTTGACATAGATTCCCGATTCGGGCATTCAGAACATATAGCACGTTGCTGTAATCAATCACATTCTCATTCAAAGTTGCAAGTTACTATGTAGGAACAAGTTTGTATAGGTATTTCAAAGATGCCCAGAACTGAGCTAACCGATGTATGTCTCCAACTCCTAGAAATAACTTCATGCCCCATCTCCCTTACTTCCAGCTAGTAAGGATCACATAATTCCTAACAAAGTTTTGACACAGATTCCCAATTCGGGCATTCAGAACATGTAGCACGTTGCTGTAAGCAAGCAAATTCAATTCAAAGTTGCAAGTTACTATGTAGGAACAAGTTTGTATAGGTATTTCAAAGATGCCCAGAACTGAGCTAAACTTGGTGTGTCTCCAACTCCTAGAAATAACTTCATGCCCCATCTCCCTTACTTCCAGCTAATAAGGATCACATAATTCCTAACAAAGTTTTGACACAGATTCCCAATTCGGGCATTCAGAACATATAGCACGTTGCTGTAAGCAAGCACATTCTCATTCAAAGTTGCAAGTTACTATGTAAGAACAAGTTTGTATAGGTATTTCAAAGATGCCCAGAACTGTGCTAAACTTGGCATGTGTCCAACTCCTAGAAATACCTTCATGCCCCAACTCCCTTACTTCCATCTAGTAAGGATCACATAATTCCTAACAAATTTTGACACAGATTCCCAATTCGGGCATTCAGAACATATAGCACGTTGCTGTAAGCAAGCACATTCTCATTCAAAGTTGCAAGTTACTATGTAAGAACAAGTTTGTATAGGTATTTCAAAGGTGCCCAGAACTGAGCTAAACGTTGTATGTCTCCAACTCCTAGAAATAACTTCATGCCCCATCTCCCTTACTTCCAGCTAGTAAGGATCACATAATTCCTAAAAGTGTTTTGACACAGATTCCCAATTCGGGCATTCAGAACATATAGCACGTTGCTGTAAGCAAGCACATTCTCATTCAAAGTTGCAAGTTACTATGTAGGAACAAGTTTGTATAGGACTTTCAAAGATGCCCAGAACTGAGCTATACGTTGTATGTCTCCAACTCCTAGAAATAACTTCATGCCCCTTCTCACTTACTTCCAGCTAGTAAGAATCACATAATTCCTAACAAAGTTTTGACACAGATTCCCAATTCGGGCATTCAGAACATATAGCACGTTGCTGTCAGCAAGCACATTCTCATTCAAAGTTGCAAGTTACTATGTAGGAACAAGTTTGTATAGGTATTTCATAGATGCCCAGAACTGAGCTAAACGTTGTATGTCTCCAACTCCTAGAAATAACTTCATGCCCCATCTCACTTACTTCCAGCTAGTAAGGATCACATAATTCCTAACAAAGTTTTGACACAGATTCCCAATTCGGGCATTCAGAACATATAGCACGTTGCTGTAAGCAAGCACATTCTCATTCAAAGTTGCAAGTTACTATGTAGGAACAAGTTTGTATAGGTATTTCAAAGATGCCCAGAACTGAGCTAAACGTTGTATGTCTCCAACTCCTAGAATAACTTCATGCCTCATCTCCCTTACTTCCAGCTAGTAAGCATCACATAATACCTAACAAAGTTTTGACACAGATTCCCAATTCGGGCATTCAGAACATATAGCACGTTGCTGTCAGCAAGCACATTCTCATTCAAAGTTGCAAGTTACTATGTAGGAACAAGTTTGTATAGGTGTTTTAAAGATGCCCAGAACTGAGTTAAACGTTGTATGTCTGCAACTCCTAGAAATAACTTCATGCCCCATCTCCCTTACTTCAATCTAGTAAGGATCACATAATTCCTAACAAAGTTTTGACACAGATTCCCAATTCGGGCATTCAGAACATATAGCACGTTGCTGTAAGCAAGCACATTCTCATTCAAAGTTGCAAATTACTATGTAGGAACAAGTTTGTATAGATATTTCAAAGATGCCCAGAACTGAGCTAAATTTGGTATGTCTCCAACTCCTAGAAATAACTTCATGCCCCATCTCCCTTACTTCCAGCTAGTAAGGATCACATAACTCCTAAAAGTGTTTTGACACAGATTCCCAATTCGGGCATTCAGAACATATAGCACGTTGCTGTAAGCAAGCACATTCTCATTCAAAGTTGCAAGTTACTATGTTGGAACAAGTTTGTATAGGACTTTCAAAGATGCCCAGAACTGAGCTATACGTTGTATGTCTCCAACTCCTAGAAATAACTTCATGCCTCATCTCACTTACTTCCAGCTAGTAAGGATCACATAATTCCTAACAAAGTTTTGACACAGATTCCCAATTCGGGCATTCAGAATATATAGCACGTTGCTGTAAGCAAGCACATTCTCATTCAATGTTGCAAGATACTATGTAGGAACAAGTGTGAATAGGACTTTCAAAGATGCCCAGAACTGAGCTAAACGTTGTATGTCTCCAACTCCTAGAAATAACTTCATGCCCCATCTCCCTTACTTCCAGCTAGTAAGGATCACATAATTCCTAACAAAGTTTTGACACAGATTCCCAATTCGGGCATTCAGAACATATAGCACGTTGCTGTAAGCAAGCACATTCTCATTCAAAGTTGCAAGTTACTATGTAGGAACAAGTTTGTATAGGTATTTCAAAGATGCCCCGAACTGCGCTAAACGTTGTATGTCTGCAACTCCTAGAAATAACTTCATGCCCCATCTCCCTTACTTCCGGCTAGTAAGGATCACATAATTCCTAACAAAGTTTTGACACAGATTCCCAATTCGGGCATTCAGAACATATAGCACGTTGCTGTAAGCAAGCACATTCTCATTCAAAGATGCAAGTTACGATGTAGGAACAAGTTTGTATAGGATTTTCAAAGATGCCCAGAACTGAGCTGAAGTTTGTATGTCTCCAACTCCTAGAAATAACTTCATGCCCAATCTCCCTTACTTCCAGCTAGTGAGGATCACATAATTCCTAACAAAGTTTTGACACACATTCCCAATTCGGGCATTCAGAACATATAGCACGATGCTGTAAGCAAGCACATTCTCGTTCTAAGAAGCAAGTTACTATGTAGGAACAAGTTTGTATAGGTATTTCAAAGATGCCCAGAACTGAGCTAAACCTTGTATGTCTGCAACTCCTAGAAATAACTTCATGCCCCATCTCCATTACTTCCAGCTTGTAAGGATCACATAATTCCTAACAAAGTTTTGACACAGATTCCCAATTCGGGCATTCAGAACATATAGCACGTTGGTGTAAGCAAGCACATTCTCATTCAAAGTTGCAAGTTACTATGTAGGAACACGTTTGTATAGGTATTTCAAAGATGCCTAGAACTGAGCTAAACTTGGTATGTCTCCAACTCCTAGAAATAACTTCATGCCCCATCTCCCTTGCTTCCAGCTAGTAAGGATCACATAATTCCTAACAAAGTTTTGACACAGATTCCCAATTCGGGCATTCAGAACATATAGCACGTTGCTGTAAGCAAGCACATTCTCATTCAAAGTTGCAAGTTACTATGTAGGAACACGTTTGTATAGGTATTTCAAAGATGCCCAGAACTGAGCTAAACTTGGTATGTCTCCAACTCCTAGAAATAACTTCATGCCCCATCTCCCTTACTTCCAGCTAGTAAGGATCACATAATTCCTAACAAAGTTTTGACACAGATTCCCAATTCGGGCATTCAGAACATATAGCACGTTGCTGTAAGCAAGCACATTCTCATTCAAAGTTGCAAGTTACTATGTAGGAACAAGTTTGTATAGGTATTTCAAAGATGCCCAGAACTGAGCTAAACTTGGTATGTGTCCAACTTCTAGAAATAACTTCATGCCCCAACTCCCTTACTTTCAGCTAGTAAGGATCACATAATTCCTAACAAAGTTTTGACACAGATTCCCAATTCGGGCATTCAGAACATATAGCACGTTGCTGTAAGCAAGCACATTCTCATTCAAAGTTGCAAGTTACTATGTAGGAACAAGTTTGTATAGGTATTTCAAAGGTGCCCAGAACTGAGCTAAACTTGGTATGTGTCCAACTCCTAGAAACACCTTCATACCCCATCTCACTTACTTCCAGCTAGTAAGGATCACATAATTCCTAACAAAATTTGACATAGATTCCCAATTCGGGCATTCAGAACATATAGCACGTTGCTGTAAGCAATCACATTCTCATTCAAAGTTGCAAGTTACTGTGTAGGAACAAGTTTGTATAGGTATTTCAAAGATTCCCAGAACTGAGCTAAACTTGGTATGTGTCCAACTCCTAGAAATAACTTCATGCCCCATCTCCCTTACTTCCAGCTAGTAAGGATCACATAATTCCTAACAAAGTTTTGACACAGATTCCCAATTCGGGCATTCAGAACATGTAGCACGTTGCTGTAAGCAAGCACATTCTCATTCAAAGTTGCAAGTTACTATGTAGGAACAAGTTTGTATAGGTATTTCAAAGATGCCCAGAACTCAGCTAAACGTTGTATGTCTCCAACTCCTAGAAATAACTTCATGCCCCATCTCACTTACTTCCAGCAAGTAAGGATCACATAATTTCTGACAACGTTTTGACACAGATTCCCAATTCGGGCATTCAGAACATATAGCAAGTTGCTGTAAGCAAGCACATTCTCATTCAAAGTTGCAAGTTACTATGTAGGAACAAGTTTGTATAGGTATTTCAAAGATGCCCAGAACTGAGCTAAACGTTGTATGTCTCCAACTCCTAGAAATAACTTCATGCCCCATCTCCCTTACTTCCAGCTAGTAAGGATCACATAATTCCTAACAAAGTTTTGACACAGATTCCCAATTCGGGCATTCAGAACATATAGCACGTTGCTGTAAGCAAGCACATTCTGATTCAAAGTTGCAAGTTACTATGTAGGAACAAGTTTGTATAGGAATTTCAAAGATGCCCAGAACTGAGCTAAACGTTGTATGTCTCCAACTCCTAGAAATAACTTCATGCCCAATCTCCCTTACTTCCAGCTAGTAAGGATCACATAATTCCTCACAAAGTTTTGACACAGATTCCCAATTCGGGCATTCAGACCATATAGCACGTTGCTGTAAGCAAGCACATTCTCATTCAAAGTTGCAAGTTACTATGTAGGAACAAGTTTGTATAGGTATTTCAAAGATGCCCAGAACTGAGCTAAACGTTGTATGTCTCCAACTCCTAGAAATAACTTCATGCCCCATCTCCCTTACTTCCAGCTCGTAAGGATCACATAATTCCTAACAAAGTTTTGACACAGATTCCCAATTCGGGCATTCAGAACATATAGCACGTTGCTGTAAGCAAGCACATTCTCATTCAAAGTTGCAAGTTACTATGTAGGAACAAGTTTGTATAGGTATTTCAAAGATGCCCAGAACTGAGCTAAACTTGGTATGTCTCCAACTCCTAGAAATAACTTCATGCCCCAACTCCCTTACTTCCAGCTAGTAAAGATCACATAATTCCTCACAAAGTTTTGACACAGATTCCCAATTCGGGCATTCAGAACATATAGCACGTTGCTGTAAGCAAGCACATTCTCATTCAAAGTTGCAAGTTACAATGTAGGAACAAGTTTGTATAGGTATTTCAAAGATGCCCAGAACTGAGCTAAACTTGGTATGTGTCCAACCTCTAGAAATAACTTCATGACCCAACTCCCTTACTTCCAGCTAGTAAGGATCACATAATTCCTAACAAAGTTTTGACACAGATTCCCAATTCGGGCATTCAGAACATATAGCACGTTGCTGTAAGCAAGCACATTCTCATTCAATGTTGCAAGTACTATGTAGGAACAAGTTTGTATAGGTATTTCAAAGATGCCCAGAACTGAGCTAATCTTGGTATGCCTCCAACTCCTAGAAATAACTTCATGTCCCATCTCCCTTACTTCCAGCTAGTAAGGATCACATAATTCCTAACAAAGTTTTGACACAGATTCCCAATTCGGGCATTCAGAACATATAGCACGTTGCTGTAAGCAAGCACATTCTCATTCAAAGTTGCAAGTTACTATGTAGGAACAAGTTTGTATAGGTATTTCAAAGATGTCCAGAACTGAGCTAATCTTTGTATGTGTCCAACTCCTAGAAATACCTTCATACCCCATCTCACTTACTTCCAGCTACTAAGGATCACATAATTGCTAACAAAATTTGACATAGATTCCCAATTCGGGCATTCAGAACATATAGCACGTTGCTGTAAGCAATCACATTCTCATTCAAAGTTGCAAGTTACTATGTAGGAACAAGTTTGTATAGGTATTTCAAAGATGCCCAGAACTGAACTAAACTTGGTATGTGTCCAACTCCTAGAAATAACTTCATGCCCCAACTCCCTTACACCAAGCTAGTAAGGATCACATAATTCCTAACAAAGTTTTGACACAGATTCCCAATTCGGGCATTCAGAACATGTAGCACGTTGCTGTAAGCAAGCAAATTCAATTCAAAGTTGCAAGTTACTATGTAGGAACAAGTTTGTATAGGTATTTCAAAGATGCCCAGAACTGAGCTAAATGTTGTATGTCTCCAACTCCTGGAAATAACTTCATGCCCAATCTCCCTTACTTCTAGCTAGTAAGGATCACATAATTCCTAACAAAGTTTTGACACAGATTCCCAATTCGGGCATTCAGAACATATAGCACGTTGCTGTAAGCAAGCACATTCTCATTCAAAGTTGCAAGTTACTATGTAGGAACAAGTTTGTATAGGTATTTCAAAGATGCCCAGAACTGAGCTACACTTGGTATGTGTCCAACTCCTCGAAATAACTTCATGCCCCAACTCCCTTACTTCCAGCTAGTAAGGAGCACATAATTCCTAACAAAGTTTTGACACAGATTCCCAATTCGGGCATTCAGAACATATAGCACGTTGCTGTAAGCAAGCACATTCTCATTCAAAGTTGCAAGTTACTATAAAGGAACAAGTTTGTATAGGTATTTCAAAGATGCCCAGAACTGAGCTAAACTTGGTATGTGTCCAACCTCTAGAAATAACTTCATGCCCCAACTCCCTTACTTACAGCTAGTAAGGATCACATAATTCCTAACAAAGATTTGACACAAATTCCCCATTCGGGCATTCAGAACATATAGCACGTTGCTGTAAGCAAGCACATTCTCATTCAAAGTTGCAAGTTACTATGTAGGAACAAGTTTGTATAGGTATTTCAAAGATGCCCAGAACTGAGCTAAACTTGGTGTGTCTCCAACTCCTAGAAATAACTTCATGCCCCATCTCCCTTACTTCCAGCTAATAAGTATCACATAATTCCTAACAAAGTTTTGACACAGATTCCCAATTCGGGCATTCAGAACATATAGGACGTTGCTGTAAGCAAGCACATTCTCATTCAAAGTTGCAAGTTACTATGTAAGAACAAGTTTGTATAGGTATTTCAAAGATGCCCAGAACTGTGCTAAACTTGGTATGTGTCCAACTCCTAGAAATACCTTCATGCCCCAACTCCCTTACTTCCATCTAGTAAGGATCACATAATTCCTAACAAATTTTGACACAGATTCCCAATTCGGGCATTCAGAACATATAGCACGTTGCTGTAAGCAAGCACATTCTCATTCAAAGTTGCAAGTTACTATGTAGGAACAAGTTTGTATAGGTATTTCAAAGATGCCCAGAATTGAGCTAACCGATGTATGTCTCCAACTCCTAGAAATAACTACATGCCCCATCTCCCTTACTTCCAGCTAGTAAGGATCACATAATTCCTAACAAAGTTTTGACACAGATTCCCAATTCGGGCATTCAGAACATATAGCACGTTGCTGTAAGCAAGCACATTCTGATTCAAAGTTGCAAGTTACTATGTAGGAACAAGTTTGTATAGGTATTTCAAAGATGCCCAGAACTGAGCTAAACGTTGTATGTCTCCAACTCCTAGAAATAACTTCATGCCTCATCTCCTTTACTTCCATCTAGTAAGTATCACATAATTCCTAACAAAGTTTTGACACAGATTCCCAATTCGGGCATTCAAAACATATAGCACGTTGCTGTAAGCAAGCACATTCTGATTCAAAGTTGCAAGTTACTATGTAGGAACAACTTTGTATAGGTATTTCAAAGATGCCCAGAACTGAGCTAAACGTTGTATGTCTCCAACTCCTAGAAATAACTTCATGCCTCATCTCACTTACTTCCAGCTAGTAAGGATCACATAATTCCTAACAAAGTTTTGACACAGATTCCCAATTCGGGCATTCAGAACCTATAGCACGTTGCTGTAAGCAAGCACATTCTCATTCAAAGTTGCAAGTACTATGTAGGAACAAGTGTGTATAGGTATTTCAAAGATGCCCAGAACTGAGCTAAACGTTGTATGTCTGCAACTCCTAGAAATAACTTCATGCCCCATCTCCCTTACTTACAGCGAGTAAGGATCACATAATTCCTAACAAAGTTTTGACACAGATTCCCAATTCGGGCATTCAGAACATATAGCACGTTGCTGTAAGCAAGCACATTCTCATTCAAAGTTGCAAGTTACTATGTAGGAACAAGTTTGTATAGGTATTTCAAAGATGCCCAGAACTGAGCTAAACTTGGTATGTCTCCAACTCCTAGAAATAACTTCATGCCCCATCTCCCTTACTTCCAGCTAGTAAGGATCACATAATTCCTAACAAAGTTTTGACACAGATTCCCAATTCGGGCATTCAGAACATATAGCACGTTGCTGTAAGCAAGCACACTCTCATTCAAAGTTGCAAGTTACTATGTGGGAACAAGTTTGTATAGGTATTTCAAAGATGCCCAGAACTGAGCTAAACGTTGTATGTCTCCAACTCCTAGAAATAACTTCATGCCCCATCTCCCTTACTTCCATCTAGTAAGGATCACATAATTCCTAACAAAGTTTTGACACAGATTCCCAATTCGGGCATTCAGACCATATAGCACGTTGCTGTAAGCAAGCACATTCTCATTGAAAGTTGCAAGTTACTATGTAGGAACAAGTTTGTATAGGTATTTCAAAGATGCCCAGAACTGAGCTAAACTTGGTATGTGTCCAACCTCTAGAAATAACTTCATGCCCCAACTCCCTTACTTCCAGCTAGTAAGGATCACATAATTCCTAACAAAGTTTTGACACAGATTCCCAATTCGGGCATTCAGAACATATAGCACGTTGCTGTAAGCAAGCACATTCTCATTCAATGTTGCAAGTTACTATGTAGGAACAAGTTTGTATAGGTATTTCAAAGATGCCCAGAACTGAGCTAAACGTTGTATGTCTGCAACTCCTAGAAATATCTTCATGCCCCATCTCCCTTAATTCCAGCTAGTAAGGATCACATAATTCCTAACAAAGATTTGACACAGATTCCCAATTCCGGCATTCAGAACATATAGCACGTTGCTGTATGCAAGCTCATTCTGATTCAAAGTTGCAAGTTACTATGTAGGAACAAGTTTGTATAGGTATTTCAAAGATGCCCAGAACTGAGCTAAACGTTGTATGTCTGCAACTCCTAGAAATAACTTCATGCCCCATCTCCCTTACTTCCATCTAGTAAGGATCACATAATTCCTAACAAAGTTTTGACACAGATTCCCTATTCGGGCATTCAGAACATATAGCACGTTGCTGTAAGCAAGCACATTCTCATTCAAAGTTGCAAGTTACTATGTAGGAACAAGTTTGTATAGGTATTTCAAAGATGCCCAGAACTGAGCTTAAGTGGGTATGTCTCCAACTCCTAGAAATAACTTCATGCCCCATCTCCCTTACTTCCAGCTAGTAAGGATCACATAATTCCTAACAAAGTTTTGACACAGATTCCCAATTCGGGCATTCAGAACATATAGCACGTTGCTGTAAGCAAGCACATTCTGATTCAAAGTTGCAAGTTACTATGTAGGAACAAGTTTGTATAGGTATTTCAAGATGCCCAGAACTGAGCTAAACGTTGTATGTCTCCAACTCCTAGAAATAACTTCATGCCACATCTCCCTTACTTCCAGCTAGTAAGGATCACATAATTCCTAACAAAGTTTTGACACAGATTCCCAATTCGGGCATTCAGAACATATAGCACGTTGCTGTAGCAAGCACATTCTCATTCAAAGATGCAAGTTACTATGTAGGAACAAGTTTGTATAGGACTTTCAAAGATGCCCAGAACTGAGCTGAAGTGTGTATGTCTCCAACTCCTAGAAATAACTTCATGCCCCATCTCCCTTACTTCCAGCTAGTGAGGATCACATAATTCCTAACAAAGTTTTGACACAGATTCCCTATTCGGGCATTCAGAACATATAGCACGTTGCTGTAAGCAAGCACATTCTCATTCTAAGAAGCAAGTTACTATGTAGGAACTAGTTTGTATAGGTATTTCAAAGATGCCCAGAACTGAGCTAAAGTGGGTATGTGTCCAACCTCTAGAAATAACTTCATGCCCCAACTCACTTACTTCCAGCTAGTAAGGATCACATAATTCCTAACAAAGTTTTGACACAGATTCCCAAATCGGGCATTCAGAACATATAGCACGTTGCTGTAAGCAAGCACATTCTGATTCAAAGTTGCAAGTTACTATGTAGGAACAAGTTTGTATAGGTATTTCAAAAATGCCCAGAACTGAGCTAAATGTTGTATGTCTCCAACTCCTAGAAATAACTTCATGCCCCATCTCCCTTACTTCCAGCTAGTAAGGATCACATATTTCCTAACAAAGTTTTGACACAGATTCCCAATTCGGGCATTCAGAACATATAGCACGTTGCTGTAAGCAAGCACATTCTCATTCAAAGTTGCAAGTTACTATGTAGGAACAAGTTTGTATAGGACTTTCAAAGATGCCCAGAACTGAGCTAAACTTGGTATGTGTCCAACCTCTAGAAATAACTTCATGCCCCAACTCCCTTACTTCCAGCTAGTAAGGATCACATAATTCCTTACAAAGTTTTGACACAGATTCCCAATTCAGGCATTCAGAACATGTAGCACGTTGCTGTAAGCAAGCACATTCTCATACAAAGTTGCAAGTTACTATGTAGGAACAAGTTTGTAAAGGTATTTCAAAGATGCCCAGAACTGAGCTAAACGTTGTATGTCTCCAACTCCTAGAAATAACTTCATGTCTCATCACATTTACTTCCAGCTAGTAAGGATCACATAATTCCTAACAAAGTTTTGACAGAGATTCCCAATTCGGGCATTCAGAACATATAGCACGTTGCTGTAAGCAAGCACATTCTCATTCAAAGTTGCAAGTTACTATGTAGGAACAAGTTTGTATAGGTATTTCAAAGATGCCCAGAACTGAGCTAAACGTTGTATGTCTGCAACTCCTAGAAATAACTTCATGCCTCATCTCCTTTACTTCCATCTAGTAAGTATCACATAATTCCTAACAAAGTTTTGACACAGATTCCCAATTCGGGCATTCAGAACATATAGCACGTTGCTGTAAGCAAGCACATTCTGATTCAAAGTTGCAAGTTACTATGTAGGAACAACTTTGTATAGGTATTTCAAAGATGCCCAGAACTGAGCTAAACGTTGTATGTCTCCAACTCCTAGAAATAACTTCATGCCTCATCTCACTTACTTCCAGCTAGTAAGGATCACATAATTCCTAACAAAGTTTTGACACAGATTCCCAATTCGGGCATTCAGAACCTATAGCACGTTGCTGTAAGCAAGCACATTCTCATTCAAAGTTGCACGTACTATGTAGGAACAAGTGTGTATAGGTATTTCAAAGATGCCCAGAACTGAGCTAAACGTTGTATGTCTGCAACTCCTAGAAATAACTTCATGCCCCATCTCCCTTACTTACAGCGAGTAAGGATCACATAATTCCTAACAAAGTTTTGACACAGATTCCCTATTCGGGCATTCAGAACATATAGCACGTTGCTGTAAGCAAGCACATTCTCATTCAAAGTTGCAAGTTACTATGTAGGAACAAGTTTGTATAGGTATTTCAAAGATGCCCAGAACTGAGCTAAACTTGGTATGTCTCCAACTCCTAGAAATAACTTCATGCCCCATCTCCCTTACTTCCATCTAGTAAGGATCACATAATTCCTAACAAAGTTTTGACACAGATTCCCAATTCGGGCATTCAGACCATATAGCACGTTGCTGTAAGCAAGCACATTCTCATTCAAAGTTGCAAGTTACTATGTAGGAACAAGTTTGTATAGGACTTTCAAAGATGCCCAGAACTGAGCTAAACTTGGTATGTGTCCAACCTCTAGAAATAACTTCATGCCCCAACTCCCTTACTTCCAGCTAGTAAGGATCACATAATTCCTAACAAAGTTTTGACACAGATTCCCAATTCGGGCATTCAGAACATATAGCACGTTGCTGTAAGCAAGCACATTCTCATTCAATGTTGCAAGTTACTATGTAGGAACAAGTTTGTATAGGTATTTCAAAGATGCCCAGAACTGAGCTAAACGTTGTATGTCTGCAACTCCTAGAAATATCTTCATGCCCCATCTCCCTTAATTCCAGCTAGTAAGGATCACATAATTCCTAACAAAGATTTGACACAGATTCCCAATTCGGGCATTCAGAACATATAGCACGTTGCTGTAAGCAAGCTCATTCTGATTCAAAGTTGCAAGTTACTATGTAGGAACAAGTTTGTATAGGTATTTCAAAGATGCCCAGAACTGAGCTAAACGTTGTATGTCTGCAACTCCTAGAAATAACTTCATGCCCCATCTCCCTTACTTCCATCTAGTAAGGATCACATAATTCCTAACAAAGTTTTGACACAGATTCCCTATTCGGGCATTCAGAACATATAGCACGTTGCTGTAAGCAAGCACATTCTCATTCAAAGTTGCAAGTTACTATGTAGGAACAAGTTTGTATAGGTATTTCAAAGATGCCCAGAACTGAGCTAAACTTGGTATGTCTCCAACTCCTAGAAATAACTTCATGCCCCATCTCCCTTACTTCCAGCTAGTAAGGATCACATAATTCCTAACAAAGTTTTGACACAGATTCCCAATTCGGGCATTCAGAACATATAGCACGTTGCTGTAAGCAAGCACATTCTGATTCAAAGTTGCAAGTTACTATGTAGGAACAAGTTTGTATAGGTATTTCAAAGATGCCCAGAACTGAGCTAAACGTTGTATGTCTCCAACTCCTAGAAATAACTTCATGCCCCATCTCCCTTACTTCCAGCTAGTAAGGATCACATAATTCCTAACAAAGTTTTGACACAGATTCCCAATTCGGGCATTCAGAACATATAGCACGTTGCTGTAGCAAGCACATTCTCATTCAAAGATGCAAGTTACTATGTAGGAACAAGTTTGTATAGGACTTTCAAAGATGCCCAGAACTGAGCTGAAGTGTGTATGTCTCCAACTCCTAGAAATAACTTCATGCCCCATCTCCCTTACTTCCAGCTAGTGAGGATCACATAATTCCTAACAAAGTTTTGACACAGATTCCCTATTCGGGCAATCAGAACATATAGCACGTTGCTGTAAGCAAGCACATTCTCATTCTAAGAAGCAAGTTACTATGTAGGAACTAGTTTGTATAGGTATTTCAAAGATGCCCAGAACTGAGCTAAAGTGGGTATGTGTCCAACCTCTAGAAATAACTTCATGCCCCAACTCCCTTACTTCCAGCTAGTAAGGATCACATAATTCCTAACAAAGTTTTGACACAGATTCCCAATTCGGGCATTCAGAACATATAGCACGTTGCTGTAAGCAAGCACATTCTGATTCAAAGTTGCAAGTTACTATGTAGGAACAAGTTTGTATAGGTATTTCAAAAATGCCCAGAACTGAGCTAAATGTTGTATGTCTCCAACTCCTAGAAATAACTTCATGCCCCATCTCCCTTACTTCCAGCTAGAAAGGATCACATAATTCCTAACAAAGTTTTGACACAGATTCCCAATTCGGGCATTCAGAACATATAGCACGTTGCTGTAAGCAAGCACATTCTCATTCAAAGTTGCAAGTTACTATGTAGGAACAAGTTTGTATAGGACTTTCAAAGATGCCCAGAACTGAGCTAAACTTGGTATGTGTCCAACCTCTAGAAATAACTTCATGCCCCAACTCCCTTACTTCCAGCTAGTAAGGATCACATAATTCCTAACAAAGTTTTGACACAGATTCCCAATTCGGGCATTCAGAACATATAGCACGTTGCTGTAAGCAAGCACATTCTCATTCAAAGTTGCAAGTTACTATGTAGGAACAAGTTTGTATAGGTATTTCACAGATGCCCAGAACTGAGCTAAACGTTGTATGTCTGCAACTCCTAGAAATAACTTCATGCCCCATCTCCCTTACTTCCAGCTAGTAAGGATCACATAATTCCTAACAAAGTTTTGACACAGATTCCCAAATCGGGCATTCAGAACATATAGCACGTTGCTGTAAGCAAGCACATTCTCATTCAAAGTTGCAAGTTACTATGTAGGAACAAGTTTGTATAGGTATTTCAAAGATGCCCAGAACTGAGCTAAAAGTTGTATGTCTGAAACTCCTAGAAATAACTTCATGCCCCATCTCCCTTACTTCCATCTAGTAAGGATCACATAATTCCTAACAAAGATTTGACACAGATTCCCAATTCGGGCATTCAGAACATATAGCACGTTGCTGTAAGCAAGCACATTCTAATTCAAAGTTGCAAGTTACTATGTAGGAACAAGTTTGTATAGGACTTTCAAAGATGCCCAGAACTGAGCTAAACTTGGTATGTGTCCAACCTCTAGAAATAACTTCATGCCCCAACTCCCTTACTTCCAGCTAGTAAGGATCACATAATTCCTAACAAAGTTTTGACACAGATTCCCAATTCGGGCATTCAGAACATATAGCACGTTGCTGTAAGCAAGCACATTCTCATTCAAAGTTGCAAGTTACTATGTAGGAACAAGTTTGTATAGGTATTTAAAAAATGCCCAGAACTGAGCTAAACGTTGTATGTCTGCAACTCCTAGAAATAACATCATGCCCCATCTCCCTTACTTCCAGCTAGTAAGGATCACATAATTCCTAACAAAGTTTTGACACAGATTCCCAATTCGGGCATTCAGAACATATAGCACGTTGCTGTAAGCAAGCACATTCTCATTCAAAGTTGCAAGTTACTATGTGGGAACAAGTTTGTATAGGTATTTCAAAGATGCCCAGAACTGAGCTAAACGTTGTATGTCTGCAACTCCTAGAAATAACTTCATGCCCCATCTCTCTTACTTCCAGCCTTAAGGATCACATAATTCCTAACAAAGTTTTGACACAGATTCCCAATTCGGGCATTCAGAACATATAGCACGTTGCTGTAGCAAGCACATTCTCATTCAAAGATGCAAGTTACTATGTAGGAACTAGTTTGTATAGGACTTTCAAAGATGCCCAGAACTGAGCTGAAGTGTGTATGTCTCCAACTCCTAGACATAACTTCATGCCCCATCTCCCTTACTTCCAGCTAGTGAGGATCACATAATTCCTAACAAAGTTTTGACACAGATTCCCTATTCGGGCATTCAGAACATATAGCACGTTGCTGTAAGCAAGCACATTCTCATTCTAAGAAGCAAGTTACTATGTAGGAACAAGTTTGTATAGGTATTTCAAAAATGCCCAGAACTGAGCTAAAGTGGATATGTGTCCAACCTCTAGAAATAACTTCATTCCCCAACTCCCTTACTTCCAGCTAGTAAGGATCACATAATTCCTAATAACGTTTTGACACAGATTCCCAATTCTGGCATTCAGAACATATAGCACGTTGCTGTAAGCAAGCACATTCTCATTCAAAGTTGCAAGTTACTATGTAGGAACAAGTTTGTATAGGTATTTCAAAGATGCCCAGAACTGAGCTAAACTTGGTATGTCTCCAACTCCTAGAAATAACTTCATGCCCCATCTCCCTTACTTCCAGCTAGTAAGTATCACATAATTCCTAACAAAGATTTGACACAGATTCCCGATTCGGGCATTCAGAACATATAGCACGTTGCTGTAAGCAAGCACATTCTCATTCAAAGTTCTAAGTTACTATGTGGGAACAAGTTTGTATAGGTATTTCAAAGATGCCCAGAACTGAGCTAAACGTTGTATGTCTCCAACTCCTAGAAATAACTTCATGCCCCATCTCCCTTACTTCCATCTAGTAAGGATCACATAATTCCTAACAAAGTTTTGACACAGATTCCCAATTCGGGCATTCAGACCATATAGCACGTTGCTGTAAGCAAGCACATTCTCATTCAAAGTTGCAAGTTACTATGTAGGAACAAGTTTGTATAGGTATTTCAAAGATGCCCAGAACTGAGCTAAACGTTGTATGTCTCCAACTCCTAGAAACAACTTCATGCCCCATCTCCCTTACTTCCATCTAGTAAGGATCACATAATTCCTAATAAAGTTTTGACACAGATTCCCAATTCGGGCATTCAGAACATATAGCACGTTGCTGTAAGCAAGCACATTCTCATTCAAAGTTGCAAGTTACTATGTAGGAACTAGTTTGTATAGGACTTTCAAAGATGCCCAGAACTGAGCTAAACTTGGTATGTGTCCAACCTCTAGAAATAACTTCATGCCCCAACTCCCTTACTTCCAGCTAGTAAAGATCACATAATTCCTAACAAAGTTTTGACACAGATTCCCAATTCGGGCATGCAGAACATATAGCACGTTGCTGTAAGCAAGCACATTCTCATTCAAAGTTGCAAGTTACTATGTAGGAACAAGTTTGTATAGGTATTTCAAAGATGCCCAGAACTGAGCTAAACGTTTTATGTCTCCAACTCCTAGAAATAACTTCATGCCCCATCTCCCTTACTACCAGCTAGTAAGGATCACATAATTCCTAACAAAGATTTGACACAGATTCCCAATTCGGGCATTCAGAACATATAGCACGTTGCTGTAGCAAGCACATTCTCATTCAAAGATGCAAGTTACTATGTAGGAACAAGTTTGTATAGGACTTTCAAAGATGCCCAGAACTGAGCTGAAGTGTGTATGTCTCCAACTTCTAGAAATAACTTCATGCGCCATCTCCCTTACTTCCAGCTAGTGAGGATCACATAATTCCTAACAAAGTTTTGACACAGATTCCCTATTCGGGCATTCAGAACATATAGCACGTTGCTGTAAGCAAGCACATTCTCATTCTAAGAAGCAAGTTACTATGTAGGAACAAGTTTGTATAGGTATTTCAAAAATGCCCAGAACTGAGCTAAAGTGGGTATGTGTCCAACCTCTAGAAATAACTTCATGCCCCAACTCCCTTACTTCCAGCTAGTAAGGATCACATAATTCCTAACAAAGTTTTGACACAGATTCCCAATTCGGGCATTCAGAACATATAGCTCGTTGCTGTAAGCAAGCACATTCTGATTCAAAGTTGCAAGTTACTATGTAGGAACAAGTTTGTATAGGTATTTCAAAGATGCCCAGAACTGAGCTAAACGTTGTATGTCTCCAACTCCTAGAAATAACTTCATGCCCCATCTCCCTTACTTCCATCTAGTAAGGATCACATAATTCCTAACAAAGTTTTGACACAGATTCCCAATTCGGGCATTCAGAACATATAGCACGTTGCTGTAAGCAAGCACATTCTCATTCAAAGTTGCAAGTTACTATGTAGGAACAAGTTTGTATAGGACTTTCAAAGATGCCCAGAACTGAGCTAAACATGGTATGTGTCCAACCTCTAGATATAACTTCATGCCCCAACTCCCTTACTTCCAGCTAGTAAGGATCACATAATTCCTAACAAAGTTTTGACACAGATTCCCAATTCGGGCATTCAGAACATATAGCACGTTGCTGTAAGCAAGCACATTCTCATTCAAAGTTGCAAGTTACTATGTAGGAACAAGTTTGTATAGGTATTTCAAAGATGCCCAGAACTGAGCTAAACTTGGTATGTCTCCAACTCCTAGAAATAACTTCATGCCCCATCTCCCTTACTTCCAGCTAGTAAGGATCACATAATTCCTAACAAAGTTTTGACACAGATTCCCAATTCGGGCATTCAGAACATATAGCACGTTGCTGTAAGCAAGCACATTCTCATTCAAAGTTGCAAGTTACTATGTAGGAACAAGTTTGTATAGGTGTTTCAAAGATGCCCAGAACTGAGCTAAACGTTGTATGTCTCCAACTCCTAGAAATAACTTCATGCCCATCTCCCTTACTTCCATCTAGTAAGGATCACATAATTCCTAAAAAAGTTTTGACACAGATTCCCAATTCGGGCATTCAGACCATATAGCACGTTGCTGTAAGCAAGCACATTCTCATTCAAAGTTGCAAGTTACTATGTAGGAACAAGTTTGTATAGGTATTTCAAAGATGCCCAGAACTGAGCTAAAAGTTGTATGTCTCAAACTCAGAGAAACAACTTCATGCCCCATCTCCCTTACTTCCATCTAGTAAGGATCACATAATTCCTAACAATGTTTTGACACAGATTCCCAATTCGGGCATTCAGAACATATAGCACGTTGCTGTAAGCAAGCACATTCTCATTCAAAGTTGCAAGTTACTATGTAGGAACAAGTTTGTATAGGACTTTCAAAGATGCCCAGAACTGAGCTAAACTTGGTATGTGTCCAACCTCTAGAAATAACTTCATGCCCCAACTCCCTTACTTCCAACTAGTAAGGATCACATAATTCCTAACAAAGTTGTGACACAGATTCCCAATTCGGGCATTCAGAACATATAGCACGTTGCTGTAAGCAAGCACATTCTCATTCAAAGTTGCAAGTTACTATGTAGGAACAAGTTTGTATAGGTATTTCAAAGATGCCCAGAACTGAGCTAAACGTTGTATGTCTCCAACTCCTAGAAATATCTTCATGCCCCATCTCCCTTACTTCCAGCTAGTAAGGATCACTAATTCCTAACAAAGTTTTGACACAGATTCCCAATTCGGGCATTCAGAACATATAGCACGTTGCTGTAAGCAAGCTCATTCTGATTCAAAGTTGCAAGTTACTATGTAGGAACAAGTTTGTATAGGTATTTCAAAGATGCCCAGAACTGAGCTAAACATGGTATGTCTGCAACTCCTAGAAATAACTTCATGCCCCATCTCCCTTACTTCCAGCTAGTAAGGATCACATAATGCCTAACAAAGTTTTGACACAGATTCCCTATTCGGGCATTCAGAACATATAGCACGTTGCTGTAAGCAAGCACATTCTCATTCAAAGTTGCAAGTTACTATGTAGGAACAAGTTTGTATAGGTATTTCAAAGATGCCCAGAACTGAGCTAAACGTTGTATGTCTGCAACTCCTAGAATTAACTTCATGCACCATCTCCCTTACTTCCATCTAGTAAGGATCACATAATTCCTAACAAAGTTTTGACACAGATTCCCAATTCGGGCATTCAGAACATAGAGCACGTTGCTGTAAGCAAGCACATTCTCATTCAACTTTGCAAGTTACTATGAAGGAACAAGTTTGTATAGGTATTTCAAAGATGCCCAGAACTGAGCTAAACGTTGTATGTCTGCAACTCCTAGAAATAACGTCATGCCCCATCTCCCTTACTTCCATCTAGTAAGGATCACATAATTCCTAACCAAGTATTGACACAGATTCCCAATTCGGGCATTCAGAACATATAGCAGGTTGCTGTAAGCAAGCACATTCTCATTCAAAGTTGCAAGTTACTATGTAGGAACAAGTTTGTATAGGTATTTCAAAGATGCCCAGAACTGAGCTAAACTTGGTATGTCTCCAACTCCAAGAAATAACTTCATGCCCCATCTCCCTTACTTCCAGCTAGTAAGGATCACATAATTCCTAACAAAGTTTTGACACAGATTCCCAATTCGGGCATTCAGAACATATAGCACGTTGCTGTAAGCAAGCACATTCTCATTCAAAGTTGCAAGTTACTATGAAGGAACAAGTTTGTATAGGTATTTCAAAGATGCCCAGAACTGAGCTAAACGTTGTATGTCTGCAACTCCTAGAAATAACTTCATGCCCCATCTCCCTTACTTCCAGCTAGTCAGGATCACATAATTCCTAACAAAGTTTTGACACAGATTCCCAATTCGGGCATTGAGAACATGTAGCACGTTGCTGTAAGCAAGCACATTCTGATTCAAAGTTGCAAGTTACTATGTAGGAACAAGTTTGTATAGGTATTTCAAAGATGCCCAGAACTGAGCTAAACGTTGTATGTCTCCAACTCCTAGAAATAACTTCATGCCCCATTTCCCTTACCTCTAGCTAGTAAGGATCACATAATTCCTAACAAAGTTTTGACACAGATTCCCAATTCGGGCATTCAGAACATATAGCACGTTGCTGTAAGCAAGCACATTCTCATTCAAAGTTGCAAGTTACTATGTAGGAACAAGTTTGTATAGGTATTTCAAAGATGCCCAGAACTGAGCTAAACGTTGTATGTCTCCAACTCCTAGAAATAACTTCATGCCCCATCTCCCTTACTTCCAGCTAGTAAGGATCACATAATTCCTAACAAAGTTTTGACACAGATTCCCAATTCGGGCATTCAGAACATATAGCACGTTGCTGTAAGCAAGCACATTCTCATTCTAAGAAGCAAGTTACTATGTAGGAACAAGTTTGTATAGGTATTTCAAAGATGCCCAGAACTGAGCTAAAGTGGGTATGTGTCAAACTCCTAGAAATAACATCATGCCCCATCTCACTTACTTCCATCTAGTAAGGATCACATAATTCCTAACAAAGTTTTGACACAGATTCCCAATTCGGGCATTCAGATCATATAGCACGTTGCTGTAAGCAAGCACATTCTTATTCAAAGTTGCAAGTTACTATGTAGGAACAAGTTTGTATAGGTATTTCAAAGATGCCCAGAACTGAGCTAAACGTATATGTCTCCAACTCCTAGAAATAACTTCATGCCCCATCTCCCTTACTTCCATCTAGTAAGGATCACATAATACCTAACAAAGTTTTGACACAGATTCCCAATTCGGGCATTCAGAACATATAGCACTTTGCTGTAAGCAAGCACATTCTCATTCAAAGTTGCAACTTACTATGTAGGAACAAGTTTGTATAGGTATTTCAAAGATGCCCAGAACTGAGCTAAACTTGGTATGTCTCCAACTCCTAGAAATAACTTCATGCCCCATCTCCCTTACTTCCAGCTAGAAAGGATCTCATAATTCCTAACAAAGTTTTGACACAGATTCCCAATTCGGGCATTCAGAACATATAGCACGTTGCTGTAAGCAAGCACATTCTCATTCAAAGTTGCAAGTTACTATGTAGGAACAAGTTTGTATAAGTATTTCAAAGATGCCCAGAACTGAGCTAAACGTTGTATGTCTCCAACTCCTAGAAATAACATCATGCCCCATCTCCCTTACTTCCAGCTAGTGAGGATCACATAATTCCTAACAAAGTTTTGACACAGATTCCCAATTCGGGTATTCAGAACATATAGCACGTTGCTGTAAGCAAGCACATTCTGATTCAAAGTTGCAAGTTACTATGTAGGAACAAGTTTGTATAGGTATTTCAAAGATGCCCAGAACTGAGCTAAACGTTGTATGTCTGCAACTCCTAGAAATAACTTCATGCCTCATCTCCCTTACTTCCAGCTAGTAAGGATCACATAATTCCTAACAAAGTTTTGACACAGATTCCCAATTCGGGCTTTCAGAACATATAGCACCTTGCTGTAAGCAAGCACATTCTCTTTCATAGTTGCAAGTTACTATGTAGGAACAAGTGTGTATAGGTATTTCAAAGATGCCCAGAACTGAGCTAAACGTTGTATGTCTCCAACTCCTAGAAATAACTTCATGCCCCATCTCGCTTACTTCCAGCTAGTAAGGATCACATAATTCCTAACAAAGTTTTGACACAGATTCCCAATTCGGGCATTCAGAACATATAGCACGTTGCTGTAAGCAAGCACATTCTCATTCAAAGTTGCAAGTTACTATGCAGGTACAAGTTTGTATAGGTATTTCAAAGATGCCCAGAACTGAGCTAAACGTTGTATGTCTCCAACTCCAGAAATAACTTCATGCCCCATCTCCCTTACTTCGAGCTAGTAAGGATCACATAATTCCTAACAAATTTTTGACACAGATTCCCAATTAGGGCATTCAGAACATATAGCACGTTGCTGTAAGCAAGCACATTCTCATTCTAAGAAGCAAGTTACTATGTAGGAACAAGTTTGTATAGGTATTTCAAAGATGCCCAGAACTGAGCTAAAGTGAGTATGTGTCCAACTCCTAGAAATAACTTCATGCCCCATCTCACTTACTTCCATCTAGTAAGGATCACATAATTCCTAACAAAGTTTTGACACAGATTCCCAATTCGGGCATTCAGAACATATAGCACGTTGCTGTAAGCAAGCATATTCTCATTCAAAGTTGCAAGTTACTATGTAGGAACAAGTTTGTATAGGTATTTCAAAGATGCCCAGAGCTGAGCTAAACTTGGTATATCTCCTACTCCTAGAAATAACTTCATGCCCCATCTCCCTGTCTTCCAGCTAGTAAGGATCACATTATTCCTAACAAAGTTTTGACACAGATTCCCAATTCGGGCATTCAGAACATATAGCACGTTGCTGTAAGCAAGCACATTCTCATTCAAAGTTGCAAGTTACTATGTAGGAACAAGTTTGTATAGGTATTTCAAAGATGCCCAGAACTGAGCTAAATTTGGTATGTGTCCAACCTCTAGAAATAACTTCATGCCGCAACTCCATTACTTCCAGCTAGTAAGGATCACATAATTCCTAACAAATTTTTGACACAGATTCCCAATTCGGGCATTCAGAACATATAGCACGTTGCTGTAAGCAAGCACATTCTGATTCAAAGTTGCAAGTTACTATGAAGGAACAAGTTGGTATAGGTATTTCAAAGATGCCCAGAACTGAGCTAAACGTTGTATGTCTCCAACTCCTAGAAATAACTTCATGCCCCAACTCCCTTACTTCCAGCTAGTAAGGATCACACAATTCCGAACAAAGTTTTGACACAGATTCCCAATTCGGGCATTCAGAACATATAGCACGTTGCTGTAAGCAAGCACATTCTCATTCAAAGTTGCAAGTTCCTATGTAGGAACAAGTTTGTATAGTTGTTTCAAAGACGACCAGAACTTAGCTGAACTTGGTATGTGTCCAACCTCTTGAAATAACTTCATGCCCCAACTACCTTACTTCCGGCTAGTAAGGATCACATAATTCCCAACAAAGTTTTGACACAGACTCCCAATTCGGGCATTCAGAACATATAGCACGTTGCTGTAAGCAAGCACATTCTCATTCATAGTTGCAAGTTACTATGTAGAAACAAGTTTGTATAGGTATGTCAAAGATGCCCAGAACTGAGTTAAACGTTGTGTGTCTGCTCTCCTAGAAATAACTTCATACCCCATCTCTCTTACTTCCAGCTAATAAGGATCACATAATTCCTAACAAAGTTTTGACACAGATTCCCAATTCGGGCATTCAGAACATATAGCACGTTGCTGTAAGCAAGCACATTCTCATTCAAAGTTGCAAATTCCTATGTAGGAACAAGTTTGTATAGGACTTTGAAAGATGCCCAGAACTGAGCTGAAGTTTGTATGTCTCCAACTCCTAGAAATAACTTCATGCCCCATCTCCCTTACTTCCAGCTAGTGAGGATCACATAATTCCTAACAAAGTTTTGACACAGATTCCCATTTCGGGCATTCAGAACATATAGCACGTTGCTGTAAGCAAGCACATTCTGATTGAAAGTTGCAAGTTACTATGTAGGAACAAGTTTGTATAGGTATTTCAAAGATGCTCAGAACTGAGTTAAACGTTGTATGTCTCCAACTCCTAGAAATAACTTCATGCCCCAACTACCTTACTTCCGGCTAGTAAGGATCACATAATTCCTAACAAAGTTTTGACACAGATTCCCAATTCGGGCATTCAGAACATATAGCACGTTGCTGTAAGTAAGCACATTCTCATTCTAAGAAGCAAGTTACTATGTAGGAACAAGTTTGTATAGGTATTTCAAAGATGCCCAGAACTGAGCTAATGTGGGTATGTGTCCAACTCCTAGAAATAACTTCATGTCCCATCTCCCTTACTTCCAGCTAGTAATGATCACATAATTCCTAACAAAGTTTTGACACAGATTCCCAATTCGGGCATTCAGAATATATAGCACGTTGCTGTAAGCAAGCACATTCTCATTCAAAGTTTCAAGTTACTATGTAGGAACAAGTTTGTATAGGTGTTTCAAAGATGCCCAGAACTGAGCTAAGTTGGTATGTGTCCAACCTCTAGAAATAACTTCATGCCCCAACTCCCTACTTCCAGCTAGTAAGGATCACATAATTCCTAACAAAGTTTTGACACAGATTCCCAATTCGGGCATTCAGAACATATAGCACGTTGCTGTAAGCAAGCACATTCTGATTCAAAGTTGCAAGTTACTATGTAGGAACAAGTTTGTATAGGTATGTCAAAGATGCCCAGAACTGAGTTAAACGTTGTGTGTCTGCTCTCCTAGAAATAACTTCATGCCCCATCTCTCTTACTTCCAGCTAATAAGGATCACATAATTCCTAACAAAGTTTTGACACAGATTCCCAATTCGGGCATTCAGAACATATAGCACGTTGCTGTAAGCAAGCACATTCTCATTCAAAGTTGCAAGTTACTATGTAGGAACAAGTTTGTATAGGTATTTCAAAGATGCCCAGAACTGAGCTAAACTTGGTATGTCTCCAACTCCTAGAAATAACTTCATGCCCCATCTCCCTTACTTCCAGCTAGTAAGGATCACATAATTCCTAACAAAGATTTGACACAGATTCCCATTTCGGGCATTCAGAACATATAGCACGTTGCTGTAAGCAAGCACATTCTCATTCAAAGTTGCAAGTTACTATGTAGGAACAAGTTTGTATAAGTATTTCAAAGATGCCCAGAACTGAGCTAAACGTTGTATGTCTCCAACTCCTAGAAATAACTTCATGCCCCAACTCCCTTACTTCCAGCTAATAAGGATCACATAATTCCTAACAAAGTTTTGACACACATTCCCAATTCGGGCATTCAGAACATATAGCAAGTTGCTGTAAGCAAGCACATTCTCATTCAAAGTTGCAAGTTACTATGTAGGAACAAGTTTGTATAGGTATTTCAAAGATGCCCAGAACTGAGCTAAACTTGGTATGTGTCCAACCTCTATCAACAACTTCATGCCCCAACTCCCTTACTTCCAGCTAGTAAGGATCACATAATTCCTAACAAAGATTTGACACAGATTCCCAATTCGGGCATTCAGAACATATAGCAAGTTGCTGTAAGCAAGCACATTCTCATTCAAAGTTGCAAGTTACTATGTAGGAACAAGTGTGTATAGGTATTTCAATGATGCCCAGAACTGACCTAAACGTTGTATGTCTGCAACTCCTAGAAATAACTTCATGCCCCATCTCACTTACTTCCAGCTAGTAAGGATCACATAATTTCGAACAAAGTTTTGACACATATTCCCAATTCGGGCATTCAGAACATATTGCACGTTGCTGTAAGCAAGCACATTCTCATTCAAAGTTGCAAGTTACTATGTAGGAACAAGTTTATATAGGAATTTCAATGATGCCCAGAACTGAGCTAAACGTTGTATGTCTCCAACTCCTAGAAATAACTTCATGCCCCATCTCCCTTACTTCCAGCTAGTAAGGATCACATAATTCCTAACAAAGTTTTGACACAGATTCCCAATTCGGGCATTCAGTACATATAGCACGTTGCTGTAAGCAAGCACATTCTCATTCAAAGTTGCAAGTTACTATGTAGGAACAAGTTTGTATAGGTATTTCAAAGATGCCCAGAACTGAGCTGAACTTGGTATGTGTCCAAGCTCTAGAAATAACTTCATGCCCCAACTACCTTACTTCCAGCTAGTAAGGATCACATAATTCCTAACAAAGTTTTGACAGAGATTCCCAATTCGGGCATTCAGAACATATAGCACGTTGCTGTAAGCAAGCACATTCTCATTCAAAGTTGCAAGTTACTATGTAGGAACAAGTTTGTATAGGTATTTCAAAGATGCCCAGAACTGAGCTAAACTTGGTATGTCTCCAACTCCTAGAAATAACTTCATGCCCCATCTCCCTTACTTCCAGCTAGTAAGGATCACATAATTCCTAACAAAGATTTGACACAGATTCCGATTTCGGGCATTCAGAACATATAGCACGTTGCTGTAAGCAAGCACATTCTCATTCAAAGTTGCAAGTTACTATGTAGGAACAAGTTTGTATAAGTATTTCAAAGATGCCCAGAACTGAGCTAAACGTTGTATGTCTCCAACTCCTAGAAATAACTTCATGCCCCAACTCCCTTACTTCCAGCTAATAAGGATCACATAATTCCTAACAAAGTTTTGACACACATTCCCAATTCGGGCATTCAGAACATATAGCAAGTTGCTGTAAGCAAGCACATTCTCATTCAAAGTTGCAAGTTACTATGTAGGAACAAGTGTGTATAGGTATTTCAAAGATGCCCAGAACTGAGCTAAAGTGGGTATGTGTCCAACTCCTAGAAATAACTTCATGCCCCATCTCACTTACTTCCATCTAGTAAGGATCACATAATTCCTAACAAAGTTTTGACACAGATTCCCCATTCAGGCATTCAGAACATATAGCACGTTGCTGTAAGCAAGCACATTCTCATTCAAAGTTGCAAGTTACTATGTAGGAACAAGTTTGTATAGGTATTTCAAAGATGACCAGAGCTGAGCTAAACTTGGTATATCTCCTACTCCTAGAAAAAACTTCATGCCCCATCTCCCTTACTTCCAGCTAGTAAGGATCACATTATTCCTAACAATGTTGTGACACAGATTCCCAATTCTGGCATTCAGAACATATAGCACGTTGCTGTAAGCAAGCACATTCTCATTCAAAGTTGCAAGTTACTATGTAGGAACAAGTTTGTATAGGTATTTCAAAGATGCCCAGAACTGAGCTAAACTTGGTATGTGTCCAACCTCTAGAAATAACTTCATGCCGCAACTCCATTACTTCCAGATAGTAAGGATCACATAATTCCTAACAAAGTTTAGACACAGATTCCCAATTCGGGCATTTAGAACATATAGCACGTTGCTGTAAGCAAGCACATTCTGATTCAAAGTTGCAAGTTACTATGAAGGAACAAGTTTGTATAGGTATTTCAAAGATGCCCAGAACTGAGCTAAACGTTGTATGTCTCCAACTCCTAGAAATAACTTCATGCCCCATCTCCATTACTTCCAGCTAGTAAGGATCACATAATTCCTAACAAAGATTTGACACAGATTCCCAATTCGGGCATTCAGAACATATAGCACGTTGCTGTAAGCAAGCACATTCTGATTCAAAGTTGCAAGTTACTATATAGGAACAAGTTTGTTTAGGTATTTCTTAGATGCCCAGAACTGAGCTAAACTTGGTATGTGTCCAGCTCCTAGAAATAACTTCAAGCCCCATCTTCCTTACTTCCAGCTAGTAAGGATTACATAATTCCTAACAAAGTTTTGAAACAGATTCCCAATTCGGGCATTCAGAACATATAGCACGTTGCTGTAAGCAAGCACATTCTCATTCAAAGTTGCAAGTTACTATGTAGGAACAAGTTTGTATAGGTATTTCAAAGATGCCCAGAACTGAGCTAAACGTTGTATGTCTCCAACTCCTAGAAATAACTTCATGTCCCATCTCCCTTACTTCCAGCTAGTAAGGATCACATAATTCCTAACAAAGTTTTGACACAGATTCCCAATTCGGGCATTCAGAACATATAGCACGTTGCTGTAAGCAAGCACATTCTCATTCAAAGTTGCAAGTTACTATGTAGGAACAAGGTTGTATAGGTATTTCAAAGATGCCCAGAACTGAGCTAACCGATGTATGTCTCCAACTCCTAGAAATAACTTCATGCCCCATCTCCCTTACTTCCAGCTAGTAAGGATCACATAATTCCTAACAAAGTTTTGACACAGATTCCCAATTCGGGCATTCAGAACATATAGCACGTTGCTGTAAGCAAGCACATTCTCATTCAAAGTTGCAAGTTACTATGTAGGAACAAGTTTGTATAGGTATTTCAAAGATGCCCAGAACTGAGCTAACCGTTGTATGTCTTCAACTCCTAGAAATAACTTCATGCCCCATCTCCCTTACGTCCAGCTAGTAAGGATCACATAATTCCTAAAAAAGTTTTGACACAGATTCCCAATTCGGGCATTCAGAACATATAGCACGTTGCTGTAAGCAAGCTCATTCTCATTCAAAGTTGCAAGTTACTATGTAGGAACAAGTTTGTATAGGTATTTCAAAGATGCCCAGAACTGAGCTAAACTTGGTATGTCTCCAACTCCTAGAAATAACTTCATGCCCCATCTCCCTTACTTCCAGCTAGTAAGGATCACATAATTCCTAACAAAGTTTTGACACAGATTCCCAATTCAGGCATTCAGAACATATAGCACGTTGCTGTAAGCAAGCACATTCTCATTCATAGTTGCAAGTTACTATGTAGGAACATGTTTGTATAGGTATTTCAAAGATGCCCAGAACTGAGCTAAACGTTATATGTCTCAAACTCCTAGAAATAACTTCATGCCCCATCTCCCTTACTTCCAGCTAGTAAGGATCACATAATTCCTAACAAAGTTTTGACACAGATTCCCAATTCGGGCATTGAGAACATATAGCACGTTGCTGTAAGCAAGCACATTCTCATTCAAAGTTGCAAGTTACTATGTAGGAACAAGTTTGTATAGGTATTTCAAAGATGCCCAGAACTGATCTAACTTGGTATGTCTCCAACTCCTAGAAATAACTACATGCCCCATCTCCTTTACTTCCAGCTAGTAAGGATCACATAATTCCTAACAAAGTTTTGACACAGAATCCCAATTCGGGCATTCAGAACATATAGCACGTTGCTGTAAGCAAGCACATTCTCATTCAAAGTTGCAAGTTACTATGTAGGACCAAGTTTGTATAGGTATTTCAAAGATGCCCAGAACTGAGCTAAACGTTGTATGTCTCCAACTCCTAGAAATAACTACATGCCCCATCTCCCTTACTTCCAGCTAGTCAGGATCACATAATTCCTAACAAAGTTTTGACACAGATTCCCAATTCGGGCATTGAGAACATATAGCACGTTGCTGTAAGCAAGCACTTTCTGATTCAAAGTTGCAAGTTACTATGTAGGAACAAGTTTGTATAGGTATTTCAAAGATGCCCAGAACTGAGCTAAACGTTGTATGTCTCCAACTCCTAGAAATAACTTCATGCCCCATTTCCCTTACTTCCAGCTAGTAAGGATCACATAATTCCTAACAAATTTTTGACACAGATTCCCAATTCGGGCATTCAGAACATATAGCACGTTGCTGTAAGCAAGCACATTCTCATTCAAAGTTGCAAGTTACTATGTAGGAACAAGTTTGTATAGGTATTTCAAAGATGCCCAGAGCTGAGCTAAACTTGGTATATCTCCTACTCCTAGAAATTACTTCATGCCCCATCTCCCTTACTTCCAGCTAGTAAGGATCACATTATTCCTAACAATGTTGTGACACAGATTCCCAATTCGGGCATTCAGAACATATAGCACGTTGCTGTAAGCAAGCACATTCTCATTCAAAGTTGCAAGTTACTATGTAGGAACAAGTTTGTATAGGTATTTCAAAGATGCCCAGAACTGAGCTAAACTTGGTATGTGTCCAACCTCTAGAAACAACTTCATGCCGCAACTCCATTACTTCCAGCTAGTAAGGATCACATAATTCCTAACAAAGTTTTGACACAGATTCCCAATTCGGGCATTTAGAACATATAGCACGTTGCTGTAAGCAAGCACATTCTGATTCAAAGTTGCAAGTTACTATGAAGGAACAAGTTTGTATAGGTATTTCAAAGATGCCCAGAACTGAGCTAAACGTTTTATGTCTCCAACTCCTAGAAATAACTTCATGCCCCATCTCCATTACTTCCAGCTAGTAAGGATCACATAATTCCTAACAAAGTTTTGACACAGATTCCCAATTCGGGCATTCAGAACATATAGCACGTTGCTGTAAGCAAGCACATTCTGATTCAAAGTTGCAAGTTACTATATAGGAACAAGTTTGTTTAGGTATTTCTTAGATGCCCAGAACTGAGCTAAACTTGGTATGTGTCCAGCTCCTAGAAATAACTTCAAGCCCCATCTTCCTTACTTCCAGCTAGTAAGGATTACATAATTCCTAACAAAGTTTTGACACAGATTCCCAATTCGGGCATTCAGAACATATAGCACGTTGCTGTAAGCAAGCACATTCTGATTCAAAGTTGCAAGTTACTATGTAGGAACAAGTTTGTATAGGTATTTCAAAGATGCCCAGAACTGAGCTAAACGTTGTATGTCTCCAACTCCTAGAAATAACTTCATGTCCCATCTCCCTTACTTCCAGCTAGTAAGGATCACATAATTCCTAACAAAGTTTTGACACAGATTCCCAATTCGGGCATTCAGAACATATAGCACGTTGCTGTAAGCAAGCACATTCTCATTCAAAGTTGCAAGTTACTATGTAGGAACAAGTTTGTATAGGTAGTTCAAAGATGCCCAGAACTGAGCTAACCGTTGTATGTCTTCAACTCCTAGAAATAACTTCATGCCCCATCTCCCTTACTTCCAGCTAGTAAGGATCACATAATTCCTAACAAAGTTTTGACACAGATTCCCAATTCGGGCATTCAGAACATATAGCACGTTGCTGTAAGCAAGCTCATTCTCATTCAAAGTTGCAAGTTACTATGTAGGAACAAGTTTGTATAGGTATTTCAAAGATGCCCAGAACTGAGCTAAACTTGGTATGTCTCCAACTCCTAGAAATAACTTCATGCCCCATCTCCCTTACTTCCAGCTAGTAAGGATCACATAATTCCTAACAAAGTTTTGACACAGATTCCCAATTTGGGCATTCAGAACATATAGCACGTTGTTGTAAGAAAGCACATTCTCATTCAAAGTTGCAAGTAACTATGTAGGAACAAGTTTGTATAGGTATTTCAAAGATGCCCAGAACTGAGCTAAACGTTGTATGTCAGCAACTCCTAGAAATAACTTCATGCCCCATCTCCCTTACTTCCAGCTAGTAAGGATCACATAATTCCTAACAAAGTTTTGACACAGATTCCCAATTCGGGCATTCAGAACATATAGCACGTTGCTGTAAGCAAGCACATTCTCATTCAAAGTTGCAAGTTACTATGTAGGAACAAGTTTGTATAGGTATGTCAAAGATGCCCAGAACTGAGCTAATCTTGGTATGTGTCCAACCTCTAGAAATAACTTCATGCCCCAACTCCCTTACTTCCAGCTAGTAAGGATCACATAATTCCTAACAAAGTTTTGACACAGATTCCCAATTCGGGCATTCAGAACATATAGCACGTTGCTGTAAGCAAGCACATTCTCATTCAAAGTTGCAAGTTACTATGTAGGAACAAGTTTGTATAGGTATTTCAAAGATGCCCAGAACTGAGCTAAACGTTGTATGTCTGCAACTCCTAGAAATAACTTCATGCCCCATCTCCCTTACTTCCAGCTAATAAGGATCACATAATTCCTAACAAAGTTTTGACACAGATTCCCAATTCGGGCATTCAGAACATATAGCACGTTGCTGTAAGCAAGCACATTCTCATTCAAAGTTGCAAGTTACTATGTAGGAACAAGTTTGTATAGGTATTTCAAAGATGCCCAGAACTGAGCTAAAGGTTGTATGTCTCCAACTCCTAGAAATAACTTCATGCCCCATCTCCCTTACTTCCATCTAGTAAGGATCACATAATTCCTAACAAAGTTTTGACACAGATTACCAATTCGGGCATTCAGAACATATAGAACGTTGCTGTAAGCAAGCACATTCTGATTCACAGTTGCAAGTTACTATGTAGGAACAAGTTTGTATAGGTATTTCAAAGATGCCCAGAACTGAGCTAAACGTTGTATGTCTCCAACTCCTAGAAATAACTTCATGCCCCAACTCCCTTACTTCCAGCAAGTAAGGATCACACAATTCCTAACAAAGTTTTGACACAGATTCCCAATTCGGGCATTCAGAACATATAGCACGTTGCTGTAAGCAAGCACATTCTAATTCAAAGTTGCAAGTTACTATGTAGGAACAAGTTTGTATAGGTGTTTCAAAGATGCCCAGAACTGAGCTAAACTTGGTATGTCTCCAACTCCTAGAAATAACTTCATGCCCCATCTCCCTTACTTCCATCTAGTAAGGATCACATAATTCCTAACAAAGTTTTGACACAGATTACCAATTCGGGCATTCAGAACATATAGAACGTTGCTGTAAGCAAGCACATTCTCATTCAAAGTTGCAAGTTACTATGTAGGAACAAGTTTGTATAGGTATTTCAAAGATGCCCAGAACTGAGCTAAACGTTGTATGTCTCCAACTCCTAGAAATAACTTCATGCCCCAACTCCCTTACTTCCAGCTAGTAAGGATCACACAATTCCTAACAAAGTTTTGACACAGATTCCCAATTCGGGCATTCAGAACATATAGCACGTTGCTGTAAGCAAGCACATTCTCATTCAAAGTTGCAAGTTACTATGTAGAAACAAGTTTGTATAGGTATTTCAAAGATGCCCAGAACTGAGCTAAACTTGGTATGCCTCCAACTCCTAGAAATAACTTCATGCCCCATCTCCCTTACTTCCAGCTAGTAAGGATCACATAATTCCTAACAAAGATTTGACACAGATTCCCAATTCGGGCATTCAGAACATATAGCACGTTGCTGTAAGCAAGCACATTCTCATTCAAAGTTGCAAGTTACTATGTAGGAACAAGTTTGTATAGGTATTTCAAAGATGCCCAGAACTGAGCTAAAAGTTGTATGTCTCCAACTCCTAGAAATAACTTCATGCCCCAACTCCCTTACTTCCAGCTAATAAGGATCACATAATTCCTAACAAAGTTTTGACACAGATTCCCAATTCGGGCATTCAGAACATATAGCACGTTGCTGTAAGCAAGCACATTCTCATTCAAAGTTTCAAGTTATTATGTAGGAACAAGTTTGTATAGGACTTTGAAAGATGCCCAGAACTGAGCTGAAGTTTGTATGTCTCCAACTCCTAGAAATAACTTCATGCCCCATCTCACTTACTTCCAGCTAGTGAGGATCACATAATTCCTAACAATGTTTTGACACAGATTCCCAATTCGGGCATTCAGAACCTGTAGCACGTTGCTGTAAGCAAGCACATTCAATACAAAGTTGCAAGTTACTACGTAGGAACAAGTTTGTATAGGTATTTAAAGATGCCCAGAATTGAGCTAAACTTGGTATGTCTCCAAATCCTAGAAATAACTTCATGCCCCATCTCCCTTACTTCCATCTAGTAAGGATCACATAATTCCTAACAAAGTTTTGACACAAATTCCCAATTCGGGCATTCAGAACATATAGCACGTTGCTGTAAGCAAGCACATTCTCATTCAAAGTTGCAAGTTACTAAGTAGGAAAAAGTTTGTAAAGGTATTTCAAAGATGCCCAGAACTGAGCTAAACTTGGTATGTCTCCAACTCCTAGAAATAACTTCATGCCCCATCACCCTTATCACCAGCTAGTAAGGATCACATAATTCCTAACAAAGTTTTGACACAGATTCCCAATTCGGGCATTCAGAACATGTAGAACGTTGCTGTAAGCAAGCACATTCTCATTCAAAGTTGCAAGTTACTATGTAGGAACAAGTTTGTATAGGTATTTCAAAGATGCCCAGAACTGAGCTAAACTTGGTATGTGTCCAACCTCTAGAAACAACTTCATGCCCCAACTCCCCTACTTCCAGCTAGTAAGGATCACATAATTCCTAACAAAGATTTGACACAGATTCCCAATTCGGGCATTCAGAACATATAGCAAGTTGCTGTAAGCAAGAACATTCTCATTCAAAGTTGCAAGTTACTATGTAGGAACAAGTGTGTATAGGTATTTCAAAGATGCCCAGAACTGACCTAAACGTTTTATGTCTGCAACTCCTAGAAATAACTTCATGCCCCATCTCACTTACTTCCAGCTAATAAGGATTACATAATTCCTAACAAAGTTTTGACACAGATTCCCAATTCGGGCATTCAGATCATATAGCACATTGCTGTAAGCAAGCACATTCTCATTCAAAGTTGCAAGATACTATGTAGGAACAAGTTTGTATAGGTATTTCAAAGATGTCCAGAACTGAGCTAAACTTGGTATGTCTCCAACTCCTAGAAATAACTTCATGCCCCATCTCCCTTACTTCCAGCTAGTAAGGATCACATAATTCCTAACAAAGTTTTGACACAGATTCCCAATTCGGGCCTTCAGAATATATAGCACGTTGCTGTAAGCAAGCACATTCTCATTCAAAGTTGCAAGTTACTATGTAGGAACAAGTTTGTATAGGTATTTCAAAGATGCCCAGAACTGAGCTAAGCATTGTATGTCTCCAACTCCTAGAAATAACTTCATTCCCCAACTCCCTTACTTCCAGCTAGTAAGAATCACATAATTCCTAACAAAGTTTTGACACAGATTCCCAATTTGGGCATTCAGAACATATAGCACGTTGCTGTAAGCAAGCACATTCTCATTCAAAGTTGCAAGTTACTATGTAGGAACAAGTTTGTATAGGTATGTCAAAGATGCCCAGAACTGAGCTAAACTTGGTATGTGTCCAACTCCTAGAAATAACTTCATGCCCCAACTCCCTTACTTCCAGCTAGTAAGGATCACATAATTCCTAACAAAGTTTTGACACAGATTCCCAATTCGGGCATTCAGAACATATAGCACGTTGCTGTAAGCAAGCACATTCTCAGTCAAAGTTGCAAGTTACTATGTAGGAACAAGTTTGTATAGGTATTTCAAAGATGCCCAGAACTGAGCTAAACGTTGTATGTCTGCAACTCCTAGAAATAACTTCATGCCCCATCTCCCTTACTTCCAGCTAATAAGGATCACATAATTCCTAACAAAGTTTTGACACAGATTCCCAATTCGGGCATTCAGATCATATAGCACATTGCTGTAAGCAAGCACATTCTCATTCAAAGTTGCAAGATACTATGTAGGAACAAGTTTGTATAGGTATTTCAAAGATGTCCAGAACTGAGCTAAACTTGGTATGTCTCCAACTCCTAGAAATAACTTCATGCCCCATCTCCCTTACTTCCAGCTAGTAAGGATCACATAATTCCTAACAAAGTTTTGACACAGATTCCCAATTCGGGCCTTCAGAATATATAGCACGTTGCTGTAAGCAAGCACATTCTCATTCAAAGTTGCAAGTTACTATGTAGGAACAAGTTTGTATAGGTATTTCAAAGATGCCCAGAACTGAGCTAAGCATTGTATGTCTCCAACTCCTAGAAATAACTTCATTCCCCAACTCCCTTACTTCCAGCTAGTAAGAATCACATAATTCCTAACAAAGTTTTGACACAGATTCCCAATTTGGGCATTCAGAACATATAGCACGTTGCTGTAAGCAAGCACATTCTCATTCAAAGTTGCAAGTTACTATGTAGGAACAAGTTTGTATAGGTATGTCAAAGATGCCCAGAACTGAGCTAAACTTGGTATGTGTCCAACTCCTAGAAATAACTTCATGCCCCAACTCCCTTACTTCCAGCTAGTAAGGATCACATAATTCCTAACAAAGTTTTGACACAGATTCCCAATTCGGGCATTCAGAACATATAGCACGTTGCTGTAAGCAAGCACATTCTCAGTCAAAGTTGCAAGTTACTATGTAGGAACAAGTTTGTATAGGTATTTCAAAGATGCCCAGAACTGAGCTAAACGTTGTATGTCTGCAACTCCTAGAAATAACTTCATGCCCCATCTCCCTTACTTCCAGCTAATAAGGATCACATAATTCCTAACAAAGTTTTGACACAGATTCCCAATTCGGGCATTCAGAACATATAGCACGTTGCTGTAAGCAAGCACATTCTCATTCAAAGTTGCAAGTTACTATGTAGGAACAAGTTTGTATAGGTATTTCAAAGATGCCCAGAACTGAGCTAAACGTTGTATGTCTCCAACTCCTAGAAATAACTTCATGCCCCATCTCCCTTACTTCCATCTAGTAAGGATCACATAATTCCTAACAAAGTTTTGACACAGATTACCAATTCGGGCATTCAGAACATATAGAACGTTGCTGTAAGCAAGCACATTCTGATTCAAAGTTGCAAGTTACTATGTAGGAACAAGTTTGTATAGGACTTTCAAAGATGCCCAGAACTGAGCTAAACGTTGTATGTCTCCAACTCCTAGAAATAACTTCATGCCCCAACTCCCTTACTTCCAGCTAGTAAGGATCACACAATTCCTAACAAAGTTTTGACACAGATTCCCAATTCGGGCATTTAGAACATATAGCACGTTGCTGTAAGCAAGCACATTCTCATTCAAAGTTGCAAGTTACTATGTAGGAACAAGTTTGTATAGGTGTTTCAAAGATGCCCAGAACTGAGCTAAACTTGGTATGTCTCCAACTCCTAGAAATAACTTCATGCCCCATCTCCCTTACTTCCATCTAGTAAGGATCACATAATTCCTAACAAAGTTTTGACACAGATTACCAATTCGGGCATTCAGAACATATAGAACGTTGCTGTAAGCAAGCACATTCTGATTCAAAGTTGCAAGTTACTATGTAGGAACAAGTTTGTATAGGTATTTCAAAGATGCCCAGAACTGAGCTAAACGTTGTATGTCTCCAACTCCTAGAAATAACTTCATGCCCCAACTCATTTACTTCCAGCTAGTAAGGATCACACAATTCCTAACAAACTTTTGACACAGATTCCCAATTCGGGCATTCAGAACATATAGCACGTTGCTGTAAGCAAGCACATTCTCATTCAAAGTTGCAAGTTACTATGTAGGAACAAGATTGTATAGGTATTTCAAAGATGCCCAGAACTGAGCTAAACTTGGTATGTCTCCAACTCCTAGAAATAACTTCATGCCCCATCTCCCTTACTTCCAGCTAGTAAGGATCACATAATTCCTAACAAAGATTTGACACAGATTCCCAATTCGGGCATTCAGAACATATAGCACGTTGCTGTAAGCAAGCACATTCTCATTCAAAGTTGCAAGTTACTATGTAGGAACAAGTTTGTATAGGTATTTCAAAGATGCCCAGAACTGAGCTAAACGTTGTATGTCTCCAACTCCTAGAAATAACTTCATGCCCCAACTCCCTTACTTCCAGCTAATAAGGATCACATAATTCCTAACAAAGTTTTGACACAGATTCCCAATTCGGGCATTCAGAACATATAGCACGTTGCTGTAAGCAAGCACATTCTCATTCAAAGTTGCAAGTTACTATGTAGGAACAAGTTTGTATAGGACTTTGAAAGATGCCCAGAACTGAGCTGAAGTTTGTATGTCTCCAACTCCTAGAAATAACTTCATGCCCCATCTCACTTACTTCCAGCTAGTGAGGATCACATAATTCCTAACAAAGTTTTGACACAGATTCCCAATTCGGGCATTCAGAACCTGTAGCACGTTGCTGTAAGCAAGCACATTCAATACAAAGTTGCAAGTTACTACGTAGGAACAAGTTTGTATAGGTATTTCCAAGATGCCCAGAATTGAGCTAAAGTTGGTATGTCTCCAAATCCTAGAAATAACTTCATGCCCCATCTCCCTTACTTCCATCTAGTAAGGATCACATAATTCCTAACAAAGTTTTGACACAGATTCCCAATTCGGGCATTCAGAACATATAGCACGTTGCTGTAAGCAAGCACATTCTCATTCAAAGTTGCAAGTTACTAAGAGGGAACAAGTTTGTAAAGGTATTTCAAAGATGCCCAGAACTGAGCTAAACTTGGTATGTCTCCAACTCCTAGAAATAACTTCATGCCCCATCTCCCTTATCACCAGCTAGTAAGGATCACATAATTCCTAACAAAGATTTGACACAGATTCCCAATTCGGGCATTCAGAACATGTAGCACGTTGCTGTAAGCAAGCACATTCTCATTCAAAGTTGCAAGTTACTATGTAGGAACAAGTTTGTATAGGTATTTCAAAGATTCCCAGAACTGAGCTAAACTTGGTATGTGTCCAACCTCTAGAAACAACTTCATGCCCCAACTCCCCTACTTCCAGCTAGTAAGGATCACATAATTCCTAACAAAGATTTGACACAAATTCCCAATTCGGGCATTCAGAACATATAGCAAGTTGCTGTAAGCAAGAACATTCTCATTCAAAGTTGCAAGTTACTATGTAGGAACAAGTGTGTATAGGTATTTCAAAGATGCCCAGAACTGACCTAAACGTTTTATGTCTGCAACTCCTAGAAATAACTTCATGCCCCATCTCACTTACTTCCAGCTAGTAAGGATCACATAATTTCGAACAAAGTTTTGACACAGATTCCCAATTCGGGCATTCAGAACATATAGCACGTTGCTGTAAGCAAGCACATTCTCATTCAAAGTTGCAAGTTACTATGTAGGAACAAGTTTGTATAGGAATTTCAATGATGCCCAGAACTGAGCTAAACGTTGTATTTCTCCAACTCCAAGAAATAACTTCATGCCCCATCTCCCTTACTTCCAGCTAGTAAGGATCACATAATTCCTAACAACATTTTGACACAGATTCCCAATTCGGGCATTCAGTACATATAGCACGTTGCTGTAAGCAAGCACATTCTCATTCAAAGTTGCAAGTTACTATGTAGGAACAAGTTTGTATAGGTATGTCAAAGATGCCGAAAACTGAGTTAAACGTTGTGTGTCTGCTCTCCTAGAAATAACTTCATGCCCCATCTCTCTTACTTCCAGCTAATAAGGATCACATAATTCCTAACAAAGTTTTGACACAGATTCCCAATTCGGGCATTCAGATCATATAGCACATTGCTGTAAGCAAGCACATTCTCATTCAAAGTTGCAAGTTACTATGTAGGAACAAGTTTGTATAGGTATTTCAAAGATGTCCAGAACTGAGCTAAACTTGGTATGTCTCCAACTCCTAGAAATAACTTCATGCCCCATCTCCCTTACTTCCAGCTAGTAAGGATCACATAATTCCTAACAAAGTTTTGACACAGATTCCCAATTCGGGCATTCAGAACATATAGCACGTTGCTGTAAGCAAGCACATTCTCATTCAAAGTTGCAAGTTACTATGTAGGAACAAGTTTGTATAGGTATTTCAAAGATGCCCAGAACTGAGCTAAGCATTGTATGTCTCCAACTCCTAGAAATAACTTCATGCCCCAACTCCCTTACTTCCAGCTAGTAAGAATCACATAATTCCTAACAAAGTTTAGACACAGATTCCCAATTTGGGCATTCAGAACATATAGCACGTTGCTGTAAGCAAGCACATTCTCATTCAAAGTTGCAAGTTACTATGTAGGAACAAGTTTGTATAGGTATGTCAAAGATGCCCAGAACTGAGCTAAACTTGGTATGTGTCCAACCTCTAGAAATAACTTCATGCCCCAACTCCCTTACTTCCAGCTAATAAGGATCACATAATTCCTAACAAAGTTTTGACACAGATTCCCAATTCGGGCATTCAGAACATATAGCACGTTGCTGTAAGCAAGCACATTCTCATTCAAAGTTGCAAGTTACTATGTAGGAACAAGTTTGTATAGGTATTTCAAAGATGCCCAGAACTGAGCTAAACGTTGTATGTCTCCAACTCCTAGAAATAACTTCATGCCCCATCTCCCTTACTTCCATCTAGTAAGGATCACATAATTCCTAACAAAGTTTTGACACAGATTACCAATTCGGGCATTCAGAACATATAGAACGTTGCTGTAAGCAAGCACATTCTGATTCAAAGTTGCAAGTTACTATGTAGGAACAAGTTTGTATAGGTATTTCAAAGATGCCCAGAACTGAGCTAAACGTTGTATGTCTCCAACTCCTAGAAATAACTTCATGCCCCAACTCCCTTACTTCCAGCTAGTAAGGATCACACAATTCCTAACAAAGTTTTGACACAGATTCCCAATTCGGGCATTCAGAACATATAGCACGTTGCTGTAAGCAAGCACATTCTCATTCAAAGTTGCAAGTTACTATGTAGGAACAAGTTTGTATAGGTGATTCAAAGATGCCCAGAACTGAGCTAAACTTGGTATGTCTCCAACTCCTAGAAATAACTTCATGCCCCATCTCCCTTACTTCCATCTAGTAAGGATCACATAATTCCTAACAAAGTTTTGACACAGATTCCCAATTCGGGCATTCAGTACATATAGCACGTTGCTGTAAGCAAGCACATTCTCATTCAAAGATGCAAGTTACTATGTAGGAACAAGTTTGTATAGGTATTTCAAAGATGACCAGAACTGAGCTGAACTTGGTATGTGTCCAAGCTATAGAAATAACTTCATGCCCCAACTACCTTACTTCCAGCTAGTAAGGATCACATAATTCCTAACAAAGTTTTGACACAGATTCCCAATTCGGGCATTCAGAACATATAGCACGTTGCTGTAAGCAAGCACATTCTCATTCAAAGTTGCAAGTTACTATGGAGGAACAAGTTTGTATAGGTATGTCAAAGATGCCCAAAACAGAGTTAAACGTTGTGTGTCTGCTCTCCTAGAAATAACTTCATGCCCCATCTCTCTTACTTCCAGCTAATAAGGATCACATAATTCCTAACAAAGTTTTGACACAGATTCCCAATTCGGGCATTCAGATCATATAGCACATTGCTGTAAGCAAGCACATTCTCATTCAAAGTTGCAAGTTACTATGTAGGAACAAGTTTGTATAGGTATTTCAAAGATGTCCAGAACTGAGCTAAACTTGGTATGTCTCCAACTCCTAGAAATGACTTCATGCCCCATCTCCCTTACTTCCAGCTAGTAAGGATCACATAATTCCTAACAAAGTTTTGACACAGATTCCCAATTCGGGCATTCAGAACATATAGCACGTTGCTGTAAGCAAGCACATTCTCATTCAAAGTTGCAAGTTACTATGTAGGAACAAGTTTGTATAGGTATTTCAAAGATGCCCAGAACTGAGCTAAGCATTGTATGTCTCCAACTCCTAGAAATAACTTCATGCCCCAACTCCCTTACTTCCAGCTATTAAGAATCACATAATTCCTAACAAAGTTTTGACACAGATTCCCAATTCGGGCATTCAGAACATATAGCACGTTGCTGTAAGCAAGCACATTCTCATTCAAAGTTGCAAGTTACTATGTAGGAACAAGTTTGTATAGGTATGTCAAAGATGCCCAGAACTGAGCTAAACTTGGTATGTGTCCAACCTCTAGAAATAACTTCATGCCCCAACTCCCTTACTTCCAGCTAGTAAGGATCACATAATTCCTAACAAAGTTTTGACACAGATTCCCAATTCGGGCATTCAGAACATATAGCACGTTGCTGTAAGCAAGCACATTCTCATTCAAAGTTGCAAGTTACTATGTAGGAACAAGTTTGTATAGGTATTTCAAAGATGCCCAGAACTGAGCTAAACGTTGTATGTCTGCAACTCCTAGAAATAACATCATGCCCCATCTCCCTTACTTCCAGCTAATAAGGATCACATAATTCCTAACAAAGTTTTGACACAGATTCCCAATTCGGGCGTTCAGAACATATAGCACGTTGCTGTAAGCAAGCACATTCTCATTCAAAGTTGCAAGTTACTATGTAGGAACAAGTTTGTATAGGAATTTCAAAGATGCCCAGAACTGAGCTAAACGTTGTATGTCTCCAACTCCTACAAATAACTTCATGCCCCATCTCCCTTACTTCCATCTAGTAAGGATCACATAATTCCTAACAAAGTTTTGACACAGATTACCAATTCGGGCATTCAGAACATATAGAACGTTGCTGTAAGCAAGCACATTCTGATTCAAAGTTGCAAGTTACTATGTAGGAACAAGTTTGTATAGGTATTTCAAAGATGCCCAGAACTGAGCTAAACGTTGTATGTCTCCAACTCCTAGAAATAACTTCATGCCCCAACTCCCTTACTTCCAGCTAGTAAGGATCACACAATTCCTAACAAAGTTTTGACACAGATTCCCAATTCGGGCATTCAGATCATATAGCACGTTGCTGTAAGCAAGCACATTCTCATTCAAAGTTGCAAGTTACAATGTAGGAACAAGTTTGTATAGGTGTTTCAAAGATGCCCAGAACTGAGCTAAACTTGGTATGTCTCCAACTCCTAGAAATAACTTCATGCCCCATCTCCCTTACTTCCATCTAGTAAGGATCACATAATTCCTAACAAAGTTTTGACACAGATTCCCAATTCGGGCATTCAGAACATATAGAACGTTGCTGTAAGCAAGCACATTCTGATTGAAAGTTGCAAGTTACTATGTAGGAACAAGTTTGTATAGGTATTTCAAAGATGCCCAGAACTGAGCTAAACGTTGTATGTCTCCAACTCCTAGAAATAACTTCATGCCCCAACTCCCTTACTTCCAGCTAGTAAGGATCACACAATTCCTAACAAAGTTTTGACACAGATTCCCAATTCGGGCATTCAGAACATATAGCACGTTGCTGTAAGCAAGCACATTCTCATTCAAAGTTGCAAGTTACTATGTAGGAACAAGTTTGTATAGGTATTTCAAAGATGCCCAGAACTGAGCTAAACTTGGTATGTCTCCAACTCATAGAAATAACTTCATGCCCCATCTCCCTTACTTCCAGCTAGTAAGGATCACATAATTCCTAACAAAGATTTGACACAGATTCCCAATTCGGGCATTCAGAACATATAGCACGTTGCTGTAAGCAAGCACATTCTCATTCAAAGTTGCAAGTTACTATGTAGGAACAAGTTTGTATAGGTATTTCAAAGATGCCCAGAACTGAGCTAAACGTTGTATGTCTCCAACTCCTAGAAATATCTTCATGCCCCAACTCCCTTACTTCCAGCTAATAAGGATCACATAATTCCTAACAAAGTTTTGACACAGATTCCCAATTCGGGCATTCAGAACATATAGCACGTTGCTGTAAGCAAGCACATTCTCATTCAAAGTTGCAAGTTACTATGTAGGAACAAGTTTGTATAGGACTTTGAAAGATGCCCAGAACTGAGCTGAAGTTTGTATGTCTCCAACTCCTAGAAATAACTTCATGCCCCATCTCACTTACTTCCAGCTAGTGAGGATCACATAATTCCTAACAAAGTTTTGACACAGATTCCCAATTCGGGCATTCAGAACCTGTAGCACGTTGCTGTAAGCAAGCACATTCTCATTCTAAGAAGCAAGTTACTATGTAGGAACAAGTTTGTATAGGTATTTCAAAGATGCCCAGAATTGAGCTAAACTTGGTATGTCTCCAAATCCTAGAAATAACTTCATGCCCCATCTCCCTTACTTCCATCTAGTAAGGATCACATAATTCCTAACAAAGTTTTGACACAGATTCCCAATTCGGGCATTCAGAACATATAGCACGTTGCTGTAAGCAAGCACATTCTCATTCAAAGTTGCAAGTTAATAAGAGGGAACAAGTTTGTAAAGGTATTTCAAAGATGCCCAGAAGTGAGCTAAACTTGGTATGTCTCCAACTCCTAGAAATAACTTCATGCCCCATCACCCTTATCACCAGCTAGTAAGGATCACATAATTCCTAACAAAGTTTTGACACAGATTCCCAATTCGGGCATTCAGAACATGTAGCACGTTGCTGTAAGCAAGCACATTCTCATTCAAAGTTGCAAGTTACTATGTAGGAACAAGTTTGTATAGGTATTTCAAAGATGCCCAGAACTGAGCTAAACTTGGTATGTGTCCAACCTCTAGAAACAACTTCATGCCCCAACTCCCATACTTCCAGCTAGTAAGGATCACATAATTCCTAACAAAGATTTGACACAGATTCCCAATTCGGGCATTCAGAACATATAGCACGTTGCTGTAAGCAAGCACATTCTCATTCAAAGTTGCAAGTTACTATGTAGGAACAAGTTTGTATAGGAATTTCAATGATGCCCAGAACTGAGCTAAACGTTGTATGTCTCCAACTCCTAGAAATAACTTCATGCCCCATCTCCCTTACTTCCAGCTAGTAAGGATCACATAATTCCTAACAAAGTTTTGACACAGATTCCCAATTCGGGCATTCAGTACATATAGCACGTTGCTGTAAGCAAGCACATTCTCATTCAAAGTTGCAAGTTACTATGTAGGAACAAGTTTGTATAGGTATTTCAAAGATGACCAGAACTGAGCTGAACTTGGTATGTGTCCAAGCTCTAGAAATAACTTCATGCCCCAACTACCTTACTTCCAGCTAGTAAGGATCACATAATTCCTAACAAAGTTGTGACACAGATTCCCAATTCGGGCATTCAGAACATATAGCACGTTGCTGTAAGCAAGCACATTCTCATTCAAAGTTGCAAGTTACTATGTAGGAACAAGTTTGTATAGTTATGTCAAAGATGCCCAAAACTGAGTTAAACGTTGTGTGTCTGCTCTCCTAGAAATAACTTCATGCCCCATCTCTCTTACTTCCAGCTAATAAGGATCACATAATTCCTAACAAAGTTTTGACACAGATTCCCAATTCGGGCATTCAGATCATATAGCACATTGCTGTAAGCAAGCACATTCTCATTCAAAGTTGCAAGTTACTATGTAGGAACAAGTTTGTATAGGTATTTCAAAGATGCCCAGAACTGAGCTAAGCATTGTATGTCTCCAACTCCTAGAAATAACTTCATGCCCAATCTCCCTTACTTCCACCTAGTAAGAATCACATAATTCCTAACAATGTTTTGACCCAGATTCCCAATTCGGGCATTTAGAACATATAGCACGTTGCTGTAAGCAAGCACATTCTCATTCAAAGTTGCAAGATACTATGTAGGAACAAGTTTGTATAGGTATTTCAAAGATGCCCAGAACTGAGCTAAACGTTGTATGTCTCCAACTCCTAGAAATAACTTCATGCCCCATCTCCCTTACTTCCAGCTAGTAAGGATCACATAATTCCTAACAAAGTTTTGACACAGATTCCCAATTCGGGCATTCAGAACATATAGCACGTTGCTGTAAGCAAGCACATTCTGATTCAAAGTTGCAAGTAACTATGTAGGAACAAGTTTGTATAGGACTTTGAAAGATGCCCAGAACTGAGCTGAAGTTTGTATGTTTCCAACTCCTAGAAATAACTTCATGCCCCATCTCCCTTACTTCCAGCTAGTGAGGATCACATAATTCCTAACAAAGTTTTGACACAGATTCCCAATTCGGGCCTTCAGAACATGTAGCACGTTGCTGTAAGCAAGAACATTCAATAAAAAGTTGCAAGTTACTATGTAGGAACAAGTTTGTATAGGTATTTCAAAGATGCCCAGAATTGAGCTAAACTTGGTATGTCTCCAACTCCTAGAAATAACTTCATGCCCCATCTCCCTTACTTCCATCTAGTAAGGATCACATAATTCCTAACAAAGTTTTGACACAGATTCCCAATTCGGGCATTCAGAACATATAGCACGTTGCTGTAAGCAAGCACATTCTCATTCAAAGTTGCAAGTTACTAAGTAGGAACAAGTTTGTAAAGGTATTTCAAAGATGCCAAGAACTGAGCTAAACTTGGTATGTCTCCAACTCCTAGAAATAACTTCATGCCCCATCACCCTTACTACCAGCTAGTAAGGATCACATAATTCCTAACAAAGTTTTGACACAGATTCCCAATTCGGGCATTCAGAACATGTAGCACGTTGCTGTAAGCAAGCACATTCTCATTCAAAGGTGCAAGTTACTATGTAGGAACAAGTTTGTATAGGTATTTCAAAGATGCCCAGAACTGAGCTAAACTTGGTATGTGTCCAACCTCTAGAAACAACTTCATGCCCCAACTCCCTTACTTCCAGCTAGTAAGGATCACATAATTCCTAACAAAGATTTGACACAGATTCCCAATTCGGGCATTCAGAACATATAGCAAGTTGCTGTAAGCAAGCACATTCTCATTCAAAGTTGCAAGTTACTATGTAGGAACAAGTTTGTATAGGTATTTCAAAGATGCCCAGAACTGAGCTAAACGTTGTATGTCTCCAACTCCTAGAAATAACTTCATGCCCCATCACCCTTACTTCCATCTAGTAAGGATCACATAATTCCTAACAAAGTTTTGACACAGATTCCCAATTCGGGCATTCAGAACATATAGCACGTTGCTGTAAGCAAGCACATTCTCATTCAAAGTTGCAAGTTACTATGTAGGAACAAGTTTGTATAGGTATTTCAAAGATGCCCAGAACTGAGCTAAACTTGGTATGTGTCCAACCTCTAGAAATAACTTCATGACCGAACTCCCTTACTTCCAGCTAGTAAGGATCACATAATTCCTAAAAAAGTTTTGACACAGATTCCCAATTCGGGCATTCAGAACATATAGCACGTTGCTGTAAGCAAGCAAATTCTCATTCAAAGTTGCAAGTACTATGTAGGAACAAGTTTGTATAGGTATTTCAAAGATGCCCAGAACTGAGCTAAACTTGGTATGTCTCCAACTCCTAGAAATAACTTCATGCCCCATCTCACTTACTTCCAGCTAGTAAGGATCACATAATTTCTAACAAACTTTTGACACAGATTCCCAAATCGGGCATTCAGAACATATAGCACGTTGCTGTAAGCAAGCACATTCTCATTCAAAGTTGCAAGTTCCTATGTAGGAACAAGTTTGTATAGGTATTTCAAAGATGCCCAGAACTGAGCTAAACTTCGTATGTGTCCCACTCCTAGAAATAACTTCATGCCCCATCTCCCTTACTTCCACCTAGTAAGGATCACATAATTCCTAACAAAGATTTGACACAGATTCCCAATTCGGGCATTAAGAACATATAGCACGTTTCTGTAAGCAATCAAATTCTCATTCAAAGTTGCAAGTTACTATGTAGGAACAAGTTTGTATAGGTATTTCAAAGATGCCCAGAACTGTGCTAAACTTGGTATGTGTCCCACTCCTAGAAATAACTTCATGCCCCATTTCCCTTACTTCCAGCTAGTAAGGATCACATAATTCCTAAAAAAGATTTGACACAGATTCCCAATTCGGGCATTCAGAACATGTAGCACGTTGCTGTAAGCAAGCACATTCTCATTCAAAGTTGCAAGTTACCATGTAGGAACAAGTTTGTATAGGTATTTCAAAGATGCCCAGAACTGAGCTAAACGTTGTATGTCTCCAACTCCTAGAAATATCTTCAGGCCCCATCTCACTTACTTACAGCTAGTAAGGATCACATAATTTCTAACAAAGTTTTGACACAGATTCCCAATTCGGGCATTCAGAACATATAGCACGTTGCTGTAAGCAAGCACATTCTCATTCAAAGTTGCAAGTTACTATGTAGGAACAAGTTTGTATAGGTATTTCAAAGATGCCCAGAACTGAGCTAAACTTGGTATGTCTCCAACTCCTAGAAATAACTTCATGCCCCATCTCCCTTACTTCCAGCTAGTAAGGATCACATAATTCCTAACAAAGTTTTGACACAGATTCCCAATTCGGGCATTCAGCACATATAGCACGTTGCTGTAAGCAAGCACATTCTCATTCAAAGTTGCATGTTACTATGTAGGAACAAGTTTGTATAGGTATTTCAAAGATGCCCAGAATTGAGCTAAACTTGGTATGTGTCCAACACCTCGAAATAACTTCAGGCCCCATCTCCCTTACTTCCAGCTAGTAAGGATCACATAATTCCTAACAAAGGTTTGACACAGATTCCCAATTCGGGCATTCAGAACATATGGCACGTTGCTGTAAGCAAGCACATTCTCATTCAAAGTTGCAAGTTACTAAGTAGGAACAAGTTTGTAAAGCTATTTCAAAGAGGCCCAGAACTGAGCTAAACTTGGTATGTCTCGAACTCCTAGAAATAACCTCATGCCCCATCACCCTTACTTCCAGCTAGTAAGGATCACATAATTCCTAACAAAGTTTTGACACAGATTCCCAATTCAGGCATTCATAACATATAGCACGTTGCTGTAAGCAAGCACATTCTCATTCAAAGTTGCAAGTTACTATGTAGAAACAAGTTTGTATAGGTATTTCAAAGATGCCCAGAACTGAGCTAAACGTTGTATGTCTCCAACTCCTACAAATAACTTCATGCCCCAACTCCGTTACTTCCAGCTAGTAAGGATCACGTAATTCCTAACAAAGTTTTGACACAGATTCCCAATTCGGGCATTCAGATCATATAGCAAGTTGCTGTAAGCAAGCACATTCTCATTCAAAGTTGCAAGTTACTATGTAGGAACAAGTTTGTATAGGTATTTCAAAGATGCCCAGAACTGACCTAAACGTTGTATGTCTCCAACTCCCAGAAAAAACTTCATGCCCCATCTCCCTTACTTCCAGCTAGTAAGGATCACATAATTCCTAACAAAGTATTGACACAGATTCCCAATTCGGGCATTCAGAACATATAGCACGTTGATGTAAGCAAGAACATTCTCATTCAAAGTTGCAAGTTACTATGTAGGAACAAGTTTGTATAGGTATTTCAAAGATGCCCAGAACTGAGCTAAACTTGGTATGTGTCCAAGCTCTAGAAATAACTTCATGCCCCATCTCCCTTACTTCCAGCTAGTAAGGATCACATAATTCCTAACAAAGTTTTGACACAGAATCCCAATTCGGTCATTCAGAATATATAGCACGTTGCTGTAAGCAAGCACATTCTCATTCAAAGTTGCAAGTTACTATGTAGGAAAAAGTTTGTATAGGTATTTCAAAGATGCCCAGAACTGAGCTAAACTTGGTATGTGTCCAACTCCTCGAAATAACTTCATGCCCCATCTCCCTAACTTCCAGCTATTAAGGATCACATAATTCCTAACAAAATATGACACAGATTCCCAATTCGGGCATTAAGAACATATAGCACGTTTCTGTAAGCAATCAAATTCTCATTCAAAGTTGCAAGTTACTATGTAGGAACAAGTTTGTATAGGTATTTCAAAGATGCCCAGAACTGAGCTAAACTTGGTATGTGTCCCACTCCTAGAAATAACTTCATGCCCCATTTCCCTTACTTCCAGCTAGTATTGATCACATAATTCCTAACAAAGTTTTGACACAGATTCCCAATTCGGGCATTCAGAACATGTAGCACGTTGCTGTAAGCAAGCACATTGTCATTCAAAGTTGCAAGTTACTATGTAGGAACAAGTTTGTATAGGTATTTCAAAGATGCCCAGAACTGAGCTAAACGTTGTATGTCTCCAACTCCTAGAAATATCTTCAGGCCCCATCTCACTTACTTACAGCTAGTAAGGATCACATAATTTCTAACAAAGTTTTGACACAGATTCCCAATTCGGGCATTCAGAACATATAGCACGTTGCTGTAAGCAAGCACATTCTCATTCAAAGTTGCAAGTTACTATGTAGGAACAAGTTTGTATAGGTATTTCAAAGATGCCCAGAACTGAGCTAAACTTGGTATGTCTCCAACTCCTAGAAATAACTTCATGCCCCATCTCCCTTACTTCCAGCTAGTAAGGATCACATAATTCCTAACAAAGTTTTGACACAGATTCCCAATTCGGGCATTCAGAACATATAGCACGTTGCTGTAAGCAAGCACATTCTCATTCAAAGTTGCAAGTTTCTATGTAGGAACAAGTTTGTATAGGTATTTCAAAGATGCCCAGAATTGAGCTAAACTTGGTATGTGTCCAACACCTCGAAATAACTTCAGGCCCCATCTCCCTTACTTCCAGCTAGTAAGGATCACATAATTCCTAACAAAGTTTTGACACAGATTCCCAATTCGGGCATTCAGAACATATGGCACGTTGCTGTAAGCAAGCACATTCTCATTCAAAGTTGCAAGTTACTAAGTAGGAACAAGTTTGTAAAGCTATTTCAAAGAGGCCCAGAACTGAGCTAAACTTGGTATGTCTCCAACTCCTAGAAATAACTTCATGCCCCATCACCCTTACTTCCAGCTAGTAAGGATCACATAATTCCTAACAAAGTTTTGACACAGATTCCCAATTCAGGCATTCAGAACATATAGCACGTTGCTGTAAGCAAGCACATTCTCATTCAAAGTTGCAAGTTACTATGTAGAAACAAGTTTGTATAGGTATTTCAAAGATGCCCAGAACTGAGCTAAACGTTGTATGTCTCCAACTCCTAGAAATAACTTCATGCCCCAACTCCCTTACTGCCAGCTAGTAAGGATCACATCATTCCTAACAAAGTTTTGACACAGATTCCCAATTCGGGCATTCAGAACATATAGCACGTTGCTGTAAGCAAGCACATTCTCATTCAAAGTTGCAAGTTACTATGTAGGAACAAGTTTGTAGAGGTATTTCAAAGATGCCCAGAACTGAGCTAAACTTCGTATGTGTCCAACTCCTAGAAATACCTTCATACCACATCTCCCTTACTTCCAGCTAGTAAGGATCACATAAATCCTAACAAAATTTGACACAGATTCCCAATTCGGGCATTCAGAACATATAGCACGTTGCTGTAAGCAATCACATTCTCATTCAAAGTTGCAAGTTACTATGTAGGAACAAGTTTGTATAGGTATTTCAAAGATGCCCAGAACTGAGCTAAACGTTGTATGTCTCCAACTCCTAGAAATAACTTCATGCCCCATCTCCCTTACTTCCATCTAGTAAGGATCACATAATTCCTAAAAGTGTTTTGACACAGATTCCCAATTCGGGAGTTCAGAACATATAGCACGTTGCTGTAAGCAAGCACATTCTCATTCAAAGTTGCAAGTTACTATGTAGGAACAAGTTTGTAAAGGTATTTCAAAGATGCCCAGAACTGAGCTAAACTTGGTATGTCTCCAATCTCTAGAAATAACTTCATGCCCCATCACCCTTACTTCCAGCTAGTAAGGATCACATAATTCCTAACAAAGTTTTGACACAGATTCCCAATTCGGGCATTCAGAACATATAGCACGTTGCTGTAAGCAAGCACATTCTCATTCAAAGTTGCAAGTTACTATGTAGGAACAAGTTTGTATAGGTATTTTAAAGACGCCCAGAACTGAGCTAAACGTGGTATGTGTCCAACTCCTAGAAATAACTTCATGCCCCATCTCCCTTACTTCCTGCTAGTAAGGATCACATAATTCCTAACAAAGTTTTGACACAGATTCCCAATTCGGGCATTCAGAACATATAGCACGTTGCTGTAAGCAAGCACATTCTCATTCAAAGTTGCAAGTTACTATGTAGGAACAAGTTTGTATAGGTATTTCAAAGATGCCCAGAACTGAGCTAAACTTGGTATGTGTCCAACTCCTAGAAATAACTTCATGCCCCAACTCCCTTACTTCCAGCTAGTAAGGATCACATAATTCCTAACAAAATTTGACACAGATTCCCAATTCGGGCATTCAGAACACATAGCACGTTGATGTAAGCAAGCACATTCTCATTCAAAGTTGCAAGTTACTATGTAGGAACAAGTTTGTATAGGTATTTCAAAGATGCCCAGAACTGAGCTAAACTTCGTATGTGTCCCACTCCTAGAAATAACTTCATGCCCCATCTCCCTTACTTCCACCTAGTAAGGATCACATAATTCCTAACAAAGATTTGACACAGATTCCCAATTCGGGCATTAAGAACATATAGCACGTTTCTGTAAGCAATCAAATTCTCATTCAAAGTTGCAAGTTACTATGTAGGAACAAGTTTGTATAGGTATTTCAAAGATGCCCAGAACTGTGCTAAACTTGGTATGTGTCCCACTCCTAGAAATAACTTCATGCCCCATTTCCCTTACTTCCAGCTAGTAAGGATCACATAATTCCTAAAAAAGATTTGACACAGATTCCCAATTCGGGCATTCAGAACATGTAGCACGTTGCTGTAAGCAAGCACATTCTCATTCAAAGTTGCAAGTTACCATGTAGGAACAAGTTTGTATAGGTATTTCAAAGATGCCCAGAACTGAGCTAAACGTTGTATGTCTCCAACTCCTAGAAATATCTTCAGGCCCCATCTCACTTACTTACAGCTAGTAAGGATCACATAATTTCTAACAAAGTTTTGACACAGATTCCCAATTCGGGCATTCAGAACATATAGCACGTTGCTGTAAGCAAGCACATTCTCATTCAAAGTTGCAAGTTACTATGTAGGAACAAGTTTGTATAGGTATTTCAAAGATGCCCAGAACTGAGCTAAACTTGGTATGTCTCCAACTCCTAGAAATAACTTCATGCCCCATCTCCCTTACTTCCAGCTAGTAAGGATCACATAATTCCTAACAAAGTTTTGACACAGATTCCCAATTCGGGCATTCAGCACATATAGCACGTTGCTGTAAGCAAGCACATTCTCATTCAAAGTTGCATGTTACTATGTAGGAACAAGTTTGTATAGGTATTTCAAAGATGCCCAGAATTGAGCTAAACTTGGTATGTGTCCAACACCTCGAAATAACTTCAGGCCCCATCTCCCTTACTTCCAGCTAGTAAGGATCACATAATTCCTAACAAAGGTTTGACACAGATTCCCAATTCGGGCATTCAGAACATATGGCACGTTGCTGTAAGCAAGCACATTCTCATTCAAAGTTGCAAGTTACTAAGTAGGAACAAGTTTGTAAAGCTATTTCAAAGAGGCCCAGAACTGAGCTAAACTTGGTATGTCTCGAACTCCTAGAAATAACCTCATGCCCCATCACCCTTACTTCCAGCTAGTAAGGATCACATAATTCCTAACAAAGTTTTGACACAGATTCCCAATTCAGGCATTCATAACATATAGCACGTTGCTGTAAGCAAGCACATTCTCATTCAAAGTTGCAAGTTACTATGTAGAAACAAGTTTGTATAGGTATTTCAAAGATGCCCAGAACTGAGCTAAACGTTGTATGTCTCCAACTCCTACAAATAACTTCATGCCCCAACTCCGTTACTTCCAGCTAGTAAGGATCACGTAATTCCTAACAAAGTTTTGACACAGATTCCCAATTCGGGCATTCAGATCATATAGCAAGTTGCTGTAAGCAAGCACATTCTCATTCAAAGTTGCAAGTTACTATGTAGGAACAAGTTTGTATAGGTATTTCAAAGATGCCCAGAACTGACCTAAACGTTGTATGTCTCCAACTCCCAGAAAAAACTTCATGCCCCATCTCCCTTACTTCCAGCTAGTAAGGATCACATAATTCCTAACAAAGTATTGACACAGATTCCCAATTCGGGCATTCAGAACATATAGCACGTTGATGTAAGCAAGAACATTCTCATTCAAAGTTGCAAGTTACTATGTAGGAACAAGTTTGTATAGGTATTTCAAAGATGCCCAGAACTGAGCTAAACTTGGTATGTGTCCAAGCTCTAGAAATAACTTCATGCCCCATCTCCCTTACTTCCAGCTAGTAAGGATCACATAATTCCTAACAAAGTTTTGACACAGAATCCCAATTCGGTCATTCAGAATATATAGCACGTTGCTGTAAGCAAGCACATTCTCATTCAAAGTTGCAAGTTACTATGTAGGAAAAAGTTTGTATAGGTATTTCAAAGATGCCCAGAACTGAGCTAAACTTGGTATGTGTCCAACTCCTCGAAATAACTTCATGCCCCATCTCCCTAACTTCCAGCTATTAAGGATCACATAATTCCTAACAAAATATGACACAGATTCCCAATTCGGGCATTAAGAACATATAGCACGTTTCTGTAAGCAATCAAATTCTCATTCAAAGTTGCAAGTTACTATGTAGGAACAAGTTTGTATAGGTATTTCAAAGATGCCCAGAACTGAGCTAAACTTGGTATGTGTCCCACTCCTAGAAATAACTTCATGCCCCATTTCCCTTACTTCCAGCTAGTATTGATCACATAATTCCTAACAAAGTTTTGACACAGATTCCCAATTCGGGCATTCAGAACATGTAGCACGTTGCTGTAAGCAAGCACATTGTCATTCAAAGTTGCAAGTTACTATGTAGGAACAAGTTTGTATAGGTATTTCAAAGATGCCCAGAACTGAGCTAAACGTTGTATGTCTCCAACTCCTAGAAATATCTTCAGGCCCCATCTCACTTACTTACAGCTAGTAAGGATCACATAATTTCTAACAAAGTTTTGACACAGATTCCCAATTCGGGCATTCAGAACATATAGCACGTTGCTGTAAGCAAGCACATTCTCATTCAAAGTTGCAAGTTACTATGTAGGAACAAGTTTGTATAGGTATTTCAAAGATGCCCAGAACTGAGCTAAACTTGGTATGTCTCCAACTCCTAGAAATAACTTCATGCCCCATCTCCCTTACTTCCAGCTAGTAAGGATCACATAATTCCTAACAAAGTTTTGACACAGATTCCCAATTCGGGCATTCAGAACATATAGCATGTTGCTGTAAGCAAGCACATTCTCATTCAAAGTTGCAAGTTTCTATGTAGGAACAAGTTTGTATAGGTATTTCAAAGATGCCCAGAATTGAGCTAAACTTGGTATCTGTCCAACACCTCGAAATAACTTCAGGCCCCATCTCCCTTACTTCCAGCTAGTAAGGATCACATAATTCCTAACAAAGTTTTGACACAGATTCCCAATTCGGGCATTCAGAACATATGGCACGTTGCTGTAAGCAAGCACATTCTCATTCAAAGTTGCAAGTTACTAAGTAGGAACAAGTTTGTAAAGCTATTTCAAAGAGGCCCAGAACTGAGCTAAACTTGGTATGTCTCCAACTCCTAGAAATAACTTCATGCCCCATCACCCTTACTTCCAGCTAGTAAGGATCACATAATTCCTAACAAAGTTTTGACACAGATTCCCAATTCAGGCATTCAGAACATATAGCACGTTGCTGTAAGCAAGCACATTCTCATTCAAAGTTGCAAGTTACTATGTAGAAACAAGTTTGTATAGGTATTTCAAAGATGCCCAGAACTGAGCTAAACGTTGTATGTCTCCAACTCCTAGAAATAACTTCATGCCCCAACTCCCTTACTGCCAGCTAGTAAGGATCACATCATTCCTAACAAAGTTTTGACACAGATTCCCAATTCGGGCATTCAGAACATATAGCACGTTGCTGTAAGCAAGCACATTCTCATTCAAAGTTGCAAGTTACTATGTAGGAACAAGTTTGTAGAGGTATTTCAAAGATGCCCAGAACTGAGCTAAACTTCGTATGTGTCCAACTCCTAGAAATACCTTCATACCACATCTCCCTTACTTCCAGCTAGTAAGGATCACATAAATCCTAACAAAATTTGACACAGATTCCCAATTCGGGCATTCAGAACATATAGCACGTTGCTGTAAGCAATCACATTCTCATTCAAAGTTGCAAGTTACTATGTAGGAACAAGTTTGTATAGGTATTTCAAAGATGCCCAGAACTGAGCTAAACGTTGTATGTCTCCAACTCCTAGAAATAACTTCATGCCCCATCTCCCTTACTTCCATCTAGTAAGGATCACATAATTCCTAAAAGTGTTTTGACACAGATTCCCAATTCGGGAGTTCAGAACATATAGCACGTTGCTGTAAGCAAGCACATTCTCATTCAAAGTTGCAAGTTACTATGTAGGAACAAGTTTGTAAAGGTATTTCAAAGATGCCCAGAACTGAGCTAAACTTGGTATGTCTCCAATCTCTAGAAATAACGTCATGCCCCATCACCCTTACTTCCAGCTAGTAAGGATCACATAATTCCTAACAAAGTTTTGACACAGATTCCCAATTCGGGCATTCAGAACATATAGCACGTTGCTGTAAGCAAGCACATTCTCATTCAAAGTTGCAAGTTACTATGTAGGAACAAGTTTGTATAGGTATTTTAAAGACGCCCAGAACTGAGCTAAACGTGGTATGTGTCCAACTCCTAGAAATAACTTCATGCCCCATCTCCCTTACTTCCTGCTAGTAAGGATCACATAATTCCTAACAAAGTTTTGACACAGATTCCCAATTCGGGCATTCAGAACATATAGCACGTTGCTGTAAGCAAGCACATTCTCATTCAAAGTTGCAAGTTACTATGTAGGAACAAGTTTGTATAGGTATTTCAAAGATGCCCAGAACTGAGCTAAACTTGGTATGTGTCCAACTCCTAGAAATAACTTCATGCCCCAACTCCCTTACTTCCAGCTAGTAAGGATCACATAATTCCTAACAAAATTTGACACAGATTCCCAATTCGGGCATTCAGAACACATAGCACGTTGATGTAAGCAAGCACATTCTCATTCAAAGTTGCAAGTTACTATGTAGGAACAAGTTTGTATAGGTATTTCAAAGATGCCCAGAACTGAGCTAAACGTTGTATGTCTGCAACTCCTAGAAGTAACTTCATGCCCCATCTCCCTTACTTCCAGCTAGTAAGGATCTCATAATTCCTAACAAAGTTTTGACACAGATTCCAAATTCGGGCATTCAGAACATGTAGCACTTTGCTGTAAACAAGCACATTCTCATTCAAAGTTGCAGGTTACTATGTAGGAACAAGTTTGTATAGGTATTTCAAAGAGGCCCAGAATTGAGCTAAACTTGGTATGTGTCCAACCTCTAGAAATAACTTCATGCCCCAACTCCCTTACTTCCAGCTAGTAAGGATCACATAATTCCTAACAAAGTTTTGACACAGATTCCCAATTCGGGCATTCAGAACATATAGAACGTTGCTGTAAGCAAGCACATTCTCATTCATAGTTGCAAGTTACTATGTAGGAACAAGTTTGTATAGGTATTTCAAAGATGCCCAGAACTGAGCTAAACTTCGTGTGTGTCCAACTCCTAGAAATACCTTCATACCCCATCTCCCTTACTTCCAGCTAGTAAGGATCACATAATTCCTAACAAAATTTGACACAGATTCCCAATTCGGGCATTCAGAACATATAGCACGTTGCTGTAAGCAATCACATTCTCATTCAAAGTTGCAAGTTACTATGTAGGAACAAGTTTGTATAGGTATTTCAAAGATGCCCAGAACTGACCTAAACTTGGTATGTGTCCAACTCCTAGAAATAACTTCATGCCCCAACTCCCTTACTTCCAGCTAGTAAGGATCACATAATTCCTAACAAAGTTTTTACACAGATTCCCAATTCGGGCATTCAGAACATGTAGCACGTTGCTGTAAGCAAGCACATTCTCATTCAAAGTTGCAAGTTACTATGTAGGAACAAGTTTGTATAGGTATTTCAAAGATGCCCAGAACTGAGCTAAACGTTGTATGTCTCCAACTCCTAGAAATATCTTCAGGCCCCATCTCACTTACTTACAGCTAGTAAGGATCACATAATTTCTAACAAAGTTTTGACACAGATTCCCAATTCGGGCATTCAGAACATATAGCACGTTGCTGTAAGCAAGCACATTCTCATTCAAAGTTGCAAGTTACTATGTAGGAACAAGTTTGTATAGGTATTTCAAAGATGCCCAGAACTGAGCTAAACTTGGTATGTCTCCAACTCCTAGAAATAACTTCATGCCCCATCTCCCTTACTTCCAGCTAGTAAGGATCACATAATTCCTAACAAAGTTTTGACACAGATTCCCAATTCGGGCATTCAGCACATATAGCACGTTGCTGTAAGCAAGCACATTCTCATTCAAAGTTGCATGTTACTATGTAGGAACAAGTTTGTATAGGTATTTCAAAGATGCCCAGAATTGAGCTAAACTTGGTATGTGTCCAACACCTCGAAATAACTTCAGGCCCCATCTCCCTTACTTCCAGCTAGTAAGGATCACATAATTCCTAACAAAGGTTTGACACAGATTCCCAATTCGGGCATTCAGAACATATGGCACGTTGCTGTAAGCAAGCACATTCTCATTCAAAGTTGCAAGTTACTAAGTAGGAACAAGTTTGTAAAGCTATTTCAAAGAGGCCCAGAACTGAGCTAAACTTGGTATGTCTCGAACTCCTAGAAATAACCTCATGCCCCATCACCCTTACTTCCAGCTAGTAAGGATCACATAATTCCTAACAAAGTTTTGACACAGATTCCCAATTCAGGCATTCATAACATATAGCACGTTGCTGTAAGCAAGCACATTCTCATTCAAAGTTGCAAGTTACTATGTAGAAACAAGTTTGTATAGGTATTTCAAAGATGCCCAGAACTGAGCTAAACGTTGTATGTCTCCAACTCCTACAAATAACATCATGCCCCAACTCCGTTACTTCCAGCTAGTAAGGATCACGTAATTCCTAACAAAGTTTTGACACAGATTCCCAATTCGGGCATTCAGATCATATAGCAAGTTGCTGTAAGCAAGCACATTCTCATTCAAAGTTGCAAGTTACTATGTAGGAACAAGTTTGTATAGGTATTTCAAAGATGCCCAGAACTGACCTAAACGTTGTATGTCTCCAACTCCCAGAAAAAACTTCATGCCCCATCTCCCTTACTTCCAGCTAGTAAGGATCACATAATTCCTAACAAAGTATTGACACAGATTCCCAATTCGGGCATTCAGAACATATAGCACGTTGATGTAAGCAAGAACATTCTCATTCAAAGTTGCAAGTTACTATGTAGGAACAAGTTTGTATAGGTATTTCAAAGATGCCCAGAACTGAGCTAAACTTGGTATGTGTCCAAGCTCTAGAAATAACTTCATGCCCCATCTCCCTTACTTCCAGCTAGTAAGGATCACATAATTCCTAACAAAGTTTTGACACAGAATCCCAATTCGGTCATTCAGAATATATAGCACGTTGCTGTAAGCAAGCACATTCTCATTCAAAGTTGCAAGTTACTATGTAGGAAAAAGTTTGTATAGGTATTTCAAAGATGCCCAGAACTGAGCTAAACTTGGTATGTGTCCAACTCCTCGAAATAACTTCATGCCCCATCTCCCTAACTTCCAGCTATTAAGGATCACATAATTCCTAACAAAATATGACACAGATTCCCAATTCGGGCATTAAGAACATATAGCACGTTTCTGTAAGCAATCAAATTCTCATTCAAAGTTGCAAGTTACTATGTAGGAACAAGTTTGTATAGGTATTTCAAAGATGCCCAGAACTGAGCTAAACTTGGTATGTGTCCCACTCCTAGAAATAACTTCATGCCCCATTTCCCTTACTTCCAGCTAGTATTGATCACATAATTCCTAACAAAGTTTTGACACAGATTCCCAATTCGGGCATTCAGAACATGTAGCACGTTGCTGTAAGCAAGCACATTGTCATTCAAAGTTGCAAGTTACTATGTAGGAACAAGTTTGTATAGGTATTTCAAAGATGCCCAGAACTGAGCTAAACGTTGTATGTCTCCAACTCCTAGAAATATCTTCAGGCCCCATCTCACTTACTTACAGCTAGTAAGGATCACATAATTTCTAACAAAGTTTTGACACAGATTCCCAATTCGGGCATTCAGAACATATAGCACGTTGCTGTAAGCAAGCACATTCTCATTCAAAGTTGCAAGTTACTATGTAGGAACAAGTTTGTATAGGTATTTCAAAGATGCCCAGAACTGAGCTAAACTTGGTATGTCTCCAACTCCTAGAAATAACTTCATGCCCCATCTCCCTTACTTCCAGCTAGTAAGGATCACATAATTCCTAACAAAGTTTTGACACAGATTCCCAATTCGGGCATTCAGAACATATAGCACGTTGCTGTAAGCAAGCACATTCTCATTCAAAGTTGCAAGTTACTATGTAGGAACAAGTTTGTATAGGTATTTCAAAGATGCCCAGAATTGAGCTAAACTTGGTATGTGTCCAACACCTCGAAATAACTTCAGGCCCCATCTCCCTTACTTCCAGCTAGTAAGGATCACATAATTCCTAACAAAGTTTTGACACAGATTCCCAATTCGGGCATTCAGAACATATGGCACGTTGCTGTAAGCAAGCACATTCTCATTCAAAGTTGCAAGTTACTAAGTAGGAACAAGTTTGTAAAGCTATTTCAAAGAGGCCCAGAACTGAGCTAAACTTGGTATGTCTCCAACTCCTAGAAATAACTTCATGCCCCATCACCCTTACTTCCAGCTAGTAAGGATCACATAATTCCTAACAAAGTTTTGACACAGATTCCCAATTCAGGCATTCAGAACATATAGCACGTTGCTGTAAGCAAGCACATTCTCATTCAAAGTTGCAAGTTACTATGTAGAAACAAGTTTGTATAGGTATTTCAAAGATGCCCAGAACTGAGCTAAACGTTGTATGTCTCCAACTCCTAGAAGTAACTTCATGCCCCAACTCCCTTACTGCCAGCTAGTAAGGATCACATCATTCCTAACAAAGTTTTGACACAGATTCCCAATTCGGGCATTCAGAACATATAGCACGTTGCTGTAAGCAAGCACATTCTCATTCAAAGTTGCAAGTTACTATGTAGGAACAAGTTTGTAGAGGTATTTCAAAGATGCCCAGAACTGAGCTAAACTTCGTATGTGTCCAACTCCTAGAAATACCTTCATACCACATCTCCCTTACTTCCAGCTAGTAAGGATCACATAAATCCTAACAAAATTTGACACAGATTCCCAATTCGGGCATTCAGAACATATAGCACGTTGCTGTAAGCAATCACATTCTCATTCAAAGTTGCAAGTTACTATGTAGGAACAAGTTTGTATAGGTATTTCAAAGATGCCCAGAACTGAGCTAAACGTTGTATGTCTCCAACTCCTAGAAATAACTTCATGCCCCATCTCCCTTACTTCCATCTAGTAAGGATCACATAATTCCTAAAAGTGTTTTGACACAGATTCCCAATTCGGGCATTCAGAACATATAGCACGTTGCTGTAAGCAAGCACATTCTCATTCAAAGTTGCAAGTTACTATGTAGGAACAAGTTTGTAAAGGTATTTCAAAGATGCCCAGAACTGAGCTAAACTTGGTATGTCTCCAATCTCTAGAAATAACTTCATGCCCCATCACCCTTACTTCCAGCTAGTAAGGATCACATAATTCCTAACAAAGTTTTGACACAGATTCCCAATTCGGGCATTCAGAACATATAGCACGTTGCTGTAAGCAAGCACATTCTCATTCAAAGTTGCAAGTTACTATGTAGGAACAAGTTTGTATAGGTATTTTAAAGACGCCCAGAACTGAGCTAAACGTGGTATGTGTCCAACTCCTAGAAATAACTTCATGCCCCATCTCCCTTACTTCCTGCTAGTAAGGATCACATAATTCCTAACAAAGTTTTGACACAGATTCCCAATTCGTGCATTCAGAACATATAGCACGTTGCTGTAAGCAAGCACATTCTCATTCAAAGTTGCAAGTTACTATGTAGGAACAAGTTTGTATAGGTATTTCAAAGATGCCCAGAACTGAGCTAAACTTGGTATGTGTCCAACTCCTAGAAATAACTTCATGCCCCAACTCCCTTACTTCCAGCTAGTAAGGATCACATAATTCCTAACAAAATTTGACACAGATTCCCAATTCGGGCATTCAGAACACATAGCACGTTGATGTAAGCAAGCACATTCTCATTCAAAGTTGCAAGTTACTATGTAGGAACAAGTTTGTATAGGTATTTCAAAGATGCCCAGAACTGAGCTAAACGTTGTATGTCTGCAACTCCTAGAAGTAACTTCATGCCCCATCTCCCTTACTTCCAGCTAGTAAGGATCTCATAATTCCTAACAAAGTTTTGACACAGATTCCAAATTCGGGCATTCAGAACATGTAGCACGTTGCTGTAAGCAAGCACATTCTCATTCAAAGTTGCAGGTTACTATGTAGGAACAAGTTTGTATAGGTATTTCAAAGAGGCCCAGAATTGAGCTAAACTTGGTATGTGTCCAACCTCTAGAAATAACTTCATGCCCCAACTCCCTTACTTCCAGCTAGTAAGGATCACATAATTCCTAACAAAGTTTTGACACAGATTCCCAATTCGGGCATTCAGAACATATAGAACGTTGCTGTAAGCAAGCACATTCTCATTCATAGTTGCAAGTTACTATGTAGGAACAAGTTTGTATAGGTATTTCAAAGATGCCCAGAACTGAGCTAAACTTCGTGTGTGTCCAACTCCTAGAAATACCTTCATACCCCATCTCCCTTACTTCCAGCTAGTAAGGATCACATAATTCCTAACAAAATTTGACACAGATTCCCAATTCGGGCATTCAGAACATATAGCACGTTGCTGTAAGCAATCACATTCTCATTCAAAGTTGCAAGTTACTATGTAGGAACAAGTTTGTATAGGTATTTCAAAGATGCCCAGAACTGACCTAAACTTGGTATGTGTCCAACTCCTAGAAATAACTTCATGCCCCAACTCCCTTACTTCCAGCTAGTAAGGATCACATAATTCCTAACAAAGTTTTTACACAGATTCCCAATTCGGGCATTCAGAACATGTAGCACGTTGCTGTAAGCAAGCACATTCTCATTCAAAGTTGCATGTTACTATGTAGGAACAAGTTTGTATAGGTATTTCAAAGATGACCAGAACTGAGCTAAACGTTGTATGTCTCCAACTCCTAGAAATAACTTCATGCCCCATCTCACTTACTTCCAGCTAGTAAGGATCACATAATTTCTAACAAATTTTGACACAGATTCCCAATTCGGGCATTCAGAACATATAGCACGTTGCTGTAAGCAATCACATTCTCATTCAAAGTTGCAAGTTACTATGTAGGAACAAGTTTGTATAGGTATTTCAAAGATGCCCAGAACTGACCCAAACGTTGTATGTCTCCAACTCCTAGAAATAACTTCATGCCCCATCTCCCTTACTTCCAGCTAGTAAGGATCACATAATTCCTAACAAAGTTTTGACACAGATTCCCAATTCGGGCATTCAGAACATATAGCACGTTGCTGTAAGCAAGCACATTCTCATTCAAAGTTGCAAGTTACTATGTAGGAACAAGTTTGTATAGGTATTTCAAAAATGCACAGAACTGAGCTAAACTTGGTATGTGTGCAACCTCTACTAATAACTTCATGCCCCAACTCACTTACTTCCAGCTAGTAAGGATCACATAATTCCTAACAAAGTTTTGACACAGATTCCCAATTCGGGCATTCAGAACATATAGCACGTTGCTGTAAGCAAGCACATTCTCATTCAAAGTTGCAAGTTACTATGTAGGAACAAGTTTCTATAGGTATTTCAAAGATGCCCAGAACTGAGCTAAACTTCGTATGTGTCCAACTCCTAGAAATACCTTCATACCCCATCTCCCTTACTTCCAGCTAGTAAGGATCACATAATTCCTAACAAAATTTGACACAGATTCCCAATTCGGGCATTCAGAACATATAGCACGTTGCTGTAAGCAATCACATTCTCATTCAAAGTTGCAAGTTACTATGTAGGAACAAGTTTGTATAGGTATTTCAAAGATACCCAGAACTGAGCTAAACTTGGTATGTGTGCAACCTCTACAAATAACTTCATGCCCCAACTCACTTACTTCCAGCTAGTAAGGATCACATAATTCCTAACAAAGTTTTGACACAGATTCCCAATTCGGGCATTCAGAACATATAGCACGTTGCTGTAAGCAAGCACATTCTCATTCAAAGTTGCAAGTTACTATGTAGGAACAAGTTTCTATAGGTATTTCAAAGATGCCCAGAACTGAGCTAAACTTCGTATGTGTCCAACTCCTAGAAATACCTTCATACCCCATCTCCCTTACTTCCAGCTAGTAAGGATCACATAATTCCTAACAAAATTTGACACAGATTCCCAATTCTGGCATTCAGAACATATAGCACGTTGCTGTAAGCAATCACATTCTCATTCAAAGTTGCAAGTTACTATGTAGGAACAAGTTTGTATAGGTATTTCAAAGATACCCAGAACTGAGCTAAACTTGGTATGTGTCCAACTCCTAGAAATTATTTCATGCCCCATCACCCTTACTTCCAGCTAGTAAGGATCACATAATTCCTAACAAAGTTTTGACACACATTCCCAATTCTGGCATTCAGAAGATGTAGCACGTTGCTGTAAGCAAGCACATTCTCATTCAAAGTTGCAAGTTACTATGTAGGAACAAGTTTGTATAGGTATTTCAAAGATGCCCAGAATTGAGCTAAACTTGGTATGTCTCCAACTCCTAGAAATAACTTCATGCCCCATCTCCCTTACTTCCATCTAGTAAGGATCACATAATTCCTAACAAAGATTTGACACAGATTCCCAGTTCGGGCATTCAGAACATGTAGCACGTTGCTGTAAGCAAGCACATTCTCATTCAAAGTTGCAAGTTACTAAGTAGGAATAAGTTTGTAAAGGTATTTCAAAGATGCCCAGAACTGAGCTAAACTTGCTATGTCTCCAACTCCTAGAAATAACTTCATGCCCCATCTCCCTTACTTCCAGCTAGTAAGGATCACATAATTAATAACAAAGTTTTGACACAGATTCCCAATTCGGGCATTCAGAACATATAGCACGTTGCTGTAAGCAAGCACATTCTCATTCAAAGTTGCATGTTACTATGTAGGAACAAGTTTGTATAGGTATTTCAAAGATGCCCAGAACTGAGCTAAACTTGGTATTTGTCCAACCTCTAGAAATAACTTCATGCCCCAACTCCCTTACATTCAGCTAGTAAGGATCACATAATTCCTAACAAAGTTTTGACACAGATTCCCAATTCGGGCATTCAGAACATATAGCACGTTGCTGTAAGCAAGCACATTCTCATTCGAAGTTGCAAGTTACTATGTAGGAACAAGTTTGTAAAGGTATTTCAAAGATGCCCAGAACTGAGCTAAACTTGGTATGTCTCCAACTCCTAGAAATAACTTCATGCCCCATCACCCTTACTTCCAGCTAGTAAGGATCACATAATTCCTAACAAAGTTTTGACACAGATTCACAATTCGGGCATTCAGAGCATATAGCACATTGCTGTAAGCAAGCACATTCTCATTCAAAGTTGCAAGTTACTATGTAGGAACAAGTTTGTATAGGTATATCAAAGATGCCCAGAACTGAGCTAAACTTGGTATGTGTCCAACCTCTAGAAATAACTTCATGCCCCAACTCCCTTACTTCCAGCTAGTAAGGATCACATAATTCCTAACAAAGATTTGACACAGATTCCCAATTCGGGCATTCAGAACATATAGCACGTTGCTGTAAGCAAGCACATTCTCATTCAAAGTTGCAAGTTACTGTGTAGGAACAAGTTTGTATAGGTATTTCAAAGATGCCCAGAACTGAGCTAAACGTTGTATGTCTCCAACTCCTAGAAATAACTTCATGCCCCATCTCACTTACTTCCAGCTAGTAAGGATCACATAATTTCTAACAAAGTTTTGACACAGATTCCCAATTCGGGCATTCAGAACATGTAGCAAGTTGCTGTAAGCAAGCACATTCAATTCAATGTTGCAAGTTACTATGTAGGAACAAGTTTTTATGGGTATTTCAAAGATGCCCAGAATTGAGCTAAACTGGGTATGTCTCCAACTCCTAGAAATAACTTCATGCCCCATCTCCCTTACTTCCATCTAGTAAGGATCACATAATTCCTAACAAAGTTTTGACACAGATTCCCAATTCGGGCATTCAGAACATATAGCACGTTGCTGCAAGCAAGCACATTCTCATTCAAAGTTGCAAGTTACTATATAGGAACGATTTTGTATAGGTATTTCAAAGATGCCCAGAACTGAGCTAAACTTGGTATGTGTCCCACTCCTAGAAATAACTTCATGCCCCATCTCCCTTACTTCCAGCTAGTAAGGATCACATAATTCCTAACAAAGTTTTGACACAGATTCCCAATTCGGGCATTCAGAACATGTAGCAGGTTGCTGTAAGCAAGCACATTCTCATTCAAAGTTGCAAGTTACTATGTAGGAACAAGTTTGTATAGGTATTTCAAAGATGCCCAGAACTAAGCTAAACGTTGTATGTCTCCAACTCCTAGAAATAACTTCATGCCCCATCTCCCTTACTTCCATCTAGTAAGGATCACATAATTCCTAAGTGTTTTGACACAGATTCCCAATTCGGGCATTCAGAACATATAGCACTTTGCTGTAAGCAAGCACATTCTCATTCAAAGTTGCAAGTTACTATGTAGGAACAAGTTTGTAAAGGTATTTCAAAGATGCCCAGAACTGAGCTAAATTTGGTATGTCTCCAACCTCTAGAAATAACTTCATGCCCCATCACCCTTACTTCCAGCTAGTAAGGATCACATAATTCCTAATAAAATTTTTACACAGATTCCCAATTCGGGCATTCAGAACATGTAGCACGTTGCTGTAAGCAAGCACATTCTCATTCAAAGTTGCAAGTTACTATGTAGGAACAAGTTTGTATAGGTATTTCAAAGATGACCAGAACTGAGCTAAACGTTGTATGTCTCCAACTCCTAGAAATAACTTCATGCCCCATCTCACTTACTTCCAGCTAGTAAGGATCACATAATTTCTAACAAATTTTGACACAGATTCCCAATTCGGGCATTCAGAACATATAGCACGTTGCTGTAAGAAAGCACATTCTCATTCAAAGTTGCAAGTTACTATGTAGGAACAAGTTTGTATAGGTATTTCAAAGATGCCCAGAACTGACCTAAACGTTGTATGTCTCCAACTCCTAGAAATAACTTCATGCCCCATCTCCCTTACTTCCAGCTAGTAAGGATCACATAATTCCTAACAAAGTTTTGACCCAGATTCCCAATTCGGGCATTCAGAACATATAGCACGTTGCTGTAAGCAAGCACATTCTCATTCAAAGTTGCAAGTTACTATGTAGGAACAAGTTTGTATAGGTATTTCAAAGATGCCCAGAACTGAGCTAAACTTGGTATGTGTGCAACCTCTACAAATAAATTCATGCCCCAACTCACTTACTTCCAGCTAGTAAGGATCACATAATTCCTAACAAAGTTTTGACACAGATTCCCAATTCGGGCATTCAGAACATATAGCACGTTGCTGTAAGCAAGCACATTCTCATTCAAAGTTGCAAGTTACTATGTAGGAACAAGTTTCTATAGGTATTTCAAAGATGCCCAGAACTGAGCTAAACTTCGTATGTGTCCAACTCCTAGAAATACCTTCATACCCCATCTCCCTTACTTCCAGCTAGTAAGGATCACATAATTCCTAACAAAATTTGACACAGATTCCCAATTCGGGCATTCAGAACATATAGCACGTTGCTGTAAGCAATCACATTCTCATTCAAAGTTGCAAGTTACTATGTAGGAACAAGTTTGTATAGGTATTTCAAAGATACCCAGAACTGAGCTAAACTTGGTATGTGTCCAACTCCTAGAAATTATTTCATGCCCCATCACCCTTACTTCCAGCTAGTAAGGATCACATAATTCCTAACAAAGTTTTGACACACATTCCCAATTCTGGCATTCAGAAGATGTAGCACGTTGCTGTAAGCAAGCACATTCTCATTCAAAGTTGCAAGTTACTATGTAGGAACAAGTTTGTATAGGTATTTCAAAGATGCCCAGAATTGAGCTAAACTTGGTATGTCTCCAACTCCTAGAAATAACTTCATGCCCCATCTCCCTTACTTCCATCTAGTAAGGATCACATAATTGCTAACAAAGATTTGACACAGATTCCCAGTTCGGGCATTCAGAACATATAGCACGTTGCTGTAAGCAAGCACATTCTCATTCAAAGTTGCAAGTTACAAAGTAGGAATAAGTTTGTAAAGGTATTTCAAAGATGCCCAGAACTGAGCTAAACTTACTATGTCTCCAACTCCTAGAAATAACTTCATGCCCCATCACCCTTACTTCCAGCTAGTAAGGATCACATAATTCCTAACAAAGTTTTGACACAGATTCCCAATTCGGGCATTCAGAACATATAGCACGTTGCTGTAAGCAAGCACATTCTCATTCAAAGTTGCAAGTTACTATGTAGGAACAAGTTTGTATAGGTATTTCAAAGATGCCCAGAACTGAGCTAAACTTGGTATTTGTCCAACCTCTAGAAATAACTTCATGCCCCAACTCCCTTACATTCAGCTAGTAAGGATCACATAATTCCTAACAAAGTTTTGACACAGATTCCCAATTCGGGCATTCAGAACATATAGCACGTTGCTGTAAGCAAGCACATTCTCATTCAAAGTTGCAAGTTACTATGTAGGAACAAGTTTGTAAAGGTATTTCAAAGATGCCCAGAACTGAGCTAAACTTGGTATGTCTCCAACTCCTAGAAATAACTTCATGCCCCATCACCCTTACTTCCAGCTAGTAAGGATCACATAATTCCTAACAAAGTTTTGACACAGATTCACAATTCGGGCATTCAGAGCATATAGCACATTGCTGTAAGCAAGCACATTCTCATTCAAAGTTGCAAGTTACTATGTAGGAACAAGTTTGTATAGGTATATCAAAGATGCCCAGAACTGAGCTAAACTTGGTATGTGTCCAACCTCTAGAAATAACTTCATGCCCCAACTCCCTTACTTCCAGCTAGTAAGGATCACATAATTCCTAACAAAGATTTGACACAGATTCCCAATTCGGGCATTCAGAACATATAGCACGTTGCTGTAAGCAAGCACATTCTCATTCAAAGTTGCAAGTTACTATGTAGGAACAAGTTTGTATAGGTATTTCAAAGATGCCCAGAACTGAGCTAAACGTTGTATGTCTCCAACTCCTAGAAATAACTTCATGCCCCATCTCACTTACTTCCAGCTAGTAAGCATCACATAATTTCTAACAAAGTTTTGACACAGATTCCCAATTCGGGCATTCAGAACATATAGCACTTTGCTGTAAGCAAGCACATTCTCATTCAAAGTTGCAAGTTACTATGTAGGAACAAGTTTGTATAGGTATTTCAAAGATGCCCAGAACTGAGCTAAACGTTGTATGTCTCCAACTCCTAGAAATAACTTCATGCCCCATCTCCCTTACTTCCAGCTAGTAAGGATCACATAATTCCTAACAAAGTTTTGACACAGATTCCCAATTCTGGCATTCAGAACATGTAGCAAGTTGCTGTAAGCAAGCACATTCAATTCAATGTTGCAAGTTACTATGTAGGAACAAGTTTTTATGGGTATTTCAAAGATGCCCAGAATTGAGCTAAACTGGGTATGTCTCCAACTCCTAGAAATAACTTCATGCCCCATCTCCCTTACTTCCATCTAGTAAGGATCACATAATTCCTAACAAAGTTTTGACACAGATTCCCAATTCGGGCATTCAGAACATATAGCACGTTGCTGCAAGCAAGCACATTCTCATTCAAAGTTGCAAGTTACTATATAGGAACAATTTTGTATAGGTATTTCAAAGATGCCCAGAACTGAGCTAAACTTGGTATGTGTCCCACTCCTAGAAATAACTTCATGCCCCATCTCCCTTACTTCCAGCTAGTAAGGATCACATAATTCCTAACAAAGTTTTGACACAGATTCCCAATTCGGGCATTCAGAACATGTAGCAGGTTGCTGTAAGCAAGCACATTCTCATTCAAAGTTGCAAGTTACTATGTAGGAACAAGTTTGTATAGGTATTTCAAAGATGCCCAGAACTAAGCTAAACGTTGTATGTCTCCAACTCCTAGAAATAACTTCATGCCCCATCTCCCTTACTTCCATCTAGTAAGGATCACATAATTCCTAAGTGTTTTGACACAGATTCCCAATTCGGGCATTCAGAACATATAGCACGTTGCTGTAAGCAAGCACATTCTCATTCAAAGTTGCAAGTTACTATGTAGGAACAAGTTTGTAAAGGTATTTCAAAGAAGCCCAGAACTGAGCTAAATTTGGTATGTCTCCAACCTCTAGAAATAACTTCATGCCCCATCACCCTTACTTCCAGCTAGTAAGGATCACATAATTCCTAACAAAGTTTTGACACACATTCCCAATTCTGGCATTCAGAAGATGTAGCACGTTGCTGTAAGCAAGCACATTCTCATTCAAAGTTGCAAGTTACTATGTAGGAACAAGTTTGTATAGGTATTTCAAAGATGCCCAGAATTGAGCTAAACTTGGTATGTCTCCAACTCCTAGAAATAACTTCATGCCCCATCTCCCTTACTTCCAGCTAGTAAGGATCACATAATTCCTAACAAAGATTTGACACAGATTCCCAGTTCGGGCATTCAGAACATATAGCACGTTGCTGTAAGCAAGCACATTCTCATTCAAAGTTGCAAGTTACTAAGTAGGAATAAGTTTGTAAAGGTATTTCAAAGATGCCCAGAACTGAGCTAAACTTGCTATGTCTCCAACTCCTAGAAATAACTTCATGCCCCATCTCCCTTACTTCCAGCTAGTAAGGATCACATAATTCCTAACAAAGTTTTGACACAGATTCCCAATTCGGGCATTCAGAACATATAGCACGTTGCTGTAAGCAAGCACATTCTCATTCAAAGTTGCAAGTTACTATGTAGGAACAAGTTTGTATAGGTATTTCAAAGATACCCAGAACTGAGCTAAACTTGGTATGTGTGCAACCTCTACAAATAACTTCATGCCCCAACTCACTTACTTCCAGCTAGTAAGGATCACATAATTCCTAACAAAGTTTTGACACAGATTCCCAATTCGGGCCTTCAGTACATATAGCACGTTGCTGTAAGCAAGCACATTCTCATTCAAAGTTGCAAGTTACTATGTAGGAACAAGTTTCTATAGGTATTTCAAAGATGCCCAGAACGGAGCTAAACTTCGTATGTGTCCAACTCCTAGAAATACCTTCATACCCCATCTCCCTTACTTCCAGCTAGTAAGGATCACATAATTCCTAACAAAATTTGACACAGATTCCCAATTCGGGCATTCAGAACATATAGCACGTTGCTGTAAGCAATCACATTCTCATTCAAAGTTGCAAGTTACTATGTAGGAACAAGTTTGTATAGGTATTTCAAAGATACCCAGAACTGAGCTAAACTTGGTATGTGTCCAACTCCTAGAAATTATTTCATGCCCCATCACCCTTACTTCCAGCTAGTAAGGATCACATAATTCCTAACAAAGTTTTGACACACATTCCCAATTCTGGCATTCAGAAGATGTAGCACGTTGCTGTAAGCAAGCACATTCTCATTCAAAGTTGCAAGTTACTATGTAGGAACAAGTTTGTATAGGTATTTCAAAGATGCCCAGAATTGAGCTAAACTTGGTATGTCTCCAACTCCTAGAAATAACTTCATGCCCCATCTCCCTTACTTCCATCTAGTAAGGATCACATAATTCCTAACAAAGATTTGACACAGATTCCCAGTTCGGGCATTCAGAACATATAGCACGTTGCTGTAAGCAAGCACATTCTCATTCAAAGTTGCAAGTTACTAAGTAGGAATAAGTTTGTAAAGGTATTTCAAAGATGCCCAGAACTGAGCTAAACTTGCTATGTCTCCAACTCCTAGAAATAACTTCATGCCCCATCTCCCTTACTTCCAGCTAGTAAGGATCACATAATTAATAACAAAGTTTTGACACAGATTCCCAATTCGGGCATTCAGAACATATAGCACGTTGCTGTAAGCAAGCACATTCTCATTCAAAGTTGCATGTTACTATGTAGGAACAAGTTTGTATAGGTATTTCAAAGATGCCCAGAACTGAGCTAAACTTGGTATTTGTCCAACCTCTAGAAATAACTTCATGCCCCAACTCCCTTACATTCAGCTAGTAAGGATCACATAATTCCTAACAAAGTTTTGACACAGATTCCCAATTCGGGCATTCAGAACATATAGCACGTTGCTGTAAGCAAGCACATTCTCATTCGAAGTTGCAAGTTACTAAGAGGGAACAAGTTTGTAAAGGTATTTCAAAGATGCCCAGAACTGAGCTAAACTTGGTATGTCTCCAACTCCTAGAAATAACTTCATGCCCCATCACCCTTACTTCCAGCTAGTAAGGATCACATAATTCCTAACAAAGTTTTGACACAGATTCACAATTCGGGCATTCAGAGCATATAGTACATTGCTGTAAGCAAGCACATTCTCATTCAAAGTTGCAAGTTACTATGTAGGAACAAGTTTGTATAGGTATATCAAAGATGCCCAGAACTGAGCTAAACTTGGTATGTGTCCAACCTCTAGAAATAACTTCATGCCCCAACTCCCTTACTTCCAGCTAGTAAGGATCACATAATTCCTAACAAAGATTTGACACAGATTCCCAATTCGGGCATTCAGAACATATAGCACGTTGCTGTAAGCAAGCACATTCTCATTCAAAGTTGCAAGTTACTGTGTAGGAACAAGTTTGTATAGGTATTTCAAAGATGCCCAGAACTGAGCTAAACGTTGTATGTCTCCAACTCCTAGAAATAACTTCATGCCCCATCTCACTTACTTCCAGCTAGTAAGGATCACATAATTTCTAACAAAGTTTTGACACAGATTCCCAATTCGGGCATACAGAACATATAGCACGTTGCTGTAAGCAAGCACATTCTCATTCAAAGTTGCAAGTTACTATGTAGGAACAAGTTTGTATAGGTATTTCAAAGATGCCCAGAACTGAGCTAAACGTTGTATGTCTCCAACTCCTAGAAATAACTTCATGCCCCATCTCCCTTACTTCCAGCTAATAAGGATCACATAATTCCTAACAAAGTTTTGACACAGATTCCCAATTCGGGCATTCAGAACATGTAGCAAGTTGCTGTAAGCAAGCACATTCAATTCAATGTTGCAAGTTACTATGTAGGAACAAGTTTTTATGGGTATTTCAAAGATGCCCAGAATTGAGCTAAACTGGGTATGTCTCCAACTCCTAGAAATAACTTCATGCCCCATCTCCCTTACTTCCATCTAGTAAGGATCACATAATTCCTAACAAAGTTTTGACACAGATTCCCAATTCGGGCATTCAGAACATATAGCACGTTGCTGCAAGCAAGCACATTCTCATTCAAAGTTGCAAGTTACTATATAGGAACGATTTTGTATAGGTATTTCAAAGATGCCCAGAACTGAGCTAAACTTGGTATGTGTCCCACTCCTAGAAATAACTTCATGCCCCATCTCCCTTACTTCCAGCTAGTAAGGATCACATAATTCCTAACAAAGTTTTGACACAGATTCCCAATTCGGGCATTCAGAACATGTAGCAGGTTGCTGTAAGCAAGCACATTCTCATTCTAAGTTGCAAGTTACTATGTAGGAACAAGTTTGTATAGGTATTTCAAAGATGCCCAGAACTAAGCTAAACGTTGTATGTCTCCAACTCCTAGAAATAACTTCATGCCCCATCTCCCTTACTTCCATCTAGTAAGGATCACATAATTCCTAAGTGTTTTGACACAGATTCCCAATTCGGGCATTCAGAACATATAGCACTTTGCTGTAAGCAAGCACATTCTCATTCAAAGTTGCAAGTTACTATGTAGGAACAAGTTTGTAAAGGTATTTCAAAGATGCCCAGAACTGAGCTAAATTTGGTATGTCTCCAACCTCTAGAAATAACTTCATGCCCCATCACCCTTACTTCCAGCTAGTAAGGATCACATAATTCCTAATAAAGTTTTTACACAGATTCCCAATTCGGGCATTCAGAACATGTACCACGTTGCTGTAAGCAAGCACATTCTCATTCAAAGTTGCAAGTTACTATGTAGGAACAAGTTTGTATAGGTATTTCAAAGATGACCAGAACTGAGCTAAACGTTGTATGTCTCCAACTCCTAGAAATAACTTCATGCCCCATCTCACTTACTTCCAGCTAGTAAGGATCACATAATTTCTAACAAATTTTGACACAGATTCCCAATTCGGGCATTCAGAACATATAGCACGTTGCTGTAAGAAAGCACATTCTCATTCAAAGTTGCAAGTTACTATGTAGGAACAAGTTTGTATAGGTATTTCAAAGATGCCCAGAACTGACCTAAACGTTGTATGTCTCCAACTCCTAGAAATAACTTCATGCCCCATCTCCCTTACTTCCAGCTAGTAAGGATCACATAATTCCTAACAAAGTTTTGACCCAGATTCCCAATTCGGGCATTCAGAACATATAGCACGTTGCTGTAAGCAAGCACATTCTCATTCAAAGTTGCAAGTTACTATGTAGGAACAAGTTTGTATAGGTATTTCAAAGATGCCCAGAACTGAGCTAAACTTGGTATGTGTGCAACCTCTACAAATAACTTCATGCCCCAACTCACTTACTTCCAGCTAGTAAGGATCACATAATTCCTAACAAAGTTTTGACACAGATTCCCAATTCGGGCATTCAGAACATATAGCACGTTGCTGTAAGCAAGCACATTCTCATTCAAAGTTGCAAGTTACTATGTAGGAACAAGTTTCTATAGGTATTTCAAAGATGCCCAGAACTGAGCTAAACTTCGTATGTGTCCAACTCCTAGAAATACCTTCATACCCCATCTCCCTTACTTCCAGCTAGTAAGGATCACATAATTCCTAACAAAATTTGACACAGATTCCCAATTCGGGCATTCAGAACATATAGCACGTTGCTGTAAGCAATCACATTCTCATTCAAAGTTGCAAGTTACTATGTAGGAACAAGTTTGTATAGGTATTTCAAAGATACCCAGAACTGAGCTAAACTTGGTATGTGTCCAACTCCTAGAAATTATTTCATGCCCCATCACCCTTACTTCCAGCTAGTAAGGATCACATAATTCCTAACAAAGTTTTGACACACATTCCCAATTCTGGCATTCAGAAGATGTAGCACGTTGCTGTAAGCAAGCACATTCTCATTCAAAGTTGCAAGTTACTATGTAGGAACAAGTTTGTATAGGTATTTCAAAGATGCCCAGAATTGAGCTAAACTTGGTATGTCTCCAACTCCTAGAAATAACTTCATGCCCCATCTCCCTTACTTCCATCTAGTAAGGATCACATAATTCCTAACAAAGATTTGACACAGATTCCCAGTTCGGGCATTCAGAACATATAGCACGTTGCTGTAAGCAAGCACATTCTCATTCAAAGTTGCAAGTTACTAAGTAGGAATAAGTTTGTAAAGGTATTTCAAAGATGCCCAGAACTGAGCTAAACTTGCTATGTCTCCAACTCCTAGAAATAACTTCATGCCCCATCTCCCTTACTTCCAGCTAGTAAGGATCACATAATTCCTAACAAAGTTTTGACACAGATTCCCAATTCGGGCATTCAGAACATATAGCACGTTGCTGTAAGCAAGCACATTCTCATTCAAAGTTGCAAGTTACTATGTAGGAACAAGTTTGTATAGGTATTTCAAAGATGCCCAGAACTGAGCTAAACTTGGTATTTGTCCAACCTCTAGAAATAACTTCATGCCCCAACTCCCTTACATTCAGCTAGTAAGGATCACATAATTCCTAACAAAGTTTTGACACAGATTCCCAATTCGGGCATTCAGAACATATAGCACGTTGCTGTAAGCAAGCACATTCTCATTCAAAGTTGCAAGTTACTATGTAGGAACAAGTTTGTAAAGGTATTTCAAAGATGCCCAGAACTGAGCTAAACTTGGTATTTCTCCAACTCCTAGAAATAACTTCATGCCCCATCACCCTTACTTCCAGCTAGTAAGGATCACATAATTCCTAACAAAGTTTTGACACAGATTCACAATTCGGGCATTCAGAGCATAGAGCACATTGCTGTAAGCAAGCACATTCTCATTCAAAGTTGCAAGTTACTATGTAGGAACAAGTTTGTATAGGTATATCAAAGATGCCCAGAACTGAGCTAAACTTGGTATGTGTCCAACCTCTAGAAATAACTTCATGCCCCAACTCCCTTACTTCCAGCTAGTAAGGATCACATAATTCCTAACAAAGATTTGACACAGATTCCCAATTCGGGCATTCAGAACATATAGCACGTTGCTGTAAGCAAGCACATTCTCATTCAAAGTTGCAAGTTACTATGTAGGAACAAGTTTGTATAGGTATTTCAAAGATGCCCAGAACTGAGCTAAACGTTGTATGTCTCCAACTCCTAGAAATAACTTCATGCCCCATCTCACTTACTTCCAGCTAGTAAGCATCACATAATTTCTAACAAGGTTTTGACACAGATTCCCAATTCGGGCATTCAGAACATATAGCACGTTGCTGTAAGCAATCACATTCTCATTCAAAGTTGCAAGTTACTATGTAGGAACAAGTTTGTATAGGTATTTCAAAGATGCCCAGAACTGAGCTAAACTTGGTATGTGTCCAACTCCTCGAAATAACTTCATGCCCCAACTCCCTTACTTCCAGCTAGTAAGGATCACATAATTCCTAACAAAGTTTTGACACAGATTCCCAATTCGGGCATTCAGAACATGTAGCACGTTGCTGTAAGCAAGCATATTCTCATTCAAAGTTGCAAGTTACTATGTAGGAACAAGTTTGTATAGGTATTTCAAAATGCCCAGAACTGAGCTAAACGTTGTATGTCTCCAACTCCTAGAAATAACTTCATGCCCCATCTCACTTACTTCCAGCTAGTAAGGATCACATAATGTCTAACAAAGTTTTGACACAGATTCCCAATTCGGGCATTCAGAACATGTAGCACGTTGCTGTAAGCAAGCACATTCTCATTCAAAGTTGCAAGTTACTATGTAGGAACAAGTTTGTATAGGTATTTCAAAGATGCCCAGAACTGACCTAAACGTTGTATGTCTCCAACTCCTAGAAATAACTTCATGCCCCATCTCCCTTACTTCCAGCTAGTAAGGATGACATAATTCCTAACAAAGTTTTGACACAGATTCCCAATTCGGGCATTCAGAACATATAGCACGTTGCTGTAAGCAAGCACATTCTCATTCAAAGTTGCAAGATACTATGTAGGAACAAGTTTGTATAGGTATTTCAAAGATGCCCAGAACTGAGCTAAACTTGGTATGTGTGCAACCTCTACAAATAACTTCATGCCCCAACTCACTTACTTCCAGCTAGTAAGGATCACATAATTCCTAACAAAGTTTTGACACAGATTCCCAATTCGGGCATTCAGAACATATAGCACGTTGCTGTAAGCAAGCACATTCTCATTCAAAGTTGCAAGTTACTATGTAGGAACAAGTTTGTATAGGTATTTCAAAGATGCCCAGAACTGAGCTAAACTTCGTATGTGTCCAACTCCTAGAAATACCTTCATACCCCATCTCCCTTACTTCCAGCTAGTAAGGATCACATAATTCCTAACAAAATTTGACACAGATTCCCAATTCGGGCATTCAGAACATATAGCACGTTGCTGTAAGCAATCACATTCTCATTCAAAGTTGCAAGTTACTATGTAGGAACAAGTTTGTATAGGTATTTCAAAGATACCCAGAACTGAGCTAAACTTGGTATGTGTCCAACTCCTAGAAATTACTTCATGCCCCATCACCCTTACTTCCAGCTAGTAAGGATCACATAATTCCTAATAAAGTTTTGACACACATTCCCAAATCTGGCATTCAGAAGATGTAGCACGTTGCTGTAAGCAAGCACATTCTCATTCAAAGTTGCAAGTTACTATGTAGGAACAAGTTTGTATAGGTATTTCAAAGATGCCCAGAATTGAGCTAAACTTGGTATGTCTCCAACTCCTAGAAATAACTTCATGCCCCATCTCCCTTACTTCCATCTAGTAAGGATCACATAATTCCTAACAAAGTTTTGACACAGATTCCCAATTCGGGCATTCAGAACATATAGCACGTTGCTGTAAGCAAGCACATTCTCATTCAAAGTTGCAAGTTACTAAGTAGGAACAAGTTTGTAAAGGTATTTCAAAGATGCCCAGAACTGAGTTAACTTGGTATATCTCCAACTCCTAGAAATAACTTCATGCCCCATCTCCCTTACTTCCAGCTAGTAAGGATCACATAATTCCTAACAAAGTTTTGACACAGATTCCCAATTCGGGCATTCAGAACATATAGCACGTTGCTGTAAGCAAGCACATTCTCATCCAACTTGCAAGTTACTATGTAGGAACAAGTTTGAATAGGTATTTCAAAGATGCCCAGAACTGAGCTAAACTTGGTATGTCTCCAACTCCTAGAAATAACTTCATGCCCCATCTCCCTTACTTCCAGCTAGTAAGGATCACAAAATTCCTAACAAAGTTTTGACACAGATTCCCAATTCGGGCATTCAGAACATATAGCACGTTGCTGTAAGCAAGCACATTCTCATTCAAAGTTTCAAGTTACTAAGTAGGAACAAGTTTGTAAAGGTATTTCAAAGATGCCCAGAATTGAACTAAACTTGGTATGTCTCCAACTCCTAGAAATAACTTCATGCCCCATCACCCTTACTTCCAGCTAGTAAGGATCACATAATTCCTAACAAAGTTTTGAAACAGATTCACAATTCGGGCATTCAGAGCATATAGCACGTTGCTGTAAGCAAGCACATTCTCATTCAAAGTTGCAAGTTACTATGTAGGAACAAGTTTGTATAGGTATTTCAAAGATGCCCAGAACTGAGCTAAACTTGGTATGTGTCCAACCTCTAGAAATAACTTCATGCCCCAACTCCCTTACTTCCAGCTAGTAAGGATCACATAATTCCTAACAAAGATTTGACACAGATTCCCAATTCGGGCATTCAGAACATATAGCACGTTGCTGTAAGCAAGCACATTCTCATTCAAAGTTGCAAGTTACTATGTAGGAACAAGTTTGTATAGGTATTTCAAAGATGCCCAGAACTGAGCTAAACGTTGTATGTCTCCAACTCCTAGAAATAACTTCATGCCCCATCTCACTTACTTCCAGCTAGTAAGGATCACATAATTTCTAACAAAGTTTTGACACAGATTCCCAATTTGGGCATTCAGTACATATAGCACGTTGCTGTAAGCAAGCACATTCTCATTCAAAGTTGCAAGTTACTATGTAGGAACAAGTTTGTATAGGTATTTCAAAGATGCCCAGAACTGAGCTAAACTTGGTATGTCTCCAACTCCTAGAAATAACTTCATGGCCCATCTCCCTTACTTCCAGCTAGTAAGGATCACATAATTCCTAACAAAGTTTTGACACAGATTCCCAATTCGGGCATTCAGAACATGTAGCAAGTTGCTGTAAGCAAACACATTCAATTCAATGTTGCAAGTTACTATGTAGGAACAAGTTTGTATGGGTATTTCAAAGATGCCCAGAATTGAGCTAAACTTGGTATGTCTCCAACTCCTAGATATAACTTCATGCCCCATCTCCCTTACTTCCAGCTAGTAAGGATCACATAATTCCTAACAAAGTTTTGACACAGATTCCCAATTCGGGCATTCAGAACATATAGCACGTTGCTGTAAGCAAGCACATTCTCATTCAAAGTTGCAAGTTACTATATAGGAACAATTTTGTATAGGTATTTCAAAGATGCCCAGAACTGAGCTAAACGTTGTATGTCTCCAACTCCTAGAAATAACTTCATGCCCCATCTCCCTTACTTCCAGCTAGTAAGGATAACATAATTCCTAACAAAGTTTTGACACAGATTCCCAATTCGGGCATTCAGAACATGTAGCAGGTTGCTGTAAGCAAGCACATTCTCATTCAAAGTTGCAAGTTACTATGTAGGAACAAGTTTGTATAGGTATTTCAAAGATGCCCAGAACTAAGCTAAAAGTTTTATGTCTCCAACTCCTAGAAATAACTTCGTGCCCCATCTCCCTTACTTCCATCTAGTAAGGATCACATAATTCCTAAGTGTTTTGACACAGATTCCCAATTAGGGCATTCAGAACATATAGCACGTTGCTGTAAGCAAGCACATTCTCATTCAAAGTTGCAAGTTAATATGTAGGAACAAGTTTGTAAAGGTATTTCAAAGATGCCCAGAACTGAGCTAAACTTGGTATGTCTCCAACCTCTAGAAATAACTTCATGCCCCATCTCCCTTACTTCCAGCTAGTAAGGATCACATAATTCCTAACAAAGTTTTGACACAGAATCCCAATTCGGTCATTCAGAACATATAGCACGTTGCTGTAAGGAAGCACATTCTCATTCAAAGTTGCAAGTTACTATGTAGGAAAAAGTTTGTATAGGTATTTCAAAGATGCCCAGAACTGAGCTAAACTTGGTATGTGTCCAACTCCTCGAAATAACTTCATGCCCCAACTCCCTAACTTCCAGCTAGTAAGGATCACATAATTCCTAACAAAGTTTTGACACAGATTCCCAATTCGGGCATTCAGAACATATAGCACGTTGCTGTAAGCAAGCACATTCTCATTCAAAGTTGCAAGTTACTATGTAGGAACAAGTTTGTATAGGTATTTCAAAGATGCCCAGAACTCAGCTATACTTGGTATGTGTCCAACTCCTAGAAATACCTTCATACCCCATCTCCCTTACTTCCAGCTATTAAGGATCTCATAATTCCTAACAAAATATGACACAGATTCCCAATTCGGGCATTAAGAACATATAGCACGTTGCTGTAAGCAAGCACCTTCTGATTCAAAGTTGCAAGTTACAATGTAGGAACAAGTTTGTATAGGTATTTCAAAGATGCCCAGAACTGAGCTAAACTTGGTATGTGTCCCACTCCTAGAAATAACTTCATGCCCCATTTCCCTTACTTCCAGCTAGTAAGGATCACATAATTCCTAACAAAGTTTTGACACAGATTCCCAATTCGGGCATTCAGAACATGTAGCACGTTGCTGTAAGCAAGCACATTCTCATTCAAAGTTGCAAGTTACTATGTAGGAACAAGTTTGTATAGGTATTTCAAAGATGCCCAGAACAGAGCTAAACGTTGTATGTCTCCAACTCCTAGAAATATCTTCAGGCCCCATCTCACTTACTTACAGCTAGTAAGGATCACATAATTTCTAACAAAGTTTTGACACAGATTCCCAATTCGGGCATTCAGAACATATAGCACGTTGCTGTAAGCAAGCACATTCTCATTCAAAGTTGCAAGTTACTATGTAGGAACAAGTTTGTATAGGTATTTCAAAGATGCCCAGAACTGAGCTAAACTTGGTATGTCTCCAACTCCTAGAATTAACTTCATGCCCCATCTCCCTTACTTCCAGCTAGTAAGGATCACATAATTCCTAACAAAGTTTTGACACAGATTCCCAATTCGGGCATTCAGAACATATAGCACGTTGCTGTAAGCAAGCACATTCTCATTCAAAGTTGCAAGTTACTATGTAGGAACAAGTTTGTATAGGTATTTCAAAGATGCCCAGAATTGAGCTAAACTTGGTATGTGTCCAACACCTCGAAATAACTTCAGGCCCCATCTCCCTTACTTCCAGCTAGTAAGGATCACATAATTCCTAACAAAGTTTTGACACAGATTCCCAATTCGGGCATTCAGAACATATGGCACGTTGCTGTAAGCAAGCACATTCTCATTCAAAGTTGCAAGTTACTAAGTAGGAACAAGTTTGTAAAGCTATTTCAAAGAGGCCCAGAACTGAGCTAAACTTGGTATGTCTCCAACTCCTAGAAATATCTTCATGCCCCATCACCCTTACTTCCAGCTAGTAAGGATCACATAATTCCTAACAAAGTTTTGACACAGATTCCCAATTCAGGCATTCAGAACATATAGCACGTTGCTGTAAGCAAGCACATTCTCATTCAAAGTTGCAAGTTACTATGTAGAAACAAGTTTGTATAGGTATTTCAAAGATGCCCAGAACTGAGCTAAACGTTGTATGTCTCCAACTCCTAGAAATAACTTCATGCCCCAACTCCCTTACTTCCAGCTAGTAAGGATCACATAATTCCTAACAAAGTTTTGACACAGATTCCCAATTCGGGCATTCAGATCATATAGCAAGTTGCTGTAAGCAAGCACATTCTCATTCAAAGTTGCAAGTTACTATGTAGGAACATGTTTGTATAGGTATTTCAAAGATGCCCAGAATTGACCTAAACGTTGTATGTCTCCAACTCCTAGAAAAAACTTCATGCCCCATCTCCCTTACTTCCAGCTAGTAAGGATCACATAATTCCTAAGAAAGTATTGACACAGATTCCCAATTCGGGCATTCAGAACATATAGCACGTTGCTGTAAGCAAGCACATTCTCATTCAAAGTTGCAAGTTACTATGTAGGAACAAGTTTGTAGAGGTATTTCAAAGATGCCCAGAACTGAGCTAAAGTTCGTATGTGTCCAACTCCTAGAAATACCTTCATACCACATCTCCCTTACTTCCAGCTAGTAAGGATCACATAAATCCTAACAAAATTTGACACAGATTCCCAATTCGGGCATTCAGAACATATAGCACGTTGCTGTAAGCAATCACATTCTCATTCAAAGTTGCAAGTTACTATGTAGGAACAAGTTTGTATAGGTATTGCAAAGATGCCCAGAACTGAGCTAAACGTTGTATGTCTCCAACTCCTAGAAATAACTTCATGCCCCATCTCCCTTACTTCCAGCTAGTAAGGATCACATAATTCCTAAAAGTGTTTTGACACAGATTCCCAATTCGGTCATTCAGAACATATAGCACGTTGCTGTAAGCAAGCACATTCTCATTCAAAGTTGCAAGTTACTATGTAGGAACAAGTTTTTAAAGGTATTTCAAAGATGCCCAGAACTGAGCAAAACTTGGTATGTCTCCAATCTCTGGACATAACTTCATGCCCCATCACCCTTACTTCCAGCTAGTAAGGATCACATAATTCCTAACAAATTTTTGACACAGATTCCCAATTCGGGCATTCAGAACATATAGCACGTTGCTGTAAGCAAGCACATTCTCATTCAAAGTTGCAAGTTACTATGTAGGAACATGTTTGTACAGGTATTTTAAAGACGCCCAGAACTGAGCTAAACGTGGTATGTGTCCAACTCCTAGAAATAACTTCATGCCCCATCTCCCTTACTTCCTGCTAGTAAGGATCACATAATTCCTAACAAAGTTTTGACACAGATTCCCAATTCGGGCATTCAGAACATATAGCACGTTGCTGTAAGCAAGCACATTCTCATTCAAAGTTGCAAGTTACTATGTAGGAACAAGTTTGTATAGGTAATTCAAAGATGCCCAGAACTGAGCTAAACTTGGTATGTGTCCAACTCCTAGAAATAACTTCATGCCCCAACTCCCTTACTTCCAGCTAGTAAGGATCACATAATTCCTAACAAAATTTGACACAGATTCCCAATTCGGGCATTCAGAACACATAGCACGTTGATGTAAGCAAGCACATTCTCATTCAATGTTGCAAGTTACTATGTAGGAACAAGTTTGTATAGGTATTTCAAAGATGCCCAAAACTGAGCTAAACGTTGTATGTCTGCAACTCCTAGAAGTAACTTCATGCCCCATATCCCTTACTTCCAGCTAGTAAGGATCTCATAATTCCTAACAAAGTTTTGACACAGATTCCAAATTCGGGCATTCAGAACATGTAGCACGTTGCTGTAAGCAAGCACATTCTCATTCAAAGTTGCAAGTTACTATGTAGGAACAAGTTTGTATAGGTATTTCAAAGATGCCCAGAATTGAGCTAAACTTGGTATGTGTCCAACCTCTAGAAATAACTTCATGCCCCAACTCCCTTACATCCAGCTAGTAAGGATCACATAATTCCTAACAAAGTTTTGACACAGATTCCCAATTCGGGCATTCAGAACATATAGAACGTTGCTGTAAGCAAGCACATTCTCATTCATAGTTGCAAGTTACTATGTAGGAACAAGTTTGTATAGGTATTTCAAAGATGCCCAGAACTGAGCTAAACTTCGTGTGTGTCCAACTCCTAGAAATACCTTCATACCCCATCTCCCTTACTTCCAGCTAGTAAGGATCACATAATTCCTAACAAAATTTGACACAGATTCCCAATTCGGGCATTCAGAACATATAGCACGTTGCTGTAAGCAATCACATTCTCATTCAAAGTTGCAAGTTACTATGTAGGAACAAGTTTGTATAGGTATTTCAAAGATGCCCAGAACTGACCTAAACTTGGTATGTGTCCAACTCCTAGAAATAACTTCATGCCCCAACTCCCTTACTTCCAGCTAGTAAGGATCACATAATTCCTAACAAAGTTTTTACACAGATTCCCAATTCGGGCATTCAGAACATGTAGCACGTTGCTGTAAGCAAGCACATTCTCATTCAAAGTTGCAAGTTACTATGTAGGAACAAGTTTGTATAGGTATTTCAAAGATGCCCAGAACTGAGCTAAACGTTGTATGTCTCCAACTCCTAGAAATAACTTCATGCCCCATCTCACTTACTTCCAGCTAGTAAGGATCACATAATTTCTAACAAAGTTTTGACACAGATTCCCAATTCGGGCATTCAGAACATATAGCACGTTGCTGTAAGCAAGCACATTCTCATTCAAAGTTGCAAGTTACTATGTAGGAACAAGTTTGTATAGGTATTTCAAAGATGCCCAGAACTGAGCTAAACTTGGTATGTGTGCAACCTCTACAAATAACTTCATGCCCCAACTCACTTACTTCCAGCTAGTAAGGATCACATAATTCCTAACAAAGTTTTGACACAGATTCCCAATTCGGGCATTCAGAACATATGGCACGTTGCTGTAAGAAAGCACATTCTCATTCAAAGTTGCAAGTTACTATGTAGGAACAAGTTTGTATAGGTATTTCAAAGATGCCCAGAACTGAGCTAAACTTGGTATGTCTCCAACTCCTAGAAATATCTTCATGCCCCATCACCCTTACTTCCAGCTAGTAAGGATCACATAATTCCTAACAAAGTTTTGACACAGATTCCCAATTCGGACATTCAGAAGATGTAGCACGTTGCTGTAAGCAAGCACATTCCCATTCAAAGTTGCAAGTTACTATGTAGGAACAAGTTTTATAGGTATTTCAAAGATGCCCAGAACTGAGCTAAACTTGGTATGTCTCCAACTCCTAGAAATAACTTCATGCCCCATCTCCCTTACTTCCAGCTAGTAAGGATCACATAATTCCTAACAAAGTTTTGACACAGATTCCCAATTCGGGCATTCAGAACATGTAGCAAGTTGCTGTAAGCAAGCACATTCAATTCAAAGTTGCAAGTTACTATGTAGGAACAAGTTTGTATAGGTATTTCAAATATGCCCAGAACTGAGCTAAACTTGGTATGTGTCCAACCTCTAGAAATAACTTCATGCCCCAACTCCCTTACTTCCAGCTAGTAAGGATCACATAATTCCTAACAAAGTTTTGACACAGATTCACAATTCGGGCATTCCGAACATATAGCACGTTGCTGTAAGCAAGCACATTCTCATTCAAAGTTGCAAGTTCCTATGTAGGAACAAGTTTGTATAGGTATTTCAAAGATGCCCAGAACTGAGCTAAACGTTGTATGTCTCCAACTCCTAGAAATAACTTCATGCCCCATCTCCCTTACTTCCAGCTAGTAAGGATCACATAATTCCTAACAAAGTTTTGACACAGATTCACAATTCGGGCATTCAGAACATATAGCACGTTGCTGTAAGCAAGCACATTCTCATTCAAAGTTGCAAGTTACTATGTAGGAACAAGTTTGTATAGGTATTTCAAAGATGCCCAGAACTGAGCTAAACTTGGTATGTCTCCAACTCCTAGAAATAACTTCAAGCCCCATCTCCCTTACTTCCAGCTAGTAAGGATCACATAATTCCTAACAAAGTTTTGACACAGATTCCCAATTCGGGCATTCAGAACATGTAGCAAGTTGCTGTAAGCAAGCACATTCTCATTCAAAGTTGCAAGTTACTATGTAGGAACAAGTTTGTATAGGTATTTCAAAGATGCCCAGAATTGAGCTAAACTTGGTATGTGTCCAACCTCTAGAAATAACTTCATGCCCCAACTCCCTTACATCCAGCTAGTAAGGATCACATAATTCCTAACAAAGTTTTGACACAGATTCCCAATTCGGGCATTCAGAACATATAGAACGTTGCTGTAAGCAAGCACATTCTCATTCATAGTTGCAAGTTACTATGTAGGAACAAGTTTGTATAGGTATTTCAAAGATGCCCAGAACTGAGCTAAACTTCGTGTGTGTCCAACTACTAGAAATACCTTCATACCCCATCTCCCTTACTTCCAGCTAGTAAGGATCACATAATTCCTAACAAAATTTGACACAGATTCCCAATTCGGGCATTCAGAACATATAGCACGTTGCTGTAAGCAATCACATTCTCATTCAAAGTTGCAAGTTACTATGTAGGAACAAGTTTGTATAGGTATTTCAAAGATGCCCAGAACTGACCTAAACTTGGTATGTGTCCAACTCCTAGAAATAACTTCATGCCCCAACTCCCTTACTTCCAGCTAGTAAGGATCACATAATTCCTAACAAAGTTTTTACACAGATTCCCAATTCGGGCATTCAGAACATGTAGCACGTTGCTGTAAGCAAGCACATTCTCATTCAAAGTTGCAAGTTACTATGTAGGAACAAGTTTGTATAGGTATTTCAAAGATGCCCAGAACTGAGCTAAACGTTGTATGTCTCCAACTCCTAGAAATAACTTCATGCCCCATCTCACTTACTTCCAGCTAGTAAGGATCACATAATTTCTAACAAAGTTTTGACACAGATTCCCAATTCGGGCATTCAGAACATATAGCACGTTGCTGTAAGCAAGCACATTCTCATTCAAAGTTGCAAGTTACTATGTAGGAACAAGTTTGTATAGGTATTTCAAAGATGCCCAGAACTGAGCTAAACTTGGTATGTGTGCAACCTCTACAAATAACTTCATGCCCCAACTCACTTACTTCCAGCTAGTAAGGATCACATAATTCCTAACAAAGTTTTGACACAGATTCCCAATTCGGGCATTCAGAACATATGGCACGTTGCTGTAAGAAAGCACATTCTCATTCAAAGTTGCAAGTTACTATGTAGGAACAAGTTTGTATAGGTATTTCAAAGATGCCCAGAACTGAGCTAAACTTGGTATGTCTCCAACTCCTAGAAATATCTTCATGCCCCATCACCCTTACTTCCAGCTAGTAAGGATCACATAATTCCTAACAAAGTTTTGACACAGATTCCCAATTCGGACATTCAGAAGATGTAGCACGTTGCTGTAAGCAAGCACATTCTCATTCAAAGTTGCAAGTTACTATGTAGGAACAAGTTTTATAGGTATTTCAAAGATGCCCAGAACTGAGCTAAACTTGGTATGTCTCCAAATCCTAGAAATAACTTCATGCCCCATCTCCCTTACTTCCAGCTAGTAAGGATCACATAATTCCTAACAAAGTTTTGACACAGATTCCCAATTCGGGCATTCAGAACATGTAGCAAGTTGCTGTAAGCAAGCACATTCAATTCAAAGTTGCAAGTTAGTATGTAGGAACAAGTTTGTATAGGTATTTCAAATATGCCCAGAACTGAGCTAAACTTGGTATGTGTGCAACCTCTAGAAATAACTTCATGCCCCAACTCCCTTACTTCCAGCTAGTAAGGATCACATAATTCCTAACAAAGTTTTGACACAGATTCACAATTCGGGCATTCCGAACATATAGCACGTTGCTGTAAGCAAGCACATTCTCATTCAAAGTTGCAAGTTCCTATGTAGGAACAAGTTTGTATAGGTATTTCAAAGATACCCAGAACTGAGCTAAACGTTGTATGTCTCCAACTCCTAGAAATAACTTCATGCCCCATCTCCCTTACTTCCAGCTAGTAAGGATCACATAATTCCTAACAAAGTTTTGACACAGATTCACAATTCGGGCATTCAGAACATATAGCACGTTGCTGTAAGCAAGCACATTCTCATTCAAAGTTGCAAGTTACTATGTAGGAACAAGTTTGTATAGGTATTTCAAAGATGCCCAGAACTGAGCTAAACTTGGTATGTCTCCAACTCCTAGAAATAACTTCAAGCCCCATCTCCCTTACTTCCAGCTAGTAAGGATCACATAATTCCTAACAAAGTTTTGACACAGATTCCCAATTCGGGCATTCAGAACATGTAGCAAGTTGCTGTAAGCAAGCACATTCAATTCAAAGTTGCAAGTTACTATGTAGGAACAAGTTTGTATGAGTATTTCAAAGATGCCCAGAATTGAGCTAAACTTGGTATGTCTCCAACTCCTAGAAATAACTACATGCCCCATCTCCCTTACTTCCAGCTAGTAAGGATCACATAATTCCTAACAAAGTTTTGACACAGATTCCCAATTCGGGCATTCAGAACATATAGCACGTTGCTGTAAGCAAGCACATTCTCATTCAAAGTTGCAAGTTATTAAGTAGAAACAAATTTGTAAAGGTATTTCAAAGATGCCCAGAACTGAGCTAAACTTGGTATGTCTCCAACTCCTAGAAATTACTTCATGCCCCATCACCCTTACTTCCAGCTAGTAAGGATCACATAATTACTAACAAAGTTTTGACACAGATTCCCAATTCGGGCATTCAGAAGATGTAGCACGTTGTTGTAAGCAAGCACATTCTCATTCAAAGTTGCAAGTTACTATGTAGGAACAAGTTTGTATAGGTATTTCAAAGATGCACAGAATTGAGCTAAACTTGGTATGTCTCCAACTCCTAGAAATAACTTCATGCCCCATCTCCCTTACTTCCTTCTAGTAAGGATCACATAATTCCTAACAAAGTTTTGACACAGATTCCCAATTCGGGCATTCAGAACATATAGCACGTTGCTGTAAGCAAGCACATTCTCCTTCAAAGTTGCAAGTTACTAAGTAGGAACAAGTTTGTAAAGGTATTTCAAAGATGCCCAGAACTGAGCTAAACTTGGTATGTCTCCAACTCCTAGAAATAACTTCATGCCCCATCACCATTACTTCCAGCTAGTAAGGATCACATAATTCCTAACAAAGTTTTGACACAGATTCCCAATTCGGGCATTCAGAAGATGTAGCACGTTGCTGTAAGCAAGCACATTCTCATTCAAAGTTGCAAGTTACTATGTAGGAACAAGTTTGTATAGGTATTTCAAAGATGCCCAGAACTGAGCTAAACTTGGTATGTGTCCAACCTCTAGAAATAACTTCATGCCCCAACTCCCTTACTTCCAGCTAGTAAGGATCACATAATTCCTAACAAAGTTTTGACACAGATTCCCAATTTGGGCATTCAGAACATATAGCAAGTTGCTGTAAGCAAGCACATTCTCATTCAAAGTTGCAAGTTACTATGTAGGAACAAGTTTGTATAGGTATTTCAAAGATGCCCAGAACTGAGCTAAACGTTGTATGTCTCCAACTCCTAAAAATAACTTCATGCCCCATCTCGCTTACTTCAAGCTAGTAAGGATCACATAATTCCTAACAAAGATTTGACACAGATTCACAATTCGGGCATTCAGAACATATAGCACGTTGCTGCAAGCAAGCACATTCTCATTAAAAGTTGCAAGTTACTATGTAGGAACAAGTTTGTATAGGTATTTCAAAGATGCCCAGAACTGAGCTAAACGTTGTATGTCTCCAACTCCTAGAAATAACTTCATGCCCCATCTCCCTGACTTCCAGCTAGTAAGGATCACATAATTCCTAACAAATATTTGACACAGATTCCCAATTCGGGCATTCAGAACATATAGCACGTTGCTGTAAGCAAGCACATTCTCATTCAAAGTTGCAAGTTACTATGTAGGAACAAGTTTGAATAGGTATTTCAAAGATGCCCAGAACTGAGCTAAACGTTGTATGTCTCAAACTCCTAGAAATAACTTCATGCCCAATCTCCCTTACTTCCAGCTAGTAAGGATCACATAATTCCTAACAAAGTTTTGACACAGATTCCCAATTCGGGCATTCAGAACATATAGCACGTTGCTGTATGCAAGCACATTCTCATTCAAAGTTGCAAGTTACTATGTAGGAACAAGTTTTTATAGGTATTTCAAAGATGCCCAGAACTGAGCTAGACTTGGTATGTGTCCAACTCCTAGAAATAACTTCATGCCCCAACTCCCTTACTTCCAGCTAGTAAGGATCACATAATTCCTAACAAAATTTTGACACAGATTCCCAATTCGGGCATTCATAACATATAGCACGTTGCTGTAAGCAAGCACATTTTCATTCAAAGTTGCAAGTTAATATGTAGGAACAAGTTTGTATAGGAATTTCAAAGATGCCCAGAACTGAGCTAAACGTTGTATGTCTCCAACTCCTAGAAATAACTTCATGCCCCATCTCCCTGACTTCCAGCTAGTAAGGATCACATAATTCCTAACAAAGTTTTGACACAGATTCCCAATTCGGGCATTCATAACATATAGCACGTTGATGTAAGCAAGCACATTCTCATTCAAAGTTGCAAGTTACTATGTAGGAACTAGTTTGTATAGGTATTTCAAAGATGCCCAAAACTGAGCTAAAGGTTGTATGTCTCCAACTCCTAGAAATAACTTCATGCCCCATCTCCCTTTCTTCCAGCTTGTAAGGATCACATAATTCCTAACAAAGTTTTGACACAGATTCACAATTCGGTCTTTCAGAACATGTAGCAAGTTGCTGTAAGCAAGCACATTCAATTCGAAGTTGCAAGTTACTATGTAGGAACAAGTTTGTATAGGTATTTCAAAGATGCCCAGAACTGAGCTAAACTTGGTATGTGTCCAACCTCTAGAAATAACTTCATGCCCCAACTCCCTTACTTCCAGCTAGTAAGGATCACATAATTCCTAACAAAGTTTTGACACAGATTCCCAATTCGGGCATTCAGAACATATACCACGTTGCCGTAAGCAAGCACATTCTCATTCAAAGTTGCAAGTTACTATGTAGGAACAAGTTTGTATAGGTATTTCAAAGATGCCCAGAACTGAGCTAAACGTTGTATGTCTCCAACTCCTAGAAATAACTTCATGCCCCATCTCCCTTACTTCCAGCTAGTAAGGATCACATAATTCCTAACAAAGTTTTGACACAGATTCACAATTCGGGCATTCAGAACATATAGCACGTTGCTGTAAGCAAGCACATTCTCATTCAAAGTTGCAAGTTACTATGTAGGAACAAGTTTGTATAGGTATTTCAAAGATGCCCAGAACTGAGCTAAACTTGGTATGTCTCCAACTCCTAGAAATAACTTCAAGCCCCATCTCCCTTACTTCCAGCTAGTAAGGATCACATAATTCCTAACAAAGTTTTGACACAGATTCCCAATTCGGGCATTCAGAACATATAGCACGTTGCTGTAAGCAAGCACATTCTCATTCAAAGTTGCAAGTTATTAAGTAGAAACAAATTTGTAAAGGTATTTCAAAGATGCCCAGAACTGAGCTAAACTTGGTATGTCTCCAACTCCTAGAAATTACTTCATGCCCCATCACCCTTACTTCCAGCTAGTAAGGATCACATAATTACTAACAAAGATTTGACACAGATTCCCAATTCGGGCATTCAGAAGATGTAGCACGTTGCTGTAAGCAAGCACATTCTCATTCAAAGTTGCAAGTTACTATGTAGGAACAAGTTTGTATAGGTATTTCAAAGATGCACAGAATTGAGCTAAACTTGGTATGTCTCCAACTCCTAGAAATAACTTCATGCCCTATCTCCCTTACTTCCATCTAGTAAGGATCACATAATTCCTAACAAAGTTTTGACACAGATTCCCTATTCGGGCATTCAGAACATATAGCACGTTGCTGTAAGCAAGCACATTCTCCTTGAAAGTTGCAAGTTACTAAGTAGGAACAAGTTTGTAAAGGTGTTTCAAAGATGCCCAGAACTGAGCTAAACTTGGTATGTCTCCAACTCCTAGAAATAACTTCATGCCCCATCACCCTTACTTCCAGCTAGTAAGGATCACATAATTCCTAACAAAGTTTTAACACAGATTCCCAATTCGGACATTCAGAAGATGTAGCACGTTGCTGTAAGCAAGCACATTCTCATTCAAAGTTGCAAGTTACTATGTAGGAACAAGTTTGTATAGGTATTTCAAAGATGCCCAGAACTGAGCTAAACTTGGTATGTGTCCAACCTCTAGAAATAACTTCATGCCCCAACTCCCTTACTTCCAGCTAGTAAGGATCACATAATTCCTAACAAAGTTTTGACACAGATTCCCAATTCGGGCATTCAGAACATATAGCACGTTGCTGTAAGCAAGCACATTCTCATTCAAAGTTGCAAGTTACTATGTAGGAACAAGTTTGTATAGGTATTTCAAAGATGCCCAGAACTGAGCTAAACGTTGTATGTTTCCAACTCCTAGAAATAACTTCATGCCCCATCTCCCTTACTTCCAGCTAGTAAGGATCACATAATTCCTAACAAAGTTTTGACACAGATTCACAATTCGGGCATTCAGAACATATAGCACGTTGCTGTAAGCAAGCACATTCTCATTCAAAGTTGCAAGTTACTATGTAGGAACAAGTTTGTATAGGTATTTCAAAGATGCCCAGAACTGAGCTAAACTTGGTATGTCTCCAACTCCTAGAAATAACTTCAAGCTCCATCTCCCTTACTTCCAGCTAGTAACGATCACATAATTCCTAACAAAGTTTTGACACAGATTCCCAATTCGGGCATTCAGAACATGTAGCAAGTTGCTGTAAGCAAGCACATTCAATTCAAAGTTGCAAGTTACTATGTAGGAACAAGTTTGTATGAGTATTTCAAAGATGCCCAGAATTGAGCTAAACTTGGTATGTCTCCAACTCCTAGAAATAACTACATGCCCCATCTCCCTTACTTCCATCTAGTAAGGATCACATAATTCCTAACAAAGTTTTGACACAGATTCCCAATTCGGGCATTCAGAACATATAGCACGTTGCTGTAAGCAAGCACATTCTCATTCAAAGTTGCAAGTTATTAAGTAGAAACCAATTTGTAAAGGTATTTCAAAGATGCCCAGAACTGAGCTAAACTTGGTATGTCTCCAACTCCTAGAAATTACTTCATGCCCCATCACCCTTACTTCCAGCTAGTAAGGATCACATAATTACTAACAAAGTTTTGACACAGATTCCCAATTCGGGCATTCAGAAGATGTAGCACGTTGCTGTAAGCAAGCACATTCTCATTCAAAGTTGCAAGTTACTATGTAGGAACAAGTTTGTATAGGTATTTCAAAGATGCACAGAATTGAGCTAAACTTGGTATGTCTCCAACTCCTAGAAATAACTTCATGCCCCATCTCCCTTACTTCCATCTAGTAAGGATCACATAATTCCTAACAAAGTTTTGACACAGATTCCCAATTCGGGCATTCAGAACATATAGCACGTTGCTGTAAGCAAGCACATTCTCCTTCAAAGTTGCAAGTTACTAAGTAGGAACAAGTTTGTAAAGGTTTTTCAAAGATGCCCAGAACTGAGCTAAACTTGGTATGTCTCCAACTCCTAGAAATAACTTCATGCCCCATCACGCTTGCTTCCAGCTAGTAAGGATCACATAATTCCTAACAAAGTTTTGACACAGATTCCCAATTCGGACATTCAGAAGATGTAGCACGTTGCTGTAAGCAAGCACATTCTCATTCAAAGTTGCAAGTTACTATGTAGGAACAAGTTTTATAGGTATTTCAAAGATGCCCAGAACTGAGCTAAACTTGGTATGTCTCCAACTCCTAGAAATAACTTCATGCCCCATCTCCCTTACTTCCAGCTAGTAAGGATCACATAATTCCTAACAAAGTTTTGACACAGATTCCCAATTCGGGCATTCAGAACATGTAGCAAGTTGCTGTAAGCAAGCACATTCTCATTCAAAGTTGCAAGTTCCTATGTAGGAACAAGTTTGTATAGGTATTTCAAAGATGCCCAGAACTGAGCTAAACGTTGTATGTCTCCAACTCCTAGAAATAACTTCATGCCCCATCTCCCTTACTTCCAGCTAGTAAGGATCACATAATTCCTAACAAAGTTTTGACACAGATTCACAATTCGGGCATTCAGAACATATAGCACGTTGCTGTAAGCAAGCACATTCTCATTCAAAGTTGCAAGTTACTATGTAGGAACAAGTTTGTATAGGTATTTCAAAGATGCCCAGAACTGAGCTAAACTTGGTATGTCTCCAACTCCTAGAAATAACTTCAAGCCCCATCTCCCTTACTTCCAGCTAGTAAGGATCACATAATTCCTAACAAAGTTTTGACACAGATTCCCAATTCGGGCATTCAGAACATGTAGCAAGTTGCTGTAAGCAAGCACATTCAATTCAAAGTTGCAAGTTACTATGTAGGAACAAGTTTGTATGAGTATTTCAAAGATGCCCAGAATTGAGCTAAACTTGGTATGTCTCCAACTCCTAGAAATAACTACATGCCCCATCTCCCTTACTTCCATCTAGTAAGGATCACATAATTCCTAACAAAGTTTTGACACAGATTCCCAATTCGGGCATTCAGAACATATAGCACGTTGCTGTAAGCAAGCACATTCTCATTCAAAGTTGCAAGTTATTAAGTAGAAACAAATTTGTAAAGGTATTTCAAAGATGCCCAGAACTGAGCTAAACTTGGTATGTCTCCAACTCCTAGAAATTACTTCATGCCCCATCACCCTTACTTCCAGCTAGTAAGGATCACATAATTACTAACAAAGTTTTGACACAGATTCCCAATTCGGGCATTCAGAAGATGTAGCACGTTGTTGTAAGCAAGCACATTCTCATTCAAAGTTGCAAGTTACTATGTAGGAACAAGTTTGTATAGGTATTTCAAAGATGCACAGAATTGAGCTAAACTTGGTATGTCTCCAACTCCTAGAAATAACTTCATGCCCCATCTCCCTTACTTCCATCTAGTAAGGATCACATAATTCCTAACAAAGTTTTGACACAGATTCCCAATTCGGGCATTCAGAACATATAGCACGTTGCTGTAAGCAAGCACATTCTCCTTCAAAGTTGCAAGTTACTAAGTAGGAACAAGTTTGTAAAGGTATTTCAAAGATGCCCAGAACTGAGCTAAACTTGGTATGTCTCCAACTCCTAGAAATAACTTCATGCCCCATCACCATTACTTCCAGCTAGTAAGGATCACATAATTCCTAACAAAGTTTTGACACAGATTCCCAATTCGGGCATTCAGAAGATGTAGCACGTTGCTGTAAGCAAGCACATTCTCATTCAAAGTTGCAAGTTACTATGTAGGAACAAGTTTGTATAGGTATTTCAAAGATGCCCAGAACTGAGCTAAACTTGGTATGTGTCCAACCTCTAGAAATAACTTCATGCCCCAACTCCCTTACTTCCAGCTAGTAAGGATCACATAATTCCTAACAAAGTTTTGACACAGATTCCCAATTTGGGCATTCAGAACATATAGCAAGTTGCTGTAAGCAAGCACATTCTCATTAAAAGTTGCAAGTTACTATGTAGGAACAAGTTTGTATAGGTATTTCAAAGATGCCCAGAACTGAGCTAAACGTTGTATGTCTCCAACTCCTAGAAATAACTTCATGCCCCATCTCCCTGACTTCCAGCTAGTAAGGATCACATAATTCCTAACAAAGATTTGACACAGATTCCCAATTCGGGCATTCAGAACATATAGCACGTTGCTGTAAGCAAGCACATTCTCATTCAAAGTTGCAAGTTACTATGTAGGAACAAGTTTGAATAGGTATTTCAAAGATGCCCAGAACTGAGCTAAACGTTGTATGTCTCAAACTCCTAGAAATAACTTCATGCCCAATCTCCCTTACTTCCAGCTAGTAAGGATCACATAATTCCTAACAAAGTTTTGACACAGATTCCCAATTCGGGCATTCAGAACATATAGCACGTTGCTGTATGCAAGCACATTCTCATTCAAAGTTGCAAGTTACTATGTAGGAACAAGTATGTATAGGTATTTCAAAGATGCCCAGAACTGAGCTAGACTTGGTATGTGTCCAACTCCTAGAAATAACTTCATGCCCCAACTCCCTTACTTCCAGCTAGTAAGGATCACATAATTGCTAACAAAATTTTGACACAGATTCCCAATTCGGGCATTCATAACATATAGCACGTTGCTGTAAGCAAGCACATTTTCATTCAAAGTTGCAAGTTAATATGTAGGAACAAGTTTGTATAGGAATTTCAAAGATGCCCAGAACTGAGCTAAACGTTGTATGTCTCCAACTCCTAGAAATAACTTCATGCCCCATCTCCCTGACTTCCAGCTAGTAAGGATCACATAATTCCTAACAAAGTTTTGACACAGATTCCCAATTCGGGCATTCATAACATATAGCACGTTGATGTAAGCAAGCACATTCTCATTCAAAGTTGCAAGTTACTATGTAGGAACTAGTTTGTATAGGTATTTCAAAGATGCCCACAACTGAGCTAAAGGTTGTATGTCTCCAACTCCTAGAAATAACTTCATGCCCCATCTCCCTTTCTTCCAGCTTGTAAGGATCACATAATTCCTAACAAAGTTTTGACACAGATTCACAATTCGGTCTTTCAGAACATGTAGCAAGTTGCTGTAAGCAAGCACATTCAATTCGAAGTTGCAAGTTACTATGTAGGAACAAGTTTGTATAGGTATTTCAAAGATGCCCAGAACTGAGCTAAACTTGGTATGTGTCCAACCTCTAGAAATAACTTCATGCCCCAACTCCCTTACTTCCAGCTAGTAAGGATCACATAATTCCTAACAAAGTTTTGACACAGATTCCCAATTCGGGCATTCAGAACATATACCACGTTGCCGTAAGCAAGCACATTCTCATTCAAAGTTGCAAGTTACTATGTAGGAACAAGTTTGTATAGGTATTTCAAAGATGCCCAGAACTGAGCTAAACGTTGTATGTCTCCAACTCCTAGAAATAACTTCATGCCCCATCTCCCTTACTTCCAGCTAGTAAGGATCACATAATTCCTAACAAAGTTTTGACACAGATTCACAATTCGGGCATTCAGAACATATAGCACGTTGCTGTAAGCAAGCACATTCTCATTCAAAGTTGCAAGTTACTATGTAGGAACAAGTTTGTATAGGTATTTCAAAGATGCCCAGAACTGAGCTAAACTTGGTATGTCTCCAACTCCTAGAAATAACTTCAAGCCCCATCTCCCTTACTTCCAGCTAGTAAGGATCACATAATTCCTAACAAAGTTTTGACACAGATTCCCAATTCGGGCATTCAGAACATATAGCACGTTGCTGTAAGCAAGCACATTCTCATTCAAAGTTGCAAGTTATTAAGTAGAAACAAATTTGTAAAGGTATTTCAAAGATGCCCAGAACTGAGCTAAACTTGGTATGTCTCCAACTCCTAGAAATAACTTCATGCCCTATCTCCCTTACTTCCATCTAGTAAGGATCACATAATTCCTAACAAAGTTTTGACACAGATTCCCTATTCGGGCATTCAGAACATATAGCACGTTGCTGTAAGCAGCACATTCTCCTTCAAAGTTGCAAGTTACTAAGTAGGAACAAGTTTGTAAAGGTGTTTCAAAATGCCCAGAACTGAGCTAAACTTGGTATGTCTCCAACTCCTAGAAATAACTTCATGCCCCATCACCCTTACTTCCAGCTAGTAAGGATCACATAATTCCTAACAAAGTTTTAACACAGATTCCCAATTCGGACATTCAGAAGATGTAGCACGTTGCTGTAAGCAAGCACATTCTCATTCAAAGTTGCAAGTTACTATGTAGGAACAAGTTTGTATAGGTATTTCAAAGATGCCCAGAACTGAGCTAAACTTGGTATGTGTCCAACCTCTAGAAATAACTTCATGCCCCAACTCCCTTACTTCCAGCTAGTAAGGATCACATAATTCCTAACAAAGTTTTGACACAGATTCCCAATTCGGGCATTCAGAACGTATAGCATGTTGCTGTAAGCAAGCACATTCTCATTCAAAGTTGCAAGTTACTATGTAGGAACAAGTTTGTATAGGTATTTCAAAGATGCCCGGAACTGAGCTAAACGTTGTATGTCTCCAACTCCTAGAAATAACTTCATGCCCCATCTCCCTTACTTCCAGCTAGTAAGGATCACATAATTCCTAACAAAGTTTTGACACAGATTCCCAATTCGGGCATTCAGAACATATAGCACGTTGCTGTAAGCAAGCACATTCTCATTCAAAGTTGCAAGTTACTATGTAGGAACAAGTTTGTATAGGTATTTCAAAGATGCCCAGAACTGAGCTAAACTTGGTATGTGTCCAACCTCTAGAAATAACTTCATGCCCCAACTCCCTTACTTCCAGCTAGTAAGGATCACATAATTCCTAACAAAGTTTTGACACAGATTCCCAATTCGGACATTCAGAACATATACCACGTTGCTGTAAGCAATCACATTCTCATTCAAAGTTGCAACTTACTATGTAGGAACAAGTTTGTATAGGTATTTCAAAGATGCCCAGAACTGAGCTAAACGTTGTATGTCTCCAACTCCTAGAAATATCTTCATGCCCCATCTCCCTTACTTCCAGCTAGTAAGGATCACATAATTCCTAACAAAGATTTGACACAGATTCCCAATTCGGGCATTCAGAACATATAGCACGTTGCTGTAAGCAAGCACATTCTCATTCAAAGTTGCAAGTTACTATGTAGGAACAAGTTTGTATAGGTATTTCAAAGATGCCCAGAACTGAGCTAAATGTTGTATGTCTCCAACTCCTAGAAATATCTTCATGCCCCATCTCCCTTACATCCAGCTAGTAAGGATCACATAATTCCTAACAAAGTTTTGACACAGATTCCCAATTCGGGCATTCAGAACATATAGCACGTTGCTGTAAGCAAGCACATTCTCATTCAAAGTTGCAAGTTACTATGTAGGAACAAGTTTGCATAGGTATTTCAAAGATGCCAAGAAGTGAGCTAAACGTTGTATGTCTCCAACTCCTAGAAAAAACTTCATGCCCCATCTCCCTTACTTCCAGCTAGTAAGGATCACAAAATTCCTAACAAAGTTTTGACACAGATTCCCAATTCGGGCATTCAGAACATATAGCACGTTGCTGTAAGCAAGCACATTCTCACTCAAGGTTGCAAGTTACTATGTAGGAACAAGTTTGTATAGGTATTTCAAAGATGCCCAGAACTGAGCTAAACTTGGTATGTCTCCAACTCCTAGAAATAACTTCATGCCCCATCTCCCTTACTTCCAGCTAGTAAGGATCACATAATTCCTAACAAAGTTTTGACACAGATTCCCAATTCGGGCATTCAGAACATGTAGCACGTTGATGTAAGCAAGCACATTCTCATTCAAAGTTGCAAGTTACTATGTAGGAACAAGTTTGTATAGGTATTTCAAAGATGCCCAGAACTGAGCTAAACTTGGTATGTCTCCAACTCCTAGAAATAACTTCATGCCCCATTTCCCTTACTTCCAGCTAGTAAGGATCACATAATTCCTAACAAAGATTTGACACAGATTCCCAATTCGGGCATTCACAACATGTAGCAAGTTGCTGTAAGCAAGCACATTCAATTCAAAGTTGCAAGTTACTATGTAGGAACAAGTATGTATGGGTATTTCAAAGATGCCCAGAATTGAGCTAAACGTTGTATGTCTCCAACTCCTAGAAATAACTTCATGCCCCATCTCCCTTACTTCCAGATAGTAAGGATCACATAATTCCTAACAAAGTTTTGACACAGATTCCCAATTCGGGCATTCAGAACATATAGCACGTTGCTGTAAGCAAGCACATTCTCATTCAAAGTTGCAAGTTACTATGTAGGAACAAGTTTGTATAGGTATTTCAAAGATGCCCAGAACTGAGCTAAACGTTGTATGTCTCCAACTCCTAGAAATAACTTCATGCCCCATCTCCCTTACTTCCAGCTAGTAAGGATCACATAATTCCTAACAAAGTTTTGACACAGATTCCCAATTCGGGCATTCAGAACATATAGCACGTTGCTGTAAGCAAGCACATTCTCATTCAAAGTTGCAAGTTACTATGTAGGAACAAGTTTGTATAGGTATTTCAAAGATGCCCAGAACTGAGCTAAACTTGGTATGTGTCCAACCTCTAGAAATAACTTCATGCCCCAACTCCCTTACTTCCAGTTAGTAAGGATCACAAAATTCCTAACAAAGATTTGACACAGATTCCAAATTCGGGCATTCAGAACATATAGCACGTTGCTGTAAGCAATCACATTCTCATTCAAAGTTGCAAGTTACTATGTAGGAACAAGTTTGTATAGGTATTTCAATGATGCCCAGAACTGAACTAAACGTTGTATGTCTCCAACTCCTAGAAATATCTTCATGCCCCATCTCCCTTACTTCCAGCTAGTAAGGATCACATAATTCCTAACAAAGTTTTCACACAGATTCCCAATTCGGGCATTCAGAACATATAGCACGTTGCTGTAAGCAAGCACATTCTCATTCAATGTTGCAAGTTACTATGTAGAAACAAGTTTGTATAGGTATTTCAAAGATGCCCAAAACTGAGCTAAACGTTGTATGTCTCCAACTCCTAGAAATATCTTCATGCCCCATCTCCCTTACTTCCAGCTAGTAAGGATCACATAATTCCTAACAAAGTTTTGACACAGATTCCCAATTCGGGCATTCAGAACATATAGCACGTTGCTGTAAGCAAGCACATTCTCATTCAAAGTTGCAAGTTACTATGTAGGAACAAGTTTGTATAGGTATTTCAAAGATGCCCAGAACTGAGCTAAACGTTGTATGTCTCCAACTCCTAGAAATAACTTCATGCCCCATCTCCCTTACTTCCAGCTAGTAAGGATCACAAAATTCCTAACAAAGTTTTGACACAGATTCCCAATTCCGGCATTCAGAACATATAGCACGTTGCTGTAAGCAAGCACATTCTCATTCAAGGTTGCAAGTTACTATGTAGGAACAAGTTTGTATAGGTATTTCAAAGATGCCCAGAACTGAGCTAAACTTGGTATGTCTCCAACTCCTAGAAATAACTTCATTCACCATCTCCCTTACTTCCAGCTAGTAAGGATCACATAATTCCTAACAAAGTTTTGACACAGATTCTCAATTCGGGCATTCAGAACATGTAGCACGTTGCTGTAAGCAAGCACATTCTCATTCAAAGTTGCAAGTTACTATGTAGGAACAAGTTTGTATAGGTATTTCAAAGATGCCCAGAACTGAGCTAAACTTGGTATGTGTCCAACCTCTAGAAATAACTTCATGCCCCAACTTCCTTACTTCCAGCTAGTAAGGATCACATAATTCCTAACAAAGATTTGACACAGATTCCCAATTCGGGCATTCAGAACATGTAGCAAGTTGCTGTAAGCAAGCACATTCAATTCAAAGTTGCAAGTTACTATGTAGGAACAAGTTTGTATGGGTATTTCAAAGATGCCCAGAATTGAGCTAAATTTGGTATGTCTCCAACTCATAGAAATAACTTCATGCCCCATCTCCCTTACTTGCATCTAGTAAGGATCACATAATTCCTAACAAAGTTTTGACACGGATTCCCAATTTGGCCATTCAGAACATATAGCACGTTGCTGTAAGCAAGCACATACTCATTCAAAGTTGCAAGTTACTATGTAGGAACAAGTTTGTAAAGGTATTTCAAAGATGCCCAGAACTGAGCTAAACGTTGTATGTCTCCAACTCCAGAAATTACTTCATGCCACATCACCTTTACTTCCAGCTAGTAAGGATCACATAATTCCTAACAAAGTTTTGACACAGATTCCCAATTCGGGCATTCAGAACATGTAGCAAGTTGCTGTAAGCAAGCACATTCTCATTCAAAGTTACAAGTTACTATGTAGGAACAAGTTTGTATAGGTATTTCAAAGATGCCCAGAACTGAGCTAAACGTTGTATGTTTCCAACTCCTAGAAATAACTTCATGCCCCATCTCCCTTACTTCCAGCTAGTAAGGATCACATAATTCCTAACAAAGTTTTGACACAGATTCCCAATTCGGGCATTCAGAACATATAGCACGTTGCTGTAAGCAAGCACATTCAATTCAAAGTTGCAAGTTACTATGTAGGAACAAGTTTGTATAGGTATTTCAAAGATGCCCAGAACTGAGCTAAACTTGGTATGTGTCCAACCTCTAGAAATAACTTCATGCCCCAACTCCCTTACTTCCAGCTAGTAAGGATCACATAATTCCTAACAAAGTTTTGACACAGATTCCCAATTCGGGCATTCAGAACATATAGCACGTTGCTGTAAGCAAGCACATTCTCATTCAAAGTTGCAAGTTACTATGTAGGAACAAGTTTGTTTAGGTATTTCAAAGATGCCCAGAACTGAGCTAAACTTGGTATGTCTCCAACTCCTAGAAATAACTTCATGCCCCATCTCACTTACTTCCATCTAGTAAGGATCACATAAATTCTAACAAAGTTTTGACACAGATTCCCAATTCGGGCATTCAGAACATATAGCACGTTGCTGTAAGCAAGCACATTCTCATTCAAAGTTGCAAGTTACTATGTAGGAACAAGTTTGTATAGGTATTTCAAAGATGCCCAGAACTGAGCTAAACTTGGTATGTCTCCAACTCCTAGAAATAACTTCATGCCCCATCTCACTTACTTCCATCTAGTAAGGATCACATAAATTCTAACAAAGTTTTGACACAGATTCCCAATTCGGGCATTCAGAACATATAGCACGTTGCTGTAAGCAAGCACATTCTCATTCAAAGTTGCAAGTTACTATGTAGGAACAAGTTTGTATAGGTATTTCAAAGATGCCCAGAACTGAGCTAAACGTTGTATGTCTCCAACTCCTCTAAATAACTTCATGCCCCATCTCCCTTACTTCCAGCTAGTAAGGATCACATAATTCCTAACAAAGTTTTGACACAGATTCCCAATTCGGGCATTCAGAACATATAGCACGTTGCTGTAAGCAAGCACATTCTCATTCAAAGTTGCAAGTTACTAAGTAGGAACAAATTTGTAAAGGTATTTCAAAGATGCCCAGAACTGAGCTAAACTTGGTATGTCTCCAACTCCTAGAAATAACATCATGCCCCATCACCCTTACTTCCAGCTAGTAAGGATCACATAATTCCTAACAAAGTTTTGACACAGATTCCCAATTCGGGAATTCATAACATGTAGCACGTTGCTGTAAGCAAGCAAGTTCTCATTCAAAGTTGCAAGTTACTATGTAGGAACAAGTTTGTACAGGTATTTCAAAGATGCCCAGAACTGAGCTAAACGTTGTATGTCTCCAACTCCTAGAAATAACTTCATGCCCCATCTCCCTTACTTCCAGCTAGTAAGGATCACATAATTCCTAACAAAGTTTTGACACAGATTCCCAATTCGGGCATTCAGAACATATAGCACGTTGCTGAAAGCAAGCACATTCTCATTCAAAGTTGTAAGTTAATATGTAGGAAAAAGTTTGTATAGGTATTTCAAAGATGCCCAGAACTGAGCTAAACTTGGTATGTGTCCAACTCCTAGAAATAACTTCATGCCCCATCTCCCTTACTTCCAGCTAGTAAGGATCACATAATTCCTAACAAAGTTTTGACACAGATTCCCAATTCGGGCATTCAGAACATGTAGCACGTTGCTGTAAGCAAGCACATTCTCATTCAAAGTTGCAAGTTACTATGTAGGAACAAGTTTGTATAGGTATTTCAAAGATGCCCAGAACTGAGCTAAACTTGGTATGTGTCCAACTTCTAGAAATACCTTCATACCAACTCTCCCTTACTTCCAGCTAGTAAGGAGCACATAATTCCTAACAAAATTTGAAACAGATTCCCAATTCGGGCATTCAGAACATATAGCACGTTGCTGTAAGCAATCACATTCTCATTCAAAGTTGCAAGTTACTATGTAGGAACAAGTTTGTATAGGTATTTCAAAGATGCCCAGAACTGAGCTAAACTTGGTATGTCTCCAACTCCTAGAAATAACTTCATGCCCCATCTCCCTTACTTCCAGCTAGTAAGGATCACATAATTCCTAACAAAGTTTTGACACAGATTCCCAATTCGGGCATTCAGAACATGTAGCACGTTGCTGTAAGCAAGCACATTCTCATTCAAAGTTGCAAGTTACTATGTAGGAACAAGTTTGTATAGGTATTTCAAAGATGCCCAGAACTGAGCGAAAAGTTGTATGTCTCCAACTCCTAGAAACAACATCATGCCCCATCTCACTTACTTCCAGCTAGTAAGGATCACATAATTTCTAACAAAGTTTTGACACAGATTCCCAATTCGGTCATTCAGAACATATAGCACGTTGCTGTAAGCAAGCACATTCTCATTCAAAGTTGCAAGTTACTATGTAGGAACAAGTTTGTATAGGTATTTCAAAGATGCCCAGAACTGAGCTAAACTTGGTATGTCTCCAACTCCTAGAAATAACTTCATGCCCCATCACCCTTACTTCCATCTAGTAAGGAGCACATAATTCCTAAAAGTGTTTTGACACAGATTCCCAATTCGGGCATTCAGAACCTGTAGCACGTTGCTGTAAGCAACCACATTCTCATTCATAGTTGCAAGTTACTATGTAGGAACAAGTTTGTAAAGGTATTTCAAAGATGCCCAGAAGTGAACTAAACTTGGTATGTCTCCAACTCCTAGAAATAACTTCATGCCCCATCACCCTTACTTCCAGCTAGTAAGGATCACATAATTCCTAACAAAGTTTTGACACAGATTCCCAATTCGGGCATTCAGAACATATAGCACGTTGCTGTAAGCAAGCACATTCTCATTCAAAGTTGCAAGTTACTATGTAGGAACAAGTTTGTATAGGTATTTCAAAGATGCCCAGAACTGAGCTAAACTTGGTATGTGTCCAACTCCTAGAAATAACTTCATGCCCCAACTCCCTTTCTTCCAGCTACTAAGGATCACATAATTCCTAACAAAATTTAACAAAGATTCCCAATTCGGGCATTCAGAACATATAGCACGTTGCTGTAAGCAATCACATTCTCATTCAAAGTTGCAAGTTAATATGTAGGAACAAGTTTGTATAGGTATTTCAAAGATGCCCAGAACTGAGCTAAACTTGGTATGTGTCCAACTCCTAGAAATAACTTCATGCCCCATCTCCTTTACTTCCAGCTAGTAAGGATCACATAATTCCTAAAAAAGTTTTGACACAGATTCCCAATTCGGGCATTCAGAACATGTAGCACGTTGCTGTAAGCAAGCACATTCTCATTCAAAGTTGCAAGTTACTATGTAGGAATAAGTTTGTATAGGTATTTCAAAGATGCCCTGAACTGAGCTAAACTTGGTATGTGTCCAACCTCTAGAAATAACTTCATGCCCCAACTCCCTTACTTCCAGCTAGTAAGGATCACATAATTCCTAACAAAGTTTTGACACAGATTCCCAATTCGGACGTTCAGAACATGTAGCACGTTGCTGTAAGCAAGCACATTCAATTCAAAGTTGCAAGTTACTATGTAGGAACAAGTTTGCATAGGTATTTCAAAGATGCCCAGAACTGAGCTAAACGTTGCATGTCTCCAACTCCTAGAAAAAACTTCATGCCCCATCTCCCTTACTTCCAGCTAGTAAGGATCACAAAATTACTAACAAAGTTTTGACACAGATTCCCAATTCGGGCATTCAGAACATATAGCACGTTGCTGTAAGCAAGCACATTCTCATTCAAGGTTGCAAGTTAATATGTAGGAACAAGTTTGTATAGGTATTTCAAAGATGCCCAGAACTGAGCTAAACTTGGTATGTCTCCAACTCCTAGAAATAACTTCATGCCCCATTTCCCTTACTTCCAGCTAGTAAGGATCACATAATTCCTAACAAAGATTTGACACAGATTCCCAATTCGGGCATTCACAACATGTAGCAAGTTGCTGTAAGCAAGCACATTCAATTCAAAGTTGCAAGTTACTATGTAGGAACAAGTTTGTATGGGTATTTCAAAGATGCCCAGAATTGAGCTAAACGTTGTATGTCTCCAACTCCTAGAAATAACTTCATGCCCCATCTCCCTTACTTCCATCTAGTAAGGATCACATAATTCCTAACAAAGTTTTGACACAGATTCCCAATTCGGGCATTCAGAACATGTAGCAAGTTGCTGTAAGCAAGCACATTCTCATTCAAAGTTACAAGTTACTATGTAGGAACAAGTTTGTATAGGTATTTCAAAGATGCCCAGAACTGAGCTAAACGTTGTATGTTTCCAACTCCTAGAAATAACTTCATGCCCCATCTCCCTTACTTCCAGCTAGTAAGGATCACATAATTCCTAACAAAGTTTTGACACAGATTCCCAATTCGGGCATTCAGAACATATAGCACGTTGCTGTAAGCAAGCACATTCAATTCAAAGTTGCAAGTTACTATGTAGGAACAAGTTTGTATAGGTATTTCAAAGATGCCCAGAACTGAGCTAAACTTGGTATGTGTCCAACCTCTAGAAATAACTTCATGCCCCAACTCCCTTACTTCCAGCTAGTAAGGATCACATAATTCCTAACAAAGTTTTGACACAGATTCCCAATTCGGGCATTCAGAACATATAGCACGTTGCTGTAAGCAAGCACATTCTCATTCAAAGTTGCAAGTTACTATGTAGGAACAAGTTTGTTTAGGTATTTCAAAGATGCCCAGAACTGAGCTAAACTTGGTATGTCTCCAACTCCTAGAAATAACTTCATGCCCCATCTCACTTACTTCCATCTAGTAAGGATCACATAAATTCTAACAAAGTTTTGACACAGATTCCCAATTCGGGCATTCAGAACATATAGCACGTTGCTGTAAGCAAGCACATTCTCATTCAAAGTTGCAAGTTACTATGTAGGAACAAGTTTGTATAGGTATTTCAAAGATGCCCAGAACTGAGCTAAACTTGGTATGTCTCCAACTCCTAGAAATAACTTCATGCCCCATCTCACTTACTTCCATCTAGTAAGGATCACATAAATTCTAACAAAGTTTTGACACAGATTCCCAATTCGGGCATTCAGAACATATAGCACGTTGCTGTAAGCAAGCACATTCTCATTCAAAGTTGCAAGTTACTATGTAGGAACAAGTTTGTATAGGTATTTCAAAGATGCCCAGAACTGAGCTAAACGTTGTATGTCTCCAACTCCTCTAAATAACTTCATGCCCCATCTCCCTTACTTCCAGCTAGTAAGGATCACATAATTCCTAACAAAGTTTTGACACAGATTCCCAATTCGGGCATTCAGAACATATAGCACGTTGCTGTAAGCAAGCACATTCTCATTCAAAGTTGCAAGTTACTAAGTAGGAACAAATTTGTAAAGGTATTTCAAAGATGCCCAGAACTGAGCTAAACTTGGTATGTCTCCAACTCCTAGAAATAACATCATGCCCCATCACCCTTACTTCCAGCTAGTAAGGATCACATAATTCCTAACAAAGTTTTGACACAGATTCCCAATTCGGGAATTCATAACATGTAGCACGTTGCTGTAAGCAAGCAAGTTCTCATTCAAAGTTGCAAGTTACTATGTAGGAACAAGTTTGTATAGGTATTTCAAAGATGCCCAGAACTGAGCTAAACGTTGTATGTCTCCAACTCCTAGAAATAACTTCATGCCCCATCTCCCTTACTTCCAGCTAGTAAGGATCACATAATTCCTAACAAAGTTTTGACACAGATTCCCAATTCGGGCATTCAGAACATATAGCACGTTGCTGAAAGCAAGCACATTCTCATTCAAAGTTGTAAGTTAATATGTAGGAAAAAGTTTGTATAGGTATTTCAAAGATGCCCAGAACTGAGCTAAACTTGGTATGTGTCCAACTCCTAGAAATAACTTCATGCCCCATCTCCCTTACTTCCAGCTAGTAAGGATCACATAATTCCTAACAAAGTTTTGACACAGATTCCCAATTCGGGCATTCAGAACATGTAGCACGTTGCTGTAAGCAAGCACATTCTCATTCAAAGTTGCAAGTTACTATGTAGGAACAAGTTTGTATAGGTATTTCAAAGATGCCCAGAACTGAGCTAAACTTGGTATGTGTCCAACTTCTAGAAATACCTTCATACCAACTCTCCCTTACTTCCAGCTAGTAAGGAGCACATAATTCCTAACAAAATTTGAAACAGATTCCCAATTCGGGCATTCAGAACATATAGCACGTTGCTGTAAGCAATCACATTCTCATTCAAAGTTGCAAGTTACTATGTAGGAACAAGTTTGTATAGGTATTTCAAAGATGCCCAGAACTGAGCTAAACTTGGTATGTCTCCAACTCCTAGAAATAACTTCATGCCCCATCTCCCTTACTTCCAGCTAGTAAGGATCACATAATTCCTAACAAAGTTTTGACACAGATTCCCAATTCGGGCATTCAGAACATGTAGCACGTTGCTGTAAGCAAGCACATTCTCATTCAAAGTTGCAAGTTACTATGTAGGAACAAGTTTGTATAGGTATTTCAAAGATGCCCAGAACTGAGCGAAAAGTTGTATGTCTCCAACTCCTAGAAACAACATCATGCCCCATCTCACTTACTTCCAGCTAGTAAGGATCACATAATTTCTAACAAAGTTTTGACACAGATTCCCAATTCGGTCATTCAGAACATATAGCACGTTGCTGTAAGCAAGCACATTCTCATTCAAAGTTGCAAGTTACTATGTAGGAACAAGTTTGTATAGGTATTTCAAAGATGCCCAGAACTGAGCTAAACTTGGTATGTCTCCAACTCCTAGAAATAACTTCATGCCCCATCACCCTTACTTCCATCTAGTAAGGAGCACATAATTCCTAAAAGTGTTTTGACACAGATTCCCAATTCGGGCATTCAGAACCTGTAGCACGTTGCTGTAAGCAACCACATTCTCATTCATAGTTGCAAGTTACTATGTAGGAACAAGTTTGTAAAGGTATTTCAAAGATGCCCAGAAGTGAACTAAACTTGGTATGTCTCCAACTCCTAGAAATAACTTCATGCCCCATCACCCTTACTTCCAGCTGGTAAGGATCACATAATTCCTAACAAAGTTTTGACACAGATTCCCAATTCGGACATTCAGAACATGTAGCACGTTGCTGTAAGCAAGCACATTCTCATTCAAAGTTGCAAGTTACTATGTAGGAACAAGTTTGTATAGGTATTTCAAAGATGCCCAGAACTGAGCTAAACTTGGTATGTGTCCAACCTCTAGAAATAACTTCATGCCCCAACTCCCTTACTTCCAGCTAGTAAGGATCACATAATTCCTAACAAAGTTTTGACACAGATTCCCAATTTGGGCATTCAGAACATATAGCAAGTTGCTGTAAGCAAGCACATTCTCATTCAAAGTTGCAAGTTACTATGTAGGAACAAGTTTGTATAGGTATTTCAAAGATGCCCAGAACTGAGCTAAACGTTGTATGTCTCCAACTCCTAAAAATAACTTCATGCCCCATCTCGCTTACTTCAAGCTAGTAAGGATCACATAATTCCTAACAAAGATTTGACACAGATTCACAATTCGGGCATTCAGAACATATAGCACGTTGCTGCAAGCAAGCACATTCTCATTAAAAGTTGCAAGTTACTATGTAGGAACAAGTTTGTATAGGTATTTCAAAGATGCCCAGAACTGAGCTAAACGTTGTATGTCTCCAACTCCTAGAAATAACTTCATGCCACATCTCCCTTAATTCCAGCTAGTAAGGATCACATAATTCCTAACAAAGATTTGACACAGATTCCCAATTCGGGCATTCAGAACATATAGCACGTTGCTGTAAGCAAGCACATTCTCATTCAAAGTTGCAAGTTACTATGTAGGAACAAGTTTGAATAGGTATTTCAAAGATGCCCAGAACTGAGCTAAACGTTGTATGTCTCAAACTCCTAGAAATAACTTCATGCCCAATCTCCCTTACTTCCAGCTAGTAAGGATCACATAATTCCTAACAAAGTTTTGACACAGATTCCCAATTCAGGCATTCAGAACATATAGCACGTTGCTGTATGCAAGCACATTCTCATTCAAAGTTGCAAGTTACTATGTAGGAACAAGTTTGTATAGGTATTTCAAAGATGCCCAGAACTGAGCTAGACTTGGTATGTGTCCAACTCCTAGAAATAACTTCATGCCCCAACTCCCTTACTTCCATCTAGTAAGGATCACATAATTCCTAACAAAATTTTGACACAGATTCCCAATTCGGGCATTCATAACATATAGCACGTTGCTGTAAGCAAGCACATTTTCATTCAAAGTTGCAAGTTAATATGTAGGAACAAGTTTGTATAGGAATTTCAAAGATGCCCAGAACTGAGCTAAACGTTGTATGTCTCCAACTCCTAGAAATAACTTCATGCCCCATCTCCCTTACTTCCAGCTAGTAAGGATCACATAATTCCTAACAAAGTTTTGACACAGATTCCCAATTCGGGCATTCATAACATATAGCACGTTGATGTAAGCAAGCACATTCTCATTCAAAGTTGCAAGTTACTATGTAGGAACTAGTTTGTATAGGTATTTCAAAGATGCCCAGAACTGAGCTAAAGGTTGTATGTCTCCAACTCCTAGAAATAACTTCATGCCCCATCTCCCTTTCTTCCAGCTAGTAAGGATCACATAATTCCTAACAAAGTTTTGACACAGATTCACAATTCGGTCTTTCAGAACATGTAGCAAGTTGCTGTAAGCAAGCACATTCAATTCAAAGTTGCAAGTTACTATGTAGGAACAAGTTTGTATAGGTATTTCAAAGATGCCCAGAACTGAGCTAAACTTGGTATGTGTCCAACCTCTAGAAATAACTTCATGCCCCAACTCCCTTACTTCCAGCTAGTAAGGATCACATAATTCCTAACAAAGTTTTGACACAGATTCCCAATTCGGGCATTCAGAACATATAGCACGTTGCTGTAAGCAAGCACATTCTCATTCAAAGTTGCAAGTTACTATGTAGGAACAAGTTTGTTTAGGTATTTCAAAGATGCCCAGAACTGAGCTAAACTTGGTATGTCTAGAACTCCTAGAAATAACTTCATGCCCCATCTCACTTACTTCCATCTAGTAAGGATCACATAAATTCTAACAAAGTTTTGACACAGATTCCCAATTCGGGCATTCAGAACATATAGCACGTTGATGTAAGCAAGCACATTCTCATTCAAAGTTGCAAGTTACTATGTAGGAACAAGTTTGTATAGGTATTTCAAAGATGCCCAGAACTGAGCTAAACTTGGTATGTCTCCAACTCATAGAAATAACTTCATGCCCCATCTCACTTACTTCCATCTAGTAAGGATCACATAAATTCTAACAAAGTTTTGACACAGATTCCCAATTCGGGCATTCAGAACATATAGCACGTTGCTGTAAGCAAGCACATTCTCATTCAAAGTTGCAAGTTACTATGTAGGAACAAGTTTGTATAGGTATTTCAAAGATGCCCAGAACTGAGCTAAACGTTGTATGTCTCCAACTCCTCTAAATAACTTCATGCCCCATCTCACTTACTTCCAGCTAGTAAGGATCACATAATTCCTAACAAAGTTTTGACACAGATTCCCAATTCGGGCATTCAGAACATATAGCACGTTGCTGTAAGCAAGCACATTCTCATTCAAAGTTGCAAGTTACTAAGTAGGAACAAATTTGTAAAGGTATTTCAAAGATGCCCAGAACTGAGCTAAACTTGGTATGTCTCCAACTCCTAGAAATAACATCATGCCCCATCACCATTACTTCCAGCTAGTAAGGATCACATAATTCCTAACAAAGTTTTGACACAGATTCCCAATTCGGGAATTCAGAACATGTAGCACGTTGCTGTAAGCAAGCAAGTTCTCATTCAAAGTTGCAAGTTACTATGTAGGAACAAGTTTGTATAGGTATTTCAAAGATGCCCAGAACTGAGCTAAACGTTGTATGTCTCCAACTCCTAGAAATAACTTCATGCCCCATCTCCCTTACTTCCAGCTAGTAAGGATCACATAATTCCTAACAAAGTTTTGACACAGATTCCCAATTCGGGCATTCAGAACATATAGCACGTTGCTGAAAGCAAGCACATTCTCATTCAAAGTTGTAAGTTAATATGTAGGAAAAAGTTTGTATAGGTATTTCAAAGATGCCCAGAACTGAGCTAAACTTGGTATGTGTCCAACTCCTAGAAATAACTTCATGCCCCATCTCCCTTACTTCCAGCTAGTAAGGATCACATAATTCCTAACAAAGTTTTGACACAGATTCCCAATTCGGGCATTCAGAACATGTAGCACGTTGCTGTAAGCAAGCACATTCTCATTCAAAGTTGCAAGTTACTATGTAGGAACAAGTTTGTATAGGTATTTCAAAGATGCCCAGAACTGAGCTAAACTTGGTATGTGTCCAACTTCTAGAAATACCTTCATACCAACTCTCCCTTACTTCCAGCTAGTAAGGAGCAGATAATTCCTAACAAAATTTGAAACAGATTCCCAATTCGGGCATTCAGAACATATAGCACGTTGCTGTAAGCAATCACATTCTCATTCAAAGTTGCAAGTTACTATGTAGGAACAAGTTTGTATAGGTATTTCAAAGATGCCCAGAACTGAGCTAAACGTTGTATGTCTCCAACTCCTAGAAATAACTTCATGCCCCATCTCCCTTACTTCCAGCTAGTAAGGATCACATAATTCCTAACAAAGTTTTGACACAGATTCCCAATTCGGGCATTCAGAACATGTAGCACGTTGCTGTAAGCAAGCACATTCTCATTCAAAGTTGCAAGTTACTATGTAGGAACAAGTTTGTATAGGTATTTCAAAGATGCCCAGAACTGAGCGAAAAGTTGTATGTCTCCAACTCCTAGAAACAACATCATGCCCCATCTCACTTACTTCCAGCTAGTAAGGATCACATAATTTCTAACAAAGTTTTGACACAGATTCCCAATTCGGTCATTCAGAACATATAGCACGTTGCTGTAAGCAAGCACATTCTCATTCAATGTTGCAAGTTACTATGTAGGAACAAGTTTGTATAGGTATTTCAAAGATGCCCAGAACTGAGCTAAACTTGGTATGTCTCCAACTCCTAGAAATAACTTCATGCCCCATCACCCTTACTTCCATCTAGTAAGGAGCACATAATTCCTAAAAGTGTTTTGACACAGATTCCCAATTCGGGCATTCAGAACCTGTAGCACGTTGCTGTAAGCAACCACATTCTCATTCATAGTTGCAAGTTACTATGTAGGAACAAGTTTGTAAAGGTATTTCAAAGATGCCCAGAAGTGAACTAAACTTGGTATGTCTCCAACTCCTAGAAATAACTTCATGCCCCATCACCCTTACTTCCAGCTAGTAAGGATCACATAATTCCTAACAAAGTTTTGACACAGATTCCCAATTCGGGCATTCAGAACATATAGCACGTTGCTGTAAGCAAGCACATTCTCATTCAAAGTTGCAAGTTACTATGTAGGAACAAGTTTGTATAGGTATTTTAAAGACGCCCAGAACTAAGCTAAACGTGGTATGTCCCCAACTCCTTGAAATAACTTCATGCCCCATCTCCCTTACTTCCTGCTAGTAAGGATCACATAATTCCTAACAAAGTTTTGACACAGATTCCCTATTCAGGCATTCAGAACATATAGCACGTTGCTGTAAGCAAGCACATTCTCATTCAAAGTTGCAAGTTACTATGTAGGAACAAGTTTGTATAGGTATTTCAAAGATGCCCAGAACTGAGCTAAACGTTGTATGTGTCCAACTCCTAGAAATAACTTCATGCCCCAACTCCCTTTCTTCCAGCTACTAAGGATCACATAATTCCTAACAAAATTTAACAAAGATTCCCAATTCGGGCATTCAGAACATATAGCACGTTGCTGTAAGCAATCACATTCTCATTCAAAGTTGCAAGTTAATATGTAGGAACAAGTTTGTATAGGTATTTCAAAGATGCCCAGAACTGAGCTAAACTTGGTATGTGTCCAACTCCTAGAAATAACTTCATGCCCCATCTCCTTTACTTCCAGCTAGTAAGGATCACATAATTCCTAAAAAAGTTTTGACACAGATTCCCAATTCGGGCATTCAGAACATGTAGCACGTTGCTGTAAGCAAGCACATTCTCATTCAAAGTTGCAAGTTACTATGTAGGAATAAGTTTGTATAGGTATTTCAAAGATGCCCTGAACTGAGCTAAACTTGGTATGTGTCCAACCTCTAGAAATAACTTCATGCCCCAACTCCCTTACTTCCAGCTAGTAAGGATCACATAATTCCTAACAAAGTTTTGACACAGATTCCCAATTCGGACGTTCAGAACATGTAGCACGTTGCTGTAAGCAAGCACATTCAATTCAAAGTTGCAAGTTACTATGTAGGAACAAGTTTGCATAGGTATTTCAAAGATGCCCAGAACTGAGCTAAACGTTGTATGTCTCCAACTCCTAGAAAAAACTTCATGCCCCATCTCCCTTACTTCCAGCTAGTAAGGATCACAAAATTCCTAACAAAGTTTTGACACAGATTCCCAATTCGGGCATTCAGAACATATAGCACGTTGCTGTAAGCAAGCACATTCTCATTCAAGGTTGCAAGTTAATATGTAGGAACAAGTTTGTATAGGTATTTCAAAGATGCCCAGAACTGAGCTAAACTTGGTATGTCTCCAACTCCTAGAAATAACTTCATGCCCCATTTCCCTTACTTCCAGCTAGTAAGGATCACATAATTCCTAACAAAGATTTGACACAGATTCCCAATTCGGGCATTCACAACATGTAGCAAGTTGCTGTAAGCAAGCACATTCAATTCAAAGTTGCAAGTTACTATGTAGGAACAAGTTTGTATGGGTATTTCAAAGATGCCCAGAATTGAGCTAAACGTTGTATGTCTCCAACTCCTAGAAATAACTTCATGCCCCATCTCCCTTACTTCCAGATACTAAGGATCACATAATTCCTAACAAAGTTTTGACACAGATTCCCAATTCGGGCATTCAGAACATATAGCACGTTGCTGTAAGCAAGCACATTCTCATTCAAAGTTGCAAGTTACTATGTAGGAACAAGTTTTTATAGGTATTTCAAAGATGCCCAGAACTGAGCTAAACGTTGTATGTCTCCAACTCCTAGAAATAACTTCATGCCCCATCTCCCTTACTTCCAGCTAGTAAGGATCACATAATTCCTAACAAAGTTTTGACACAGATTCCCAATTCGGGCATTCAGAACATATAGCACGTTGCTGTAAGCAAGCACATTCTCATTCAAAGTTGCAAGTTACTATGTAGGAACAAGTTTGTATAGGTATTTCAAAGATGCCCAGAACTGAGCTAAACTTGGTATGTGTCCAACCTCTAGAAATAACTTCATACCCCAACTCCCTTACTTCCAGTTAGTAAGGATCACATAATTCAAACAAAGATTTGACACAGATTCCAAATTCGGGCATTCAGAACATATAGCACGTTGCTGTAAGCAATCACATTCTCATTCAAAGTTGCAAGTTACTATGTAGGAACAAGTTTGTATAGGTATTTCAATGATGCCCAGAACTGAGCTAAACGTTGTATGTCTCCAACTCCTAGAAATATCTTCATGCCCCATCTCCCTTACTTCCAGCTAGTAAAGATCACATAATTCCTAACAAAGTTTTGACACAGATTCCCAATTCGGGCATTCAGAACATATAGCACGTTGCTGTAAGCAAGAACATTCTCATTCAAAGTTGCAAGTTACTATGTAGAAACAAGTTTGTATAGGTATTTCAAAGATGCCCAGAACTGAGCTAAACGTTGTATGTCTCCAACTCCTAGAAATATCTTCATGCCCCATCTCCCTTACTTCCAGCTAGTAAGGATCACATAATTCCTAACAAAGTTTTGACACAGATTCCCAATTCGGGCATTCAGAACATATAGCACGTTGCTGTAAGCAAGCACATTCTCATTCAAAGTTGCAAGTTACTATGTAGGAACAAGTTTGCATAGGTATTTCAAAGATGCCCAGAACTGAGCTAAACGTTGTATGTCTCCAACTCCTAGAAATAACTTCATGCCCCATCTCCCTTACTTCCAGCAAGTAAGGATCACAAAATTCCTAACAATTTTTGACACAGATTCCCAATTACGGCATTCAGAACATATAGCACGTTGCTGTAAGCAAGCACATTCTCATTCAAGGTTGCAAGTTAATATGTAGGAACAAGTTTGTATAGGTATTTCAAAGATGCCCAGAACTGAGCTAAACTTGGTATGTCTCCAACTCCTAGAAATAACTTCATTCACCATCTCCCTTACTTCCAGCTAGTAAGGATCACATAATTCCTAACAAAGTTTTGACACAGATTCCCAATTCGGGCATTCAGAACATGTAGCACGTTGCTGTAAGCAAGCACATTCTCATTCAAAGTTGCAAGTTACTATGTAGGAACAAGTTTGTATAGGTATTTCAAAGATGCCCAGAACTGAGCTAAACTTGGTATGTGTCCAACCTCTAGAAATAACTTCATGCCCCAACTTCCTTACTTCCAGCTAGTAAGGATCACATAATTCCTAACAAAGATTTGACACAGATTCCCAATTCGGGCATTCAGAACATGTAGCAAGTTGCTGTAAGCAAGCACATTCAATTCAAAGTTGCAAGTTACTATGTAGGAACAAGTTTGTATGGGTATTTCAAAGATGCCCAGAATTGAGCTAAATTTGGTATGTCTCCAACTCATAGAAATAACTTCATGCCCCATCTCCCTTACTTGCATCTAGTAAGGATCACATTATTCCTAACAAAGTTTTGACACGGATTCCCAATTTGGCCATTCAGAACATATAGCACGTTGCTGTAAGCAAGCACATACTCATTCAAAGTTGCAAGTTACAATGTAGGAACAAGTTTGTAAAGGTATTTCAAAGATGCCCAGAACTGAGCTAAACGTTGTATGTCTCCAACTCCAGAAATTACTTCATGCCACATCACCTTTACTTCCAGCTAGTAAGGATCACATAATTCCTAACAAAGTTTTGACACAGATTCCCATTCGGGCATTCAGAAGATGTAGCACGTTGCTGTAAGCAAGCACATTCTCATTCAAAGTTGCAAGTTACTATGTAGGAACAAGTTTGTATAGGTATTTCAAAGATGCCCAGAACTGAGCTAAACTTGGTATGTGTCCAACCTCTAGAAATAACTTCATGCCCCAACCCCCTTACTTCCAGCTAGTAAGGATCACATAATTCCTAACAAAGTTTTGACACAGATTCCCAATTCGGGCATTCAGAACATGTAGCAAGTTGCTGTAAGCAAGCACATTCTCATTCAATGTTGCAAGTTACTATGTAGAAACAAGTTTGTATAGGTATTTCAAAGATGCCCAGAACTGAGCTAAACGTTGTATGTCTCCAACTCCTAGAAATATCTTCATGCCCCATCTCCCTTACTTCCAGCTAGCAAGGATCACATAATTCCTAACAAAGTTTTGACACAGATTCCCAATTCGGGCATTCAGAACATATAGCACGTTGCTGTAAGCAAGCACATTCTCATTCAAAGTTGCAAGTTACTATGTAGGAACAAGTTTGCATAGGTATTTCAAAGATGCCCAGAACTGAGCTAAACGTTGTATGTCTCCAACTCCTAGAAATAACTTCATGCCCCATCTCCCTTACTTCCAGCTAGTAAGGATCACAAAATTCCTAACAAAGTTTTGACACAGATTCCCAATTCGGGCATTCAGAACATATAGCACGTTGATGTAAGCAAGCACATTCTCATTCAAGGTTGCAAGTTAATATGTAGGAACAAGTTTGTATAGGTATTTCAAAGATGCCCAGAACTGAGCTAAACTTGGTTTGTCTCCAACTCCTAGAAATAACTTCATTCACCATCTCCCTTACTTCCAGCTAGTAAGGATCACATAATTCCTAACAAAGTTTTGACACAGATTCCCAATTCGGGCATTCAGAACATGTAGCACGTTGCTGTAAGCAAGCACATTCTCATTCAAAGTTGCAAGTTACTATGTAGGAACAAGTTTGTATAGGTATTTCAAAGATGCCCAGAACTGAGCTAAACTTGGTATGTGTCCAACCTCTAGAAATAACTTCATGCCCCAACTTCCTTACTTCCAGCTAGTAAGGATCACATAATTCCTAACAAAGATTTGACACAGATTCCCAATTCGGGCATTCAGAACATTTAGCAAGTTGCTGTAAGCAAGCACATTCAATTCAAAGTTGCAAGTTACTATGTAGGAACAAGTTTGCATGGGTATTTCAAAGATGCCCAGAATTGAGCTAAATTTGGTATGTCTCCAACTCATAGAAATAACTTCATGCCCCATCTCCCTTACTTGCATCTAGTAAGGATCACATAATTCCTAACAAAGTTTTGACACAGATTCCCATTCGGGCATTCAGAAGATGTAGCACGATGCTGTAAGCAAGCACATTCTCATTCAAGGTTGCAAGTTAATATGTAGGAACAAGTTTGTATAGGTATTTCAAAGATGCCCAGAACTGAGCTAAACTTGGTATGTCTCCAACTCCTAGAAATAACTTCATTCACCATCTCCCTTACTTCCAGCTAGTAAGGATCACATAATTCCTAACAAAGTTTTGACACAGATTCCCAATTCGGGCATTCAGAACATGTAGCACGTTGCTGTAAGCAAGCACATTCTCATTCAAAGTTGCAAGTTACTATGTAGGAACAAGTTTGTATAGGTATTTCAAAGATGCCCAGAACTGAGCTAAACTTGGTATGTGTCCAACCTCTAGAAATAACTTCATGCCCCAACTTCCTTACTTCCAGCTAGTAAGGATCACATAATTCCTAACAAAGATTTGACACAGATTCCCAATTCGGGCATTCAGAACATGTAGCAAGTTGCTGTAAGCAAGCACATTCAATTCAAAGTTGCAAGTTACTATGTAGGAACAAGTTTGTATGGGTATTTCAAAGATGCCCAGAATTGAGCTAAATTTGGTATGTCTCCAACTCATAGAAATAACTTCATGCCCCATCTCCCTTACTTGCATCTAGTAAGGATCACATTATTCCTAACAAAGTTTTGACACGGATTCCCAATTTGGCCATTCAGAACATATAGCACGTTGCTGTAAGCAAGCACATACTCATTCAAAGTTGCAAGTTACAATGTAGGAACAAGTTTGTAAAGGTATTTCAAAGATGCCCAGAACTGAGCTAAACGTTGTATGTCTCCAACTCCAGAAATTACTTCATGCCACATCACCTTTACTTCCAGCTAGTAAGGATCACATAATTCCTAACAAAGTTTTGACACAGATTCCCATTCGGGCATTCAGAAGATGTAGCACGTTGCTGTAAGCAAGCACATTCTCATTCAAAGTTGCAAGTTACTATGTAGGAACAAGTTTGTATAGGTATTTCAAAGATGCCCAGAACTGAGCTAAACTTGGTATGTGTCCAACCTCTAGAAATAACTTCATGCCCCAACCCCCTTACTTCCAGCTAGTAAGGATCACATAATTCCTAACAAAGTTTTGACACAGATTCCCAATTCGGGCATTCAGAACATGTAGCAAGTTGCTGTAAGCAAGCACATTCTCATTCAATGTTGCAAGTTACTATGTAGAAACAAGTTTGTATAGGTATTTCAAAGATGCCCAGAACTGAGCTAAACGTTGTATGTCTCCAACTCCTAGAAATATCTTCATGCCCCATCTCCCTTACTTCCAGCTAGCAAGGATCACATAATTCCTAACAAAGTTTTGACACAGATTCCCAATTCGGGCATTCAGAACATATAGCACGTTGCTGTAAGCAAGCACATTCTCATTCAAAGTTGCAAGTGACTATGTAGGAACAAGTTTGCATAGGTATTTCAAAGATGCCCAGAACTGAGCTAAACGTTGTATGTCTCCAACTCCTAGAAATAACTTCATGCCCCATCTCCCTTACTTCCAGCTAGTAAGGATCACAAAATTCCTAACAAAGTTTTGACACAGATTCCCAATTCGGGCATTCAGAACATATAGCACGTTGATGTAAGCAAGCACATTCTCATTCAAGGTTGCAAGTTAATATGTAGGAACAAGTTTGTATAGGTATTTCAAAGATGCCCAGTACTGAGCTAAACTTGGTTTGTCTCCAACTCCTAGAAATAACTTCATTCACCATCTCCCTTACTTCCAGCTAGTAAGGATCACATAATTCCTAACAAAGTTTTGACACAGATTCCCAATTCGGGCATTCAGAACATGTAGCACGTTGCTGTAAGCAAGCACATTCTCATTCAAAGTTGCAAGTTACTATGTAGGAACAAGTTTGTATAGGTATTTCAAAGATGCCCAGAACTGAGCTAAACTTGGTATGTGTCCAACCTCTAGAAATAACTTCATGCCCCAACTTCCTTACTTCCAGCTAGTAAGGATCACATAATTCCTAACAAAGATTTGACACAGATTCCCAATTCGGGCATTCAGAACATTTAGCAAGTTGCTGTAAGCAAGCACATTCAATTCAAAGTTGCAAGTTACTATGTAGGAACAAGTTTGCATGGGTATTTCAAAGATGCCCAGAATTGAGCTAAATTTGGTATGTCTCCAACTCATAGAAATAACTTCATGCCCCATCTCCCTTACTTGCATCTAGTAAGGATCACATAATTCCTAACAAAGTTTTGACACATATTCCCATTCGGGCATTCAGAAGATGTAGCACGATGCTGTAAGCAAGCACATTCTCATTCAAAGTTGCAAGTTACTATGTAGGAACAAGTTTGTATAGGTATTTCAAAGATGCCCAGAATTGAGCAAACTTGGTATGTCTCCAACTCCTAGAAATAACTTCATGGCCCATCTCCCTTACTTCCATCTAGTAAGGATCACATAATTCCTAACAAAGTTTTGACACAGATTCCCAATTCGGGCATTCAGAACATATAGCACGTTGCTGTAAGCAAGCACATTCTCATTCAAAGTTGCAAGTTACTATGTAGGAACAAGTTTGTATAGGTATTTCAAAGATGCCCAGAACTGAGCTAAACTTGGTATGTGTCCAACCTCTAGAAATAACTTCATGCCACAACTTCCTTACTTCCAGCTAGTAAGGATCACATAATTCCTAACAATGATTTGACACAGATGCCCAATTCGGGCATTCAGAACATATAGCACGTTGCTGTAAGCAAGCACATTCTCATTCAAAGTTGCAAGTTACTAAGTAGGAACAAGTTTGTAAAGGTATTTCAAAGATGCCCAGAACTGAGCTAAACGTTGTATGTCTCCAACTCCTAGAAATAACTTCATGCCCCATCACTCTTACTTCCAGCTAGTAAGGATCACATAATTCCTAACAAAGTTTTGACACAGATTCCCAATTCGGACATTCAGAAGATGTAGCACGTTGCTGTAAGCAAGCACATTCTCATTCAAAGTTGCAAGTTACTATGTAGGAACAAGTTTGTATAGGTATTTCAAAGATGCCCAGAACTGAGCTAAACTTGGTATGTGTCCAACCTCTAGAAATAACTTCATGCCCCAACCCCCTTACTTCCAGCTAGTAAGGATCACATAATTCCTAACAAAGTTTTGACACAGATTCCCAATTCGGGCATTCAGAACATGTAGCAAGTTGCTGTAAGCAAGCACATTCTCATTCAAAGTTACAAGTTACTATGTAGGAACATGTTTGTATAGGTATTTCAAAGATGCCCAGAACTGAGCTAAACGTTGTATTTCTCCAACTCCTAGAAATAACTTCATGCCCCATCTCCCTTACTTCCAGCTAGTAAGGATCACATAATTCCTAACAAAGTTTTGACACAGATTCCCAATTCGGGCATTCAGAACATATAGCACGTTGCTGTAAGCAAGCACATTCTCATGCAAAGTTGCAAGTTACTATGTAGGAACAAGTTTGTATAGGTATTTCAAAGATGCCCAGAACTGAGCTAAACTTGGTATGTGTCCAACCTCTAGAAATAACTTCATGCCCCAACTCCCTTACTTCCAGCTAGTAAGGATGACATAATTCCTAACAATGATTTGACACAGATTCCAAATTCGGGCATTCAGAACATATAGCACGTTGCTGTAAGCAATCACATTCTCATTCAAAGTTGCAAGTTACTATGTAGGAACAAGTTTGTATAGGTATTTCAAAGATGCCCAGAACTGAGCTAAACGTTGTATGTCTCCAACTCCTAGAAATATCTTCATGCCCCATCTCCCTTACTTCCAGCTAGTAAGGATCACATAATTCCTAACAAAGTTTTGACACAGATTCCCAATTCGGGCATTCAGAACATATAGCACGTTGCTGTAAGTAAGCACATTCTCATTCAAAGTTGTAAGTTAATATGTAGGAACAAGTTTGTATAGGTATTTCAAAGATGCCCAGAACTGAGCTAAACTTGGTATGTGTCCAACTCCTAGAAATAACTTCATGCCCCATCTCCCTTACTTCCAGCTAGTAAGGATCACATAATTCCTAACAAAGATTTGAAACAGATTCCCAATTCAGGCATTCAGAACATGTAGCACGTTACTGTAAGCAAGCACATTCTCATTAAAAGTTGCAAGTTACTATGTAGGAACAAGTTTGTATAGGTATTTCAAAGATGCCCAGAACTGAGCTAAACTTGGTATGTGTCCAACCTCTAGAAATAACTTCATGCCCCAACTCCCTTACTTCCAGCTAGTAAGGATCACATAATTCCTAACAAAGTTTTGACACAGATTCCCAATTCGGGCATTCAGAACATATAGCACGTTGATGTAAGCAAGCACATTCTCATTCAAAGTTGCAAGTTACTATGTAGGAACAAGTTTGTATAGGTATTTCAAAGATGCCCAGAACTGAGCTAAACTTGGTATGTCTCCAACTCCTAGAAATAACTTCATGCCCCATCTCACTTACTTCCATCTAGTAAGGATCACATAAATTCTAACAAAGTTTTGACACAGATTCCCAATTCGGGCATTCAGAACATATAGCACGTTGATGTAAGCAAGCACATTCTCATTCAAAGTTGCAAGTTACTATGTAGGAACAAGTTTGTATAGGTATTTCAAAGATGCCCAGAACTGAGCTAAACTTGGTATGTCTCCAACTCCTAGAAATAACTTCATGCCCCATCTCACTTACTTCCATCTAGTAAGGATCACATAAATTCTAACAAAGTTTTGACACAGATTCCCAATTCGGGCATTCAGAACATATAGCACGTTGCTGTAAGCAAGCACATTCTCATTCAAAGTTGCAAGTTACTAAGTAGGAACAAGTTTGTAAAGGTATTTCAAAGATGCCCAGAACTGAGCTAAACTTGGTATGTCTCCAACTCCTAGAAATAACGTCATGCCCCATCACCCTTACTTCCAGCTAGTAAGGATCACATAATTCCTAACAAAGTTTTGACACAGATTCCCAATTCGGGCATTCAGAACATATAGCACGTTGCTGTAAGCAACCACATTCTCATTCATAGTTGCAAGTTACTATGTAGGAACAAGTTTGTAAAGGTATTTCAAAGATGCCCAGAAGTGAGCTAAACTTGGTATGTCTCCAACTCCTAGAAATAACTTCATGCCCCATCACCCTTACTTCCAGCTAGTAAGGATCACATAATTCCTAACAAAGTTTTGACACAGATTCCCAATTCGGGCATTCAGAACATATAGCACGTTGCTGTAAGCAAGCACATTCTCATTCAAAGTTGCAAGTTACTAAGTAGGAACAAGTTTGTAAAGGTATTTCAAAGATGCCCAGAACTGAGCTAAACTTGGTATGTCTCCAACTCCTAGAAATAACGTCATGCCCCATCACCCTTACTTCCAGCTAGTAAGGATCACATAATTCCTAACAAAATTTTGACACAGATTCCCAATTCGGGCATTCAGAACCTGTAGCACGTTGCTGTAAGCAACCACATTCTCATTCATAGTTGCAAGTTACTATGTAGGAACAAGTTTGTAAAGGTATTTCAAAGATGCCCAGAAGTGAGCTAAACTTGGTATGTCTCCAACTCCTAGAAATAACTTCATGCCCCATCACCCTTACTTCCAGCTAGTAAGGATCACATAATTCCTAACAAAGTTTTGACACAGATTCCCAATTCGGGCATTCAGAACATATAGCACGTTGCTGTAAGCAAGCGCATTCTCATTCAAAGTTGCAAGTTACTATGTAGGAACAAGTTTGTATAGGTATTTTAAAGACGCCCAGAACTAAGCTAAACGTGGTATGTCCCCAACTCCTTGAAATAACTTCATGCCCCATCTCCCTTACTTCCTGCTAGTAAGGATCACATAATTCCTAACAAAGTTTTGACACAGATTCCCAATTCTGGCATTCAGAACATATAGCACGTTGCTGTAAGCAAGCACATTCTCATTCAAAGTTGCAAGTTACTATGTAGGAACAAGTTTGTATAGGTATTTCAAAGATGCCCAGAACTGAGCTAAACGTTGTATGTCTCCAACTCCTAGAAATAACTTAATGCCCCATCACCCTTACTTCCAGCTAGTAAGGATCACATAATTCCTAACAAAGTTATGACACAGATACCCAATTCGGGCATTCAGAACATATAGCACGTTGCTGTAAGCAAGCACATTCTCATTCAAAGTTGCAAGTACTATGTAGGAACAAGTTTGTATAGGTATTTCAAAGATGCCCAGAACTGAGCTAAACGTTGTATGTCTCCAACTCCTAGAAATAACTTCTTGCCCCATCTCACTTACTTCCAGCTAGTAAGGATCACATAATTTCTAACAAAGTTTTGACACAGATTCCCAAATCGGGCATTCAGAACATATAGCACGTTGCTGTAAGCAAGCACATTCTCATTCAAAGTTGCAAGTTACTATGTAGGAACAAGTTTGTATAGGTATTTCAAAGATTCCCAGAACTGACCTAAACGATGTATGTCTCCAACTTCTAGAAATAACTTCATGCCCAATCTCCCTTACTTTCAGCTAGTAAGAATCACACAATTTCTAACAAAGTTTTGACACAGATTCCCAATTCGGGCATTCAGAACATATAGCACGTTGATGTAAGCAAGCACATTCTCATTCAAAGTTGCAAGTTACTATGTAGGAACAAGTTTGTATAGGTATTTCAAAGATGCCCAGAACTGAGCTAAACTTGGTATGTCTCCAACTCCTAGAAATAACTTCATGCCCCATCTCCCTTACTTCCAGCTAGTAAGGATCACATAATTCCTAACAAAGTTTTGACACAGATTCCCAATTCGGTCATTCAGAACATATAGCACGTTGCTGTAAGCAAGCACATTCTCATTCAAAGTTGCAAGTTACTATGTAGGAACAAGTTTGTATAGGTATTTCAAAGATGCCCAGAACTGAGCTAAACTTGGTATGTGTCCAACTCCTAGAAATACCTTCATACCACCTCACCCTTACTTCCAGCTAGTAAGGAGCACATAATTCCTAACAAAATTTGAAACAGATTCCCAATTCGGGCATTCAGAACATATAGCACGTTGCTGTAAGCAATCACATTCTCATTCAAAGTTGCAAGTTACTATGTAGGAACAAGTTTGTATAGGTATTTCAAAGATGCCCAGAACTGAGCTAAACTTGGTATGTCTCCAACTCCTAGAAATAACTTCATGCCCCATCTCCTTTACTTCCAGCTAGTAAGGATCACATAATTTCTAACAAAGTTTTGACACAGATTCCCAATTCGGGCATTCAGAACATGTAGCACGTTGCTGTAAGCAAGCACATTCTCATTCCAAGTTGCAAGTTACTATGTAGGAACAAGTTTGTATAGGTATTTCAAAGATGCCCAGAACTGAGCGAAAAGTTGTATGTCTCCAACTCCTAGAAACAACATCATGCCCCATCTCACTTACTTCCAGCTAGTAAGGATCACATAATTTTTAACAAAGTTTTGAAACAGATTCCCAATTCGGTCATTCAGAACATATAGCACGTTGCTGTAAGCAAGCACATTCTCATTCAAAGTTGCAAGTTACTATGTAGGAACAAGTTTGTATAGGTATTTCAAAGATGCCCAGAACTGAGCTAAACTTGGTATGTCTCCAACTCCTAGAAATATCTTCATGCCCCATCACACTTACTTCCATCTAGAAAGGATCACATAATTCCTAAAAGTGTTTTGACACAGATTCGCAATTCGGGCATTCAGAACCTGTAGCACGTTGCTGTAAGCAACCACATTCTCATTCATAGTTGCAAGTTACTATGTAGTAACAAGTTTGTAAAGGTATTTCAAAGATGCCCAGAACTGAGCTAAACTTGGTATGTCTCCAACTCCTAGAAATAACTTCATGCCCCATCTCCCTTACATCCAGCTAGTAAGGATCACATAATTCCTAACAAAGTTTTGACACAGATTCCCAATTCGGGCATTCAGAACATGTAGCAAGTTGCTGTAAGCAAGCACATTCAATTCAAAGTTGCAAGTTATTATGTAGGAACAAGTTTGTATAGGTATTTCAAAGATGCCCAGAATTGAGCTAAACTTGGTATGTCTCCAACTCCTAGAAATAACTTCATGCCCCATCTCCCTTACTTCCATCTAGTAAGGATCACATAATTCCTAACAAAACTTTGACACAGATTCCCAATTCGGGCATTCAGAACATATAGCACGTTGCTGTAAGCAAGCACATTCTCATTCAAAGTTGCAAGTTACTATGTAGGAACAAGTTTGTATAGGTATTTCAAAGATGCCCAGAACTGAGCTAAACGTTGTATGTCTCCAACTCCTAGAAATATCTTCATGCCCCATCTCCCTTACTTCCAGCTAGTAAGGATCACATAATTCCTAACAAAGTTTTGACACAGATTCCCAATTCGGGCATTCAGAACATATAGCACGTTGCTGTAAGCAAGCACATTCTCATTCAAAGTTGTAAGTTACTATGTAGGAACAAGTTTGTATAGGTATTTCAAAGATGCCCAGAACTGAGCTAAACTTAGTATGTCTCCAACTCCTAGAAATAACTTCATGCCCCATCTCCCTTACTTCCAGCTAGTAAGGATCACATAATTCCTAACAAAGATTTGACACAGATTCCCAATTCGGGCATTCAGAACATGTAGCACGTTACTGTAAGCAAGCACATTCTCATTCAAAGTTGCAAGTTACTATGTAGGAACAAGTTTGTATAGGTATTTCAAAGATGCCCAGAACTGAGCTAAACTTGGTATGTGTCCAACCTCTAGAAATAACTTCATGCCCCAACTCCCTTACTTCCAGCTAGTAAGGATCACATAATTCCTAACAAAGTTTTGACACAGATTCCCAATTCGGGCATTCAGAACATATAGCACGTTGCTGTAAGCAAGCACATTCTCATTCAAAGTTGCAAGTTACTATGTAGGAACAAGTTTGTATAGGAATTTCAAAGATGCCCAGAACTGAGCTAAACGTTGTATGTCTCCAACTCCTAGAAATAACTTCATGCCCCATCTCCCTTACTTCCAGCTAGTAAGGATCACATAATTCCTAACAAAGTTTTTACACAGATTCCCAATTCGGGCATTCAGAACATATAGCACGTTGATGTAAGCAAGCACATTCTCATTCAAAGTTGCAAGTTACTATGTAGGAACAAGTTTGTATAGGTATTTCAAAGATGCCCAGAACTGAGCTGAACTTGGTATGTCACCAACTCCTAGAAATAACTTAATGCCCCATCTCCCTTACTTCCATCTAGTAAGGATCACATAAATTCTAACAAAGTTTTGACACAGTTTCCCAATTCGGGCATTCAGAACATATAGCACGTTGCTGTAAGCAAGCACATTCTCATTCAAAGTTGCAAGTTACTAAGTAGGAACAAGTTTGTAAAGGTATTTCAAAGATGCCCAGAACTGAGCTAAACTTGGTATGTCTCCAACTCCTAGAAATAACTTCATGCCCCATCACCCTTACTTCCAGCTAGTAAGGATCACATAATTCCTAACAAAGTTTTGACACAGATTCCCAATTCGGTCATTCAGAACATATAGCACGTTGCTGTAAGCAAGCACATTCTCATTCAAAGTTGCAAGTTACTATGTAGGAACAAGTTTGAATAGGTATTTCAAAGATGCCCAGAACTGAGCTAAACTTGGTATGTGTCGAACCTCTAGAAATAACTTCATGCCCCAACTCCCTTACTTCCAGCTAGTAAGGATCACATAATTCCTAAAAAAGATTTGACACAGATTCCCAATTCGGGCATTCAGAACATATAGCACGTTGCTGTAAGCAAGCACATTCTCATTCAAAGTTGCAAGTTACTACGTAGGAACAAGTTTGTATAGGTATTTCAAAGATGCCCAGAACTGAGCTAAACGTTGTATGTCTCCAACTCCTAGAAATAACTTCATGCCCCATCTCCCTTACTTCCAGCTAGTAAGGATCACATAATTCCTAACAAAGTTTTGACACAGATTCCCAATTCGGGCATTCAGAACATATAGCACGTTGCTGTAAGCAAGCACATTCTCATTCAAAGTTGCAAGTTACTATGTAGGAACAAGTTTGTATAGGTATTTCAAAGATGCCCAGAACTGAGCTAAACTTGGTATGTGTCCAACCTCTAGAAATAACTTCATCCCCAACTCCCTTATTTCCTGCTAGTAAGGATCACATAATTCCTAACAAAGTTTTGACACAGATTCCCAATTCGGGCATTCAGAACATATAGCACGTTGCTGTAAGCAAGCACATTCTCATTCAAAGTTGCAAGTTACTATGTAGGAACAAGTTTGTATAGGTATTTCAAAGATGCCCAGAACTGAGCTAAACTTGGTATGTGTCCAACCTCTAGAAATAACTTCATGCCCCAACTCCCTTACTTCCAGCTAGTAAGGATCACATAATTCCTAACAAAGTTTTGACACAGATTCCCAATTCGGGCATTCAGAACATATAGCACGTTGCTGTAAGCCAGCACATTCTCATTCAAAGTTGCAAGTTACTATGTAGGAACAAGTTTGTATAGGTATTTCAAAGATGCCCAGAACTGAGCTAAACGTTGTATGTCTCCAACTCCTAGAAATAACTTCATGCCCCATCTCATTTACTTCCAGCTAGTAAGGATCACATAATTTCTAACAAAGTTTTGACACAGATTCCCAATTCGGTCATTCAGAACATATAGCACGTTGCTGTAAGCAAGCACATTCTCATTCAAAGTTGCAAGTTACTATGTAGGAACAAGTTTGTATAGGTATTTCAAAGATGCCCAGAACTGAGCTAAACTTGGTATGTCTCCAACTCCTAGAAATAACTTCATGCCCCATCACCCTTACTTCCATCTAGAAAGGATCACATAATTCCTAAAAGTGTTTTGACACAGATTCCCAATTCGGGCATTCAGAACCTGTAGCACGTTGCTGTAAGCAACCACATTCTCATTCATAGTTGCAAGTTACTATGTAGTAACAAGTTTGTAAAGGTATTTCAAAGATGCCCAGAACTGAGCTAAACTTGGTATGTCTCCAACTCCTAGAAATAACTTCATGCCCCATCACCCTTACTTCCAGCTAGTAAGGATCACATAATTCCTAACAAAGTTTTGACACAGATTCCCAATTCGGGCATTCAGAACATATAGCACGTTGCTGTAAGCAAGCACATTCTCATTCAAAGTTGCAAGTACTATGTAGGAACAAGTTTGTATAGGTATTTTAAAGACGCCCAGAACTAAGCTAAACGTGTTATGTCCCCAACTCCTTGAAATAACTTCATGCCCCATCTCCCTTACTTCCTGCTAGTAAGGATCACATAATTCCTAACAAAGTTTTGACACAGATTCCCAATTCAGGCATTCAGAACATATAGCACGTTGCTGTAAGCAAGCACATTCTCATTCAAAGTTGCAAGTTACTATGTAGGAACAAGTTTGTATAGGTATTTCAAAGATGCCCAGAACTGAGCTAAACTTGGTATGTGTCCAACTCCTAGAAATAACTTCATGCCCCAACTCCCTTACTTCCAGCTACTAAGGATCACATAATTCCTAACAAAATTTAACACAGATTCCCAATTCGGGCATTCAGAACATATAGCACGTTGCTGTAAGCAATCACATTCTCATTCAAAGTTGCAAGTTAATATGTAGGAACAAGTTTGTATAGGTATTTCAAAGATGCCCAGAACTGAGCTAAACTTTGTATGTGTCCAACTCCTAGAAATAACTTCATGCCCCATCTCCCTTACTTCCAGCTAGTAAGGATCACATAATTCCTAAAAAAGTTTTGACACAGATTCCCAATTCGGGCATTCAGAACATGTAGCACGTTGCTGTAAGCAAGCACATTCTCATTCAAAGTTGCAAGTTACTATGTAGGAACAAGTTTGTATAGGTATTTGAAAGATGCCCTGAACTGAGCTAAACTTGGTATGTGTCCAACCTCTAGAAATAACATCATGCCCCAACTCCCTTACTTCCAGCTAGTAAGGATCACATAATTCCTAACAAAGTTTTGACACAGATTCCCAATTCGGAAGTTCAGCACATGTAGCACGTTGCTGTAAGCAAGCACATTCCATTCAAAGTTGCAAGTTACTATGTAGGAACAAGTTTGTATAGGTATTTCAAAGATGCCCAGAACTGAGCTAAAAGTTGTATGTCTCCAACTCCTAGAAATAACTTCATGCCCCATCTCACTTACTTCCAGCTAGTAAGGATCACATAATTTCTAACAAAGTTTTGACACAGATTCCCAATTCGGGCATTCAGAACATATAGCACGTTGCTGTAAGCAAGCACATTCTCATTCAAAGTTGCAAGTTACTAAGTAGGAATAAGTTTGTAAAGGTATTTCAAAGATGCCCAGAACTGAGCTAAACTTGGTATGTCTCCAACTCCTAGAAATAACTTCATGCCCCATCACCCTTACTTCCAGCTAGTAAGGATCACATAATTCCTAACAAAGATTTGACACAGATTCCCAATTCGGGCATTCAGAACATATAGCACATTGCTGTAAGCAAGCACATTCTCATTCAAAGTTGCAAGTTACTATGTAGGAACAAGTTTGTATAGGTATTTCAAAGATGCCCAGAACTGAGCTAAACGTTGTATGTCTCCAACTCCTAGAAATAACTACATGCCCCATCTCCCTTACTTCCAGCTAGTAAGGATCACATAATTTCTAACAAAGTTTTGACACAGATTCCCAATTCGGGCATTCAGAACATATAGCACGTTGCTGTAAGCAAGCACATTCTCATTCAAAGTTGCAAGTAACTATGTAGGAACAAGTTTGTATAGGAATTTCAAAGATGCCCAGAACTGAGCTAAACGTTGTATTTCTGCAACTCCTAGAAAAAACTTCATGCCCAATCTCCCTTACATCCAGCTAGTAAGGATCACATAATTCCTAACAAAGTTTTGACACAGATTCCCAATTCGGGCATTCAGAACATGTAGCAAGTTGCTGTAAGCAAGCACATTCTCATTCAAAGTTGCAAGTTACTATGTAGGAACAAGTTTGTATAGGTATATCAAAGATGCCCAGAACTGAGCTAAACTTGGTATGTCTCCAACTCCTAGAAATAACTTCATGCCCCATCACCCTTACTTCCATCTAGAAAGGATCACATAATTCCTAAAAGTGTTTTGACACAGATTCCCAATTCGGGCATTCAGAACCTGTAGCACGTTGCTGTAAGCAACCACATTCTCATTCATAGTTGCAAGTTACTATGTAGTAACAAGTTTGTAAAGGTATTTCAAAGATGCCCAGAACTGAGCTAAACTTGGTATGTCTCCAACTCCTAGAAATAACTTCATGCCCCATCACCCTTACTTCCAGCTAGTAAGGATCACATAATTCCTAACAAAGTTTTGACACAGATTCCCAATTCGGGCATTCAGAACATATAGCACGTTGCTGTAAGCAAGCACATTCTCATTCAAAGTTGCAAGTACTATGTAGGAACAAGTTTGTATAGGTATTTTAAAGACGCCCAGAACTAAGCTAAACGTGTTATGTCCCCAACTCCTTGAAATAACTTCATGCCCCATCTCCCTTACTTCCTGCTAGTAAGGATCACATAATTCCTAACAAAGTTTTGACACAGATTCCCAATTCAGGAATTCAGAACATATAGCACGTTGCTGTAAGCAAGCACATTCTCATTCAAAGTTGCAAGTTACTATGTAGGAACAAGTTTGTATAGGTATTTCAAAGATGCCCAGAACTGAGCTAAACTTGGTATGTGTCCAACTCCTAGAAATAACTTCATGCCCCAACTCCCTTACTTCCAGCTACTAAGGATCACATAATTCCTAACAAAATTTAACACAGATTCCCAATTCGGGCATTCAGAACATATAGCACGTTGCTGTAAGCAATCACATTCTCATTCAAAGTTGCAAGTTAATATGTAGGAACAAGTTTGTATAGGTATTTCAAAGATGCCCAGAACTGAGCTAAACTTGGTATGTGTCCAACTCCTAGAAATAACTTCATGCCCCATCTACCTTACTTCCAGCTAGTAAGGATCACATAATTCCTAAAAAAGTTTTGACACAGATTCAGAATTCGGGCATTCAGAACATGTAGCACGTTGCTGTAAGCAAGCACATTCTCATTCAAAGTTGCAAGTTACTATGTAGGAATAAGTTTGTATAGGTATTTCAAAGATGCCCTGAACTGAGCTAAACTTGGTATGTGTCCAACCTCTAGAAATAACTTCATGCCCCAACTCCCTTACTTCCAGCTAGTAAGGATCACATAATTCCTAACAAAGTTTTGACACAGATTCCCAATTCGGACGTTCAGAACATGTAGCACGTTGCTGTAAGCAAGCACATTCAATTCAAAGTTGCAAGTTACTATGTAGGAACAAGTTTGTATAGGTATTTCAAAGATGCCCAGAACTGAGCTAAAAGTTGTATGTCTCCAACTCCTAGAAATAACTTCATGCCCCATCTCACTTACTTCCAGCTAGTAAGGATCACATAATTTCTAACAAAGTTTTGACACAGATTCCCAATTCGGGCATTCAGAACATATCGCACGTTGCTGTAAGCAAGCACATTCTCATTCAAAGTTGCAAGTTACTAAGTAGGAATAAGTTTGTAAAGGTATTTCAAAGATGCCCAGAACTGAGCTAAACTTGGTATGTCTCCAACTCCTAGAAATATCTTCATGCCCCATCACCCTTACTTCCAGCTAGTAAGGATCACATAATTCCTAACAAAGATTTGACACAGATTCCCAATTCGGGCATTCAGAACATATAGCACATTGCTGTAAGCAAGCACATTCTCATTCAAAGTTGCAAGTTACTATGTAGGAACAAGTTTGTATAGGTATTTCAAAGATGCCCAGAACTGAGCTAAACGTTGTATGTCTCCAACTCCTAGAAATAACTACATGCCCCATCTCCCTTACTTCCAGCTAGTAAGGATCACAAAATTTCTAACAAAGTTTTGACACAGATTCCCAATTCGGGCATTCAGAACATATAGCACGTTGCTGTAAGCAAGCACATTCTCATTCAAAGTTGCAAGTAACTATGTAGGAACAAGTTTGTATAGGAATTTCAAAGATGCCCAGAACTGAGCTAAACGTTGTATGTCTCCAACTCCTAGAAATAACTTCATGCCCAATCTCACTTACTTCCAGCTAGTAAGGATCACATAATTCCTAACAAAGTTTTGACACAGATTCCCAATTCGGGCATTCAGAACATATAGCACGTTGATGTAAGCAAGCATATTCTCATTCAAAGTTGCAAGTTACTATGTAGGAACAAGTTTGTATAGGTATTTCAAAGATACCCAGAACTGAGCTAAACTTGGTATGTCTCCAACTCCTAGAAATAACTTCATGCCCCATCTACCTTACATCCAGCTAGTAAGGATCACATAATTCCTAACAAAGTTTTGACACAGATTCCCAATTCGGGCATTCAGAACATGTAGCAAGTTGCTGTAAGCAAGCACATTCAATTCAAAGTTGCAAGTTATTATGTAGGAACAAGTTTGTATAGGTATTTCAAAGATGCCCAGAATTGAGCTAAACTTGGTATGTCTCCAACTCCTAGAAATAACTTCATGCCCCATCTCCCTTACTTCCATCTAGTAAGGATCACATAATTCCTAACAAAATTTTGACACAGATTCCCAATTCGGGCATTCAGAACATATAGCACGTTGCTGTAAGCAAGCACATTCTCATTCAAAGTTGCAAGTTACTAAGTAGGAATAAGTTTGTAAAGGTATTTCAAAGATGCCCAGAACTGAGCTAAACTTGGTATGTCTCCAACTCCTAGAAATAACTTCATGCCCCATCACCCTTACTTCCAGCTAGTAAGGATCACATAATTCCTAACAAAGATTTGACACAGATTCCCAATTCGGGCATTCAGAACATATAGCACATTGCTGTAAGCAATCACATTCTCATTCAAAGTTGCAAGTTACTATGTAGGAACAAGTTTGTATAGGTATTTCAAAGAAGCCCAGAACTGAGCTAAACGTTGTATGTCTCCAACTCCTAGAAATAACTACATGCCCCATCTCCCTTACTTCCAGCTAGTAAGGATCACATAATTTCTAACAAAGTTTTGGCACAGATTCCCAATTCGGGCATTCAGAACATATAGCACGTTGCTGTAAGCAAGCACATTCTCATTCAAAGTTGCAAGTTACTAAGTAGGAACAAGTTTGTAAAGGTATTTCAAAGATGCCCAGAACTGAGCTAAACTTGGTATGTCTCCAACTCCTAGAAATAACTTCATGCCCCATCACCCTTACTTCCAGCTAGTAAGGATCACATAATTCCTAACAAAGTTTTGACACAGATTCCCAATTCGGGCATTCAGAACATGTAGCACGTTGCTGTAAGCAAGCACATTCTCATTCAAAGTAGCAAGTTACTATGTAGGAACAAGTTTGTATAGGTATTTCAAAGATGCCCAGAACTGAGCTAAACTTGGTATGTGTCCAACCTCTAGAAATAACTTCATGTCCCAACTCCCTTACTTCCAGCTAGTAAGGATCACATAATTCCTAACAAAGATTTGACACAGATTCCCAATTCGGGCATTCAGAACATATAGCAAGTTGCTGTAAGCAAGCACATTCTCATTCAAAGTTGCAAGTTACTATGTAGGAACAAGTTTGTATAGGTATTTCAAAGATGCCCAGAACTGAGCTAAACGATGTATGTCTCAAACTTCTAGAAATAACTTCACGTCCCATCTCACTTACTTCCAGCTAGTAAGGATCACATATTTCCTAACAAAGTTTTGACACAGATTCCCAATTCGGGCATTCAGAACATATAGCACGTTGCTGTAAGCAAGCACATTCTCATTCAAAGTTGCAAGTTACTATGTAGGAACAAGTTTGTATAGGTATTTCAAAGATGCCCAGAACTGTGCTATACATGGTATGTGTCCAACTCCTAGAAATACCTTCATACCCCAACTCCCTTAATTCCAGCTAGTAAGGATCACATAATTCCTAACAAATTTTGACACAGATTCCCAATTCGGGCATTCAGAACCTGTAGCACGTTGCTGTAAGCAACCACATTCTCATTCATAGTTGCAAGTTACTATGTAGGAACAAGTTTGTAAAGGTATTTCAAAGATGCCCAGAACTGAGCTAAACTTGGTATGTCTCCAACTCCTAGAAATAACTTCATGCCCCATCACCCTTACTTCCAGCTAGTAAGGATCACATAATTCCTAACAAAGTTTTGACACAGATTCCCAATTCGGGCATTCAGAACATATAACACGTTGCTGTAAGCAAGCACATTCTCATTCAAAGTTGCAAGTTACTATGTAGGAACAAGTTTGTATAGGTATTTTAAAGACGCCCAGAACTAAGCTAAACGTGGTATGTCCCCAACTCCTTGAAATAACTTCATGCCCCATCTCCCTTACTTCCTGCTAGTAAGGATCACATAATTCCTAACAAAGTTTTGACACAGATTCCCAATTCAGGCATTCAGAACATATAGCACGTTGCTGTAAGCAAGCACATTCTCATTCAAAGTTGCAAGTTACTATGTAGGAACAAGTTTGTATAGGTATTTCAAAGATGCCCAGAACTGAGCTAAACTTGGTATGTGTCCAACTCCTAGAAATAACTTCATGCCCCAACTCCCTTACTTCCAGCTACTAAGGATCACATAATTCCTAACAAAATTTAACACAGATTCCCAATTCGGGCATTCAGAACATATAGCACGTTGCTGTAAGCAATCACATTCTCATTCAAAGTTGCAAGTTAATATGTAGGAACAAGTTTGTATAGGTATTTCAAAGATGCCCAGAACTGAGCTAAACTTGGTATGTGTCCAACTCCTAGAAATAACTTCATGCCCCATCTCCCTTACTTCCAGCTAGTAAGGATCACATAATTCCTAAAAAAGTTTTGACACAGATTCCCAATTCGGGCATTCAGAACATGTAGCACGTTGCTGTAAGCAAGCACATTCTCATTCAAAGTTGCAAGTTACTATGTAGGAACAAGTTTGTATAGGTATTTGAAAGATGCCCTGAACTGAGCTAAACGTGGTATGTGTCCAACCTCTAGAAATAACATCATGCCCCAACTCCCTTACTTCCAGCTAGTAAGGATCACATAATTCCTAACAAAGTTTTGACACAGATTCCCAATTCGGAAGTTCAGCACATGTAGCACGTTGCTGTAAGCAAGCACATTCAATTCAAAGTTGCAAGTTACTATGTAGGAACAAGTTTGTATAGGTATTTCAAAGATGCCCAGAACTGAGCTAAAAGTTGTATGTCTCCAACTCCTAGAAATAACTTCATGCCCCATCTCACTTACTTCCAGCTAGTAAGGATCACATAATTTCTAACAAAGTTTTGACACAGATTCCCAATTCGGGCATTCAGAACATATAGCACGTTGCTGTAAGCAAGCACATTCTCATTCAAAGTTGCAAGTTACTAAGTAGGAATAAGTTTGTAAAGGTATTTCAAAGATGCCCAGAACTGAGCTAAACTTGGTATGTCTCCAACTCCTAGAAATAACTTCATGCCCCATCACCCTTACTTCCAGCTAGTAAGGATCACATAATTCCTAACAAAGATTTGACACAGATTCCCAATTCGGGCATTCAGAACATATAGCACATTGCTGTAAGCAAGCACATTCTCATTCAAAGTTGCAAGTTACTATGTAGGAACAAGTTTGTATAGGTATTTCAAAGATGCCCAGAACTGAGCTAAACGTTGTATGTCTCCAACTCCTAGAAATAACTACATGCCCCATCTCCCTTACTTCCAGCTAGTAAGGATCACATAATTTCTAACAAAGTTTTGACACAGATTCCCAATTCGGGCATTCAGAACATATAGCACGTTGCTGTAAGCAAGCACATTCTCATTCAAAGTTGCAAGTAACTATGTAGGAACAAGTTTGTATAGGAATTTCAAAGATGCCCAGAACTGAGCTAAACGTTGTATTTCTGCAACTCCTAGAAAAAACTTCATGCCCAATCTCCCTTACATCCAGCTAGTAAGGATCACATAATTCCTAACAAAGTTTTGACACAGATTCCCAATTCGGGCATTCAGAACATGTAGCAAGTTGCTGTAAGCAAGCACATTCAATTCAAATTTGCAAGTTATTATGTAGGAACAAGTTTGTATAGGTATTTCAAAGATGCCCAGAATTGAGCTAAACTTGGTATGTCTCCAACTCCTAGAAATAACTTCATGCCCCATCTCCCTTACTTCCATCTAGTAAGGATCACATAATTCCTAACAAAATTTTGACACAGATTCCCAATTCGGGCATTCAGAACATATAGCACGTTGCTGTAAGCAAGCACATTCTCATTCAAAGTTGCAAGTTACTAAGTAGGAATAAGTTTGTAAAGGTATTTCAAAGATGCCCAGAACTGAGCTAAACTTGGTATGTCTCAAACTCCTAGAAATAACTTCATGCCCCATCACCCTTACTTCCAGCTAGTAAGGATCACATAATTCCTAACAAAGATTTGACACAGATTCCCAATTCGGGCATTCAGAACATATAGCACATTGCTGTAAGCAAGCACATTCTCATTCAAAGTTGCAAGTTACTATGTAGGAACAAGTTTGTATAGGTATTTCAAAGATGCCCAGAACTGAGCTAAACGTTGTATGTCTCCAACTCCTAAAAATAACTACATGCCCCATCTCCCTTACTTCCAGCTAGTAAGGATTACATAATTTCTAACAAAGTTTTGACACAGATTCCCAATTCGGGCATTCAGAACATATAGCACGTTGCTGTAAGCAAGCACATTCTCATTCAAAGTTGCAAGTAACTATGTAGGAACAAGTTTGTATAGGTATTTCAAAGATGCCCAAAACTGAGGTAAACTTGGTATGTGTCCAACTCCTAGAAATAACTTCATGCCCCAACTCCCTTACTTCCAGCTACTAAGGATCACATAATTCCTAACAAAATTTAACACAGATTCCCAATTCGGGCATTCAGAACATATAGCACGTTGCTGTAAGCAATCACATTCTCATTCAAAGTTGCAAGTTAATGAGTAGGAACAAGTTTTTATAGGTATTTCAAAGATGCCCAGAACTGAGCTAAACTTGGTATGTGTCCAACTCCTAGAAATAACTTCATGCCCCATCTCCCTTACTTCCAGCTAGTAAGGATCACATAATTTCTAACAAAGTTTTGGCACAGATTCCCAATTCGGGCATTCAGAACATGTAGCACGTTGCTGTAAGCAAGCACATTCTCATTCAAAGTTGCAAGTTACTATGTAGGAATAAGTTTGTATAGGTATTTCAAAGATGCCCTGAACTGAGCTAAACTTGGTATGTGTCCAAACTCTAGAAATAACTTCATGCCCCAACTCCCTTACTTCCAGCTACTAAGGATCACATAATTCCTAACAAAATTTAACACAGATTCCCAATTCGGGCATTCAGAACATATAGCACGTTGCTGTAAGCAATCACATTCTCATTCAAAGTTGCAAGTTAATATGTAGGAACAAGTTTGTATAGGTATTTCAAAGATGCCCAGAACTGAGCTAAACTTGGTATGTGTCCAACTCCTAGAAATAACTTCATGCCCCATCTCCCTTACTTCCAGCTAGTAAGGATCACATAATTCCTAAAAAAGTTTTGACACAGATTCCCAATTCGGGCATTCAGAACATGTAGCACGTTGCTGTAAGCAAGCACATTCTCATTCAAAGTTGCAAGTTACTATGTAGGAACAAGTTTGTATAGGTATTTGAAAGATGCCCTGAACTGAGCTAAACTTGGTATGTGTCCAACCTCTAGAAATAACATCATGCCCCAACTCCCTTACTTCCAGCTAGTAAGGATCACATAATTCCTAACAAAGTTTTGACACAGATTCCCAATTCGGAAGTTCAGCACATGTAGCACGTTGCTGTAAGCAAGCACATTCAATTCAAAGTTGCAAGTTACTATGTAGGAACAAGTTTGTATAGGTATTTCAAAGATGCCCAGAACTGAGCTAAAAGTTGTATGTCTCCAACTCCTAGAAATAACTTCATGCCCCATCTCACTTACTTCCAGCTAGTAAGGATCACATAATTTCTAACAAAGTTTTGACACAGATTCCCAATTCGGGCATTCAGAACATATAGCACGTTGCTGTTAGCAAGCACATTCTCATTCAAAGTTGCAAGTTACTAAGTAGGAATAAGTTTGTAAAGGTATTTCAAAGATGCCCAGAACTGAGCTAAACTTGGTATGTCTCCAACTCCTAGAAATAACTTCATGCCCCATCACCCTTACTTCCAGCTAGTAAGGATCACATAATTCCTAACAAAGATTTGACACAGATTCCCAATTCGGGCATTCAGAACATATAGCACATTGCTGTAAGCAAGCACATTCTCATTCAAAGTTGCAAGTTACTATGTAGGAACAAGTTTGTATAGGTATTTCAAAGATGCCCAGAACTGAGCTAAACGTTGTATGTCTCCAACTCCTAGAAATAACTACATGCCCCATCTCCCTTACTTCCAGCTAGTAAGGATCACATAATTTCTAACAAAGTTTTGACACAGATTCCCAATTCGGGCATTCAGAACATATAGCACGTTGCTGTAAGCAAGCACATTCTCATTCAAAGTTGCAAGTAACTATGTAGGAACAAGTTTGTATAGGAATTTCAAAGATGCCCAGAACTGAGCTAAACGTTGTATTTCTGCAACTCCTAGAAAAAACTTCATGCCCAATCTCCCTTACATCCAGCTAGTAAGGATCACATAATTCCTAACAAAGTTTTGACACAGATTCCCAATTCGGGCATTCAGAACATGTAGCAAGTTGCTGTAAGCAAGCACATTCAATTCAAATTTGCAAGTTATTATGTAGGAACAAGTTTGTATAGGTATTTCAAAGATGCCCAGAATTGAGCTAAACTTGGTATGTCTCCAACTCCTAGAAATAACTTCATGCCCCATCTCCCTTACTTCCATCTAGTAAGGATCACATAATTCCTAACAAAATTTTGACACAGATTCCCAATTCGGGCATTCAGAACATATAGCACGTTGCTGTAAGCAAGCACATTCTCATTCAAAGTTGCAAGTTACTAAGTAGGAATAAGTTTGTAAAGGTATTTCAAAGATGCCCAGAACTGAGCTAAACTTGGTATGTCTCAAACTCCTAGAAATAACTTCATGCCCCATCACCCTTACTTCCAGCTAGTAAGGATCACATAATTCCTAACAAAGATTTGACACAGATTCCCAATTCGGGCATTCAGAACATATAGCACATTGCTGTAAGCAAGCACATTCTCATTCAAAGTTGCAAGTTACTATGTAGGAACAAGTTTGTATAGGTATTTCAAAGATGCCCAGAACTGAGCTAAACGTTGTATGTCTCCAACTCCTAGAAATAACTACATGCCCCATCTCCCTTACTTCCAGCTAGTAAGGATTACATAATTTCTAACAAAGTTTTGACACAGATTCCCAATTCGGGCATTCAGAACATATAGCACGTTGCTGTAAGCAAGCACATTCTCATTCAAAGTTGCAAGTAACTATGTAGGAACAAGTTTGTATAGGTATTTCAAAGATGCCCAAAACTGAGGTAAACTTGGTATGTGTCCAACTCCTAGAAATAACTTCATGCCCCAACTCCCTTACTTCCAGCTACTAAGGATCACATAATTCCTAACAAAATTTAACACAGATTCCCAATTCGGGCATTCAGAACATATAGCACGTTGCTGTAAGCAATCACATTCTCATTCAAAGTTGCAAGTTAATGAGTAGGAACAAGTTTTTATAGGTATTTCAAAGATGCCCAGAACTGAGCTAAACTTGGTATGTGTCCAACTCCTAGAAATAACTTCATGCCCCATCTCCCTTACTTCCAGCTAGTAAGGATCACATAATTTCTAACAAAGTTTTGGCACAGATTCCCAATTCGGGCATTCAGAACATGTAGCACGTTGCTGTAAGCAAGCACATTCTCATTCAAAGTTGCAAGTTACTATGTAGGAATAAGTTTGTATAGGTATTTCAAAGATGCCCTGAACTGAGCTAAACTTGGTATGTGTCCAAACTCTAGAAATAACTTCATGCCCCAACTCCCTTCCTTCCAGCTAGTAAGGATCACATAATTCCTAACAAAGATTTGACACAGATTCCCAATTCGGGCATTCAGAACATATAGCAAGTTGCTGTAAGCAAGCACATTCTCATTCAAAGTTGCAAGTTACTATGTAGGAACAAGTTTGTATAGGTATTTCAAAGATGCCCAGAACTGAGCTAAACTTGGTATGTCTCCAACTCCTAGAAATAACTTCATGCCCCATCTCCCTTACTTCCAGTTAGTAAGGATCACATAATTCCTAACAAAGTTTTGACACAGATTCCCAATTCGGGCATTCAGAACATGTAGCACTTTGCTGTAAGCAATCACATTCAATTCAAAGTTGCAAGTTACTATGTAGGAACAAGTTTGTATAGGTATTTCAAAGATGCCCAGAATTGAGCTAAACTTGGTATGTCTCCAACTCCTAGAAAGAACTTCATGCCCCATCTCCCTTACTTCCATCTAGTAAGGATCACATAATTTCTAACAAAGTTTTGGCACAGATTCCCAATTCGGGCATTCAGAACATATAGCACGTTGCTGTAAGCAAGCACATTCTCATTCAAAGTTGCAAGTTACTAAGTAGGAACAAGTTTGTAAAGGTATTTCAAAGATGCCCAGAACTGAGCTAAACTTGGTATGTCTCCAACTCCTAGAAATAACTTCATGCCCCATCTCCCTTACTTCCAGGTGGTAAGGATCACATAATTCCTAACAAAGTTTTGACACAGATTCCCAATTCGGGCATTCAGAACATGTAGCACGTTGCTGTATGCAAGCACATTCTCATTCAAAGTAGCAAGTTACTATGTAGGAACAAGTTTGTATAGGTATTTCAAAGATGCCCAGAACTGAGCTAAACTTGGTATGTGTCCAACCTCTAGAAATAACTTCATGCCCCAACTCCCTTACTTCCAGCTAGTAAGGATCACATAATTCCTAACAAAGATTTGACACAGATTCCCAATTCGGACATTCAGAACATATAACAAGTTGCTGTAAGCAAGCACATTCTCATTCAAAGTTGCAAGTTACTATGTAGGAACAAGTTTGTATAGGTATTTCAAAGATGCCCAGAACTGAGCTAAACGTTGTATGTCTCCAACTTCTAGAAATAACTTCACGCCCCATCTCACTTACTTCCAGCTAGTAAGGATCACATAATTTCTAACAAAGTTTTGACACAGATTCCCAATTCGGGCATTCAGAAATTATAACACGTTACTGTAAGCAAGCACATTCTCATTCAAAGTTGCAAGTTACTATGTAGGAAGAAGTTTGTATAAGAATTTCAAAGATGCCCAGAACTGAGCTAAACGTTGTATGTCTCCAACTCCTAGAAATAACTTAATGTCCCATCTCCCTTACTTCCAGCTAGTAAGGATCACATAATTCCTAACAAAGTTTTGACACAGATTCCCAATTCGGGCATTCAGAACATATAGCACGTTGCTGTAAGCAAGCACATTCTCATTCAAAGTTGCAAGTTACTATGTAGGAACAAGTTTGTATAGGTATTTCAAAGATGCCCAGAACTGATCTAAACTTGGTATGTCTCCAACTCCTAGAAATAACATCATGCCCCATCTCCCTTACTTCCAGCTGGTAAGTATCACATAATTCCTAACAAAGTTTTGACACAGATTCCCAATTCGGGCATTCAGAACATATAGCAAGTTGCTGTAAGCAAGCACATTCTCATTCAAAGTTGCAAGTTACTATGTAGGAACAAGTTTGTATAGGTATTTCAAAGATGCCCAGAACTGAGCTAAACGTTGTATGTCTCCAACTCCTAGACATAACTTCATGCCCCATCTCCCTTACTTCCAGCTAGTAAGGATCACATAATTCCTAACAAAGTTTTGACACAGATTCCCAATTCGGGCATTCAGAACATATAGCACGTTGCTGTAAGCAAGCACATTCTCATTCAAAGTTGCAAGTTACTATGTAGGAACAAGTTTGTATAGGTATTTCAAAGATGCCCAGAACTGAGCTAAACGTTGCATGTCTCCAACTCCTAGAAATAACTTCATGCCCCATCTCCCTTACTTCCAGCTAGTAAGGATCACATAATTCCTAACAAAGTTTTGACACAGATTCCCAATTCGGGCATTCAGAACATATAGCACGTTGCTGTAAGCAAGCACATTCTCATTCAAAGTTGCAAGTTACTCTGTAGGAACAAGTTTGTATAGGTATTTCAAAGATGCCCAGAACTGTGCTATACATGGTATGTGTCCAACTCCTAGAAATACCTTCATACCCCAACTCCCTTACTTCCAGCTAGTAAGGATCACATAATTCCTAACAAATTTTGACACAGATTCCCAATTCGGGCATTCAGAACATATAGCACGTTGATGTAAGCAAGCACATTCTCATTCAAAGTTGCAAGTTACTATGTAGAAACAAGTTTGTATAGGTATTTCAAAGATACCCAGAACTGAGCTAAACGTTGTATGTCTCCAACTCCTAGAAATAACTTCATGCCCCATCTCCCTTACTTCCAGCTAGTAAGGATCACATAATTCCTAACAAAGTTTTGACACAGATTCCCAATTCGGGCATTCAGAACATGTAGCAAGTTGCTGTAAGCAAGCACATTCAATTCAAAGTTGCAAGTTACTATGTAGGAACAAGTTTGTATAGGTATTTAAAAGATGCCCAGAACTGAGCTAAATGTTGTATGTCTCCAACTCATAGAAATAACTTCATGCCCCATCTCCCTTACTTCCAGCTAGTAAGGATCACATAATTCCTAACAAAATTTGACACAGATTCCCAATTCGGGCATTCAGAACATATAGCACGTTGCTGTAAGCAATCACATTCTCATTCAATGTTGCAAGTTACTATGTAGGAACAAGTTTGTATAGGTATTTCAAAGATGCCCAGAACTGAGCTAAACTTGGTATGTCTCCAACTCCTAGAAATAACTTCATGCCCCATCTCCCTTACTTCCAACTAGTAAGGATCACATAATTCCCAACAAAGTTTTGACACAGATTCCCAATTCGTGCATTCAGAACATGTAGCACGTTGCTGTAAGCAAGCACATTCTCATTCAAAGTGGCAAGTTACTATGTAGGAACAAGTTTGTAAAGGTATTTCAAAGATGCCCAGAACTGAGCTAAACGTTGTATGTGTCCAATTCCTAGAAATAACTTCATGCCCCATCTCCCTTACTTCCAGCTAGTAAGGATCACATAATTCCTAACAAAGTTTTGACACAGATTCCCAATTCGGGCATTCAGAACATATAGCACGTTGCTGTAAGCAAGCACATTCTCATTCAAAGTTGCAAGTTACTATGTAGGAACAAGTTTGTATAGGTATTTCAAAGATGCCCAGAACTGTGCTAAACTTGGTATGTGTCCAACTCCTAGAAATACCTTCATGCCCCAACTCCCTTACTTCCAGCTAGTAAGGATCACATAATTCCTAACAAATTTTGACACAGATTCCCAATTCGGGCATTCAGAACATATAGCACGTTGCTGTAAGCAAGCACATTCTCATTCAAAGTTGCAAGTTAATATGTAGGAACAAGTTTGTATAGGTATTTCAAAGATGCCCAGAACTGAGCTAAACTTGGTATGTTTCCAAATCCTAGAAATAATTTCATACCCCATCTCCCTTACTTCCAGCTAGTAAGGATCACATAATTCCTAACAAAGATTTGACACAGATTCCCAATTCGGGCATTCAGAACATGTAGCACGTTGCTGTAACCAAGCACATTCTCATACAAAGTTGCAAGTTACTATGTAGGAAAAAGTTTGTAAAGGTATTTCAAAGATGCCCAGAACTGAGCTAAATGTTGTATGTCTCCAACTCCTAGAAATAACTTCATGCCTCATCACCTTTACTTCCAGCTAGTAAGGATCTCATAATTCCTAATAAAGTTTTGACACAGATTCCCAATTCGGGCATTCAGAACATATAGCACGTTGCTGTAAGCAAGCACATTCTCATTCAAAGTTGCAAGTTACTATGTATGAACAAGTTTGTATAGGTATTTCAAAGATGCCCAGAACTGAGCTAAACTTGGTATGTCTCCAACTCCTAGAAATAACTTCATGACTCATCTCCCGTACTTCCAGCTAGTAAGGATCACATAATTCCTAACAAAGTTTTGACACAGATTCCCAATTCGGGCATTCAGAACATATAGCACGTTGCTGTAAGCCAGCAGATTCTCATTCAAAGTTGCAAGTTGCTATGTAGGAACAAGTTTGTAAAGGTATTTCAAAGATGCCCAGAACTGAGCTAAACGTAGTATGTGTCCAATTCCTAGAAATAACTTCATGCCCCATCTCCCTTACTTCCAGGTAGTAAGGATCACATAATTCCTAACAAAGTTTTGACATAGATTCCCAATTCGGGCATTCAGAACATATAGCACGTTGCTGTAAGCAAGCACATTCTCATTCAAAGTTGCAAGTTACTATGTAGGAACAAGTTTGTATAGGTATTTCAAAGATGCCCAGAACTGTGCTAAACATGGTATGTGTCCAACTCCTAGAAATACCTTCATACCCCAACTCCCTTACTTCCAGCTAGTAAGGATCACATAATTCCTAACAAATTTTGACACAGATTCCCAATTCGGGCATTCAGAACATATAGCACGTTGCTGTAAGCAAGCACATTCAATTCAAAGTTGCAAGTTACTATGTAGGAACAAGTTTGTATAGGTATTTCAAAGATGCCCAGAACTGAGGTAAATGTTGTATGTCTGCAACTCCTAGAAATAACTTCATGCCCCATCTCCCTTACTTCCAGCTAGTAAGGATCACATAATTCCTAACAAAATTTGACACAGATTCCCAATTCGTGAATTGAGAACATATAGCACGTTGCTGTAAGCAAGAACATTCTCATTCAAAGTTGCAAGTTACTATGTAGGAACAAGTTTGTATGGGTATTTCAAAGATGCCCAGAACTGTGCTAAACTTGGTATGTCTCCAACTCCTAGAAATACCTTCATGCCCCAACTCCCTTACTTCCAGCCAGTAAGGATCACATAATTCCTAACAAAGTTTTGACACAGATTCCCAATTCGGGCATTCAGAACATATAGCGCGTTGCTTTAAGCAAGCACATTCTCATTCAAAGTTGCAAGTTAATATGTAGGAGCAAGTTTGTATAGGTATTTCAAAGATGCCCAGAACTGAGCTAAACTTGGTATGTCTCAAACTCCTAGAAATAACTTCATGCCCCAACTCCCTTACTTCCAGCTAGTAAGGATCACATAATTCCTAACAAAGTTTTGACACAGATTCCCAATTCGGGCATTCAGAACATATAGCACGTTGCTGTAAGCAAGCACATTCTTATTCAAAGATGCAAGTTACTATGCAGGAGCAAGTTTGAATAGGTATTTCAAAGATGCCCAGAACTGTGCTAAACTTGGTATGTGTCCAATTTCTAGAAATACCTTCATGCCCCAACTCCCTTACTTCCAGCTAGTAAGGATCACATAATTCCTAACAAAGTTTTGACACAGATTCCCAATTCGGGCATTCAGAACATATAGCACGTTGATGTAAGCAAGCACATTCTCATTCAAAGTTGCATGTTAATATGTAGGAACAAGTTTGTATAGGTATTTCAAAGATGCCCAGAACTGAGCTAAACGTGGTATGTCTCCAACTCCTAGAAATATCTTCATGCCCCATCTCCCTTACTTCCAGCTAGTAAGGATCACATAATTCCTAAAAGTTTTTTGACACAGATTCCCAATTCGGGCATTCAGAACATATAGCACGTTGCTGTAAGCAAGCACATTCTCATTCAAAGTTGCAAGTTACTATGTAGGAACAAGTTTGTATAGGATTTTCAAAGATGCCCAGAACTGAGCTAAACTTGGTATGTGTCCAACCTCTAGAAATAACTTCATGCCCCAACTCCATTACTTCCAGCTAGTAAGGATCACATAATTCCTAACAATGATTTGACACAGATTCCCAATTCGGGCATTCAGAACATATAGCAAGTTGCTCTAAGCAAGCACATTCTCATTCAAAGTTGAAAGTTACCATGTAGGAACAAGTTTGTATAGGTATTTCAAAGATGCCCAGAACTGAGCTAAACGTTGTATGTCTCCAACTCTTAGAAATAACTTCATGCCCCATCTCCCTTACTTCCCGCTAGTAAGGATCACATAATTGCTAACAAAGTTTTGACACAGATTCCCAATTCGGGCATTCAGAACATGTAGCACGTTGCTGTAAGCAAGCACATTCTGATTCAAAGTTGCAAGTTACTATGTAGGAACAAGTTTGTATAGGTATTTCAAAGATGCCCAGAACTGAGCTAAACTTGGTATGTGTCCAACTCCTAGAAATAACTTCATGCCCCAACTCCCTTACTTCCAGCTACTAAGGATCACATAATTCCTAACAAAATTTAACACAGATTCCCAATTCGGGCATTCAGAACATATAGCACGTTGCTGTAAGCAATCACATTCTCATTCAAAGTTGCAAGTTAATATGTAGGAACAAGTTTTTATAGGTATTTCAAAGATGCCCAGAACTGAGCTAAACTTGGTATGTGTCCAACTCCTAGAAATAACTTCATGCCCCATCTCCCTTACTTCCAGCTAGTAAGGATCACATAATTCCTAAAAAAGTTTTGACACAGATTCCCAATTCGGGCATTCAGAACATGTAGCACGTTGCTGTAAGCAAGCACATTCTCATTCAAAGTTGCAAGTTACTATGTAGGAATAAGTTTGTATAGGTATTTCAAAGATTCCCTGAACTGAGCTAAACTTGGTATGTGTCCAAACTCTAGAAATAACTTCATTCCCCAACTCCCTTCCTTCCAGCTAGTAAGGATCACATAATTCCTAACAAAGATTTGACACAGATTCCCAATTCGGGCATTCAGAACATATAGCAAGTTGCTGTAAGCAACCACATTCTCATTCAAAGTTGCAAGTTACTATTTAGGAACAAGTTTGTATACGACTTTCAAAGATGCCCAGAACTGAGCTAAACTTGGTATGTGTCCAACCTCTAGAAATAACTTCATGCCCCATCTCCCTTACTTCCAGGTAGTAAGGATCACATAATTCCTAACAAAATTTTGACATAGATTCCCAATTCGTGCATTCAGAACATATAGCACGTTGCTGTAAGCAAGCACATTCTCATTCAAAGTTGCAAGTTACTATGTAGGAACAAGTTTGTATAGGTATTTCAAAGATGCCCAGAACTGTGCAAAACATGGTATGTGTCCAACTCCTAGAAATACCTTCATACCCCAACTCCCTTACTTCCAGCTAGTAAGGATCACATATTTCCTAACAAAATTTGACACTGATTCCCAATTCGGGCATTCAGAACATATAGCACGTTGTTGTAAACAATCACATTCTCATTCAACGTTGCAAGTTACTATGTAGGAACAAGTTTGTATAGGTATTTCAAAGATGTCCAGAACTGAGCTAAACTTGGTATGTGTCCAACTCCTAGAAATACCTTCATGGCCCATCTCCCTTACTTCCAGCTAGTAAGGATCACATAATTCCTAACAAAGTTTTGACACAGATTCCCAATTCGGGCATTCAGAACATGTAGCACGTTGCTGTAAGCAACCACATTCTCATTCAAAGTTGCAAGTTACTATGTAGGAACAAGTTTGTAAAGGTATTTCAAAGATGCCCAGAACTGAGCTAAACTTGGTATGTCTCCAACTCCTAGAAATAACTTCATGCCCCATCACCCTTACTTCCAGCTAGTAAGGATCACATAATTCCTAAAAAAGTTTTGACACAGATTCCCAATTCGGGCATTCAGAACATATAGGACGTTGCTGTAAGCAAGTACATTCTCATTCAAAGTTGCATGTTACTATGTAGGAACAAGTTTGTATAGGTATTTTAAAGACGCCCAGAACTGAGCTAAACGTGGTATGTCCCCAACTCCTTGAAATAACTTCATGCCCCATCTCCCTTACTTCCTGCTAGTAAGGATCACATAATTGCTAACAAAGTTTTGACACAGATTCCCAATTCGGGCATTCAGAACATGTAGCACGTTGCTGTAAGCAAGCACATTCTGATTCAAAGTTGCAAGTTACTATGTAGGAACAAGTTTGTATAGGTATTTCAAAGATGCCCAGAACTGAGCTAAACTTGGTATGTGTCCAACTCCTAGAAATAACTTCATGCCCCAACTCCCTTACTTCCAGCTACTAAGGATCACATAATTCCTAACAAAATTTAACACAGATTCCCAATTCGGGCATTCAGAACATATAGCACGTTGCTGTAAGCAATCACATTCTCATTCAAAGTTGCAAGTTAATATGTAGGAACAAGTTTTTATAGGTATTTCAAAGATGCCCAGAACTGAGCTAAACTTGGTATGTGTCCAACTCCTAGAAATAACTTCATGCCCCATCTCCCTTACTTCCAGCTAGTAAGGATCACATAATTCCTAAAAAAGTTTTGACACAGATTCCCAATTCGGGCATTCAGAACATGTAGCACGTTGCTGTAAGCAAGCACATTCTCATTCAAAGTTGCAAGTTACTATGTAGGAATAAGTTTGTATAGGTATTTCAAAGATTCCCTGAACTGAGCTAAACTTGGTATGTGTCCAAACTCTAGAAATAACTTCATTCCCCAACTCCCTTCCTTCCAGCTAGTAAGGATCACATAATTCCTAACAAAGATTTGACACAGATTCCCAATTCGGGCATTCAGAACATATAGCAAGTTGCTGTAAGCAACCACATTCTCATTCAAAGTTGCAAGTTACTATTTAGGAACAAGTTTGTATACGACTTTCAAAGATGCCCAGAACTGAGCTAAACTTGGTATGTCTCCAACTCCTAGAAAAAACTTCATGCCTCATCTCCCTTACTTCCATCTAGTAAGGATCACATAATTCCTAACAAAATTTTGACACAGATTCCCAATTCGGGCATTCAGAACATGTAGCACGTTGCTGTAAGCAAGCACATTCAATTCAAAGTTGCAAGTTACTATGTAGGAAAAAGTTTGTATAGGTATTTCAAAGATACCCAGAACTGAGGTAAATGTTGTATGTCTCCAAATCCTAGAAATAACTTTATGCCCCATCTCCCTTACTTCCAGCTAGTAAGGATCACATAATTCCTAACAAAATTTGACACAGATTCCCAATTCTTGAATTGAGAACATATAGCTCGTTGCTGTAAGCAAGAACATTCTCATTCAAAGTTGCAAGTTACTATGTAGGAACAAGTTTGTATGGGTATTTCAAAGATGCCCAGAACTGTGCTAAACTTGGTATGTCTCCAACTCCTAGAAATACCTTCATGCCCCAACTCCCTTACTTCCAGCTAGTAAGGATCACATAATTCCTAACAAAGTTTTGACACAGATTCCCAATTCGGGCATTCAGAACATATAGCACGTTGCTTTAAGCAAGCACATTCTCATTCAAAGTTGCAAGTAAATATGTAGGAGCAAGTTTGTATAGGTATTTCAAAGATGCCCAGAACTTAGCTAAACTTGGTATGTCTCAAACTCCTAGAAATAACTTCATGCCCCAACTCCCTTACTTCCAGCTAGTAAGGATCACATAATTCCTAACAAAGTTTTGACACAGATTCCCAATTTGGGCATTCAGAACATATAGCACGTTGCTGTAAGCAAGCACATTCTTATTCAAAGATGCAAGTTACTATGCAGGAGCAAGTTTGAATAGGTATTTCAAAGATGCCCAGAACTGTGCTAAACTTGGTATGTGTCCAATTCCTAGAAATACCTTCATGCCCCAACTCCCTTACGTCCAGCTAGTAAGGATCACATAATTTCTAACAAAGTTTTGACACAGATTCCCAATTCGGGCTTTCAGAACATGTATCACGTTGCTGTAAGCAAGCACATTCTCATTCAAAGATGCGAGTTACTATGTAGGAGCAAGATTGAATAGGTATTTCAAAGATGCCCAGAACTGTGCTAAATTGGTATGTGTCCAATTCCTAGAAATACCTTCATGCCCCAACTCCCTTACTTCCAGCTAGTAAGGATCACATAATTCCTAACAAATTTTGACACAGATTCCCAATTCGGGCATTCAGAACATATAGCACGTTGATGTAAGCAAGCACATTCTCATTCAAAGTTGCAAGTTAATATGTAGGAACAAGTCTGTATAGGTATTTCAAAGATGCCCAGAACTGAGCTAAACTTGGTATGTGTCCAAATCCTAGAAAAAATTTCATGCCCCATCTCCCTTACTTTCAGCTAGTAAGGATCACATAATTCCTAACAAAGTTTTGACACAGATTCCCAATTCGGGCATTCAGAACATGTATCACGTTGCTGTAAGCAAGCACATTCTCATTCAAAATTGCAAGTTACTATGTAGGAACAAGTTTGTAAAGGTATTTCAAAGATTCCCAGAACTGAGCTAAACGTGGTATGTCTCCAACTCCTAGAAATATCTTCATGCCCCATCTCCCTTACTTCCAGCTAGTAAGGATCACATAATTCCTAAAAGTGTTTTGACACAGATTCCCAATTCGGGCATTCAGAACATATAGCACGTTGCTGTAAGCAACCACATTCTCATTCAAAGTTGCAAGTTACTATGTAGGAACAAGTTTGTATAGGACTTTCTAAGATGCCCAGAACTGAGCTAAACTTGGTATGTGTCCAACCTCTAGAAATAACTTCATGCCCCAACTCCATTACTTCCAGCTAGTAAGGATCACATAATTCCTAACAATGATTTGACACAGATTCCCAATTCGGGCATTCAGAACATATAGCAAGTTGCTGTAAGCAAGCACATTCTCATTCAAAGTTGAAAGTTATCATGTAGGAACAAGTTTGTATAGGTATTTCAAAGATGCCCAGAACTGAGCTAAACGTTGTATGTCTCCAACTCCTAGAAATAACTTCATGCCCCATCTCACTTACTTCCACCTAGTAAGGATCACATAATTCCTAACAAAGTTTTGAGACAGATTCCCAATTCGGGCATTCAGAACATATAGCACGTTGCTGTAAGCAAGCACATTCTCATTCAAAGTTGCAAGATACTATGTAGGAACAAGTTTGAATAGGACTTTCAAAGATGCCCAGAACTGAGCTAAACGTTGTATGTCTCCAACTCCTAGAAATAACTTCATGCCCCATCTCCCTTACTTCCAGCTAGTAAGGATCACATAATTCCTAACAAAGATTTGACACAGATTCCCTATTCGGGCATTCAGAACATGTAGCACGTTGCTGTAAGCAAGCAAATTCAATTCAAAGTTGCAAGTTACTATGTAGGAACAAGTTTGTATAGCTATTTCAAAGATGCCCAGAACTGAGCTAAACGTTGTATGTCTCAAACTTCTGGAAATAACTTCATGCCCAATCTCCCTTACTTCAATCTAGTAAGGATCACATAATTTCTAACAAAGTTTTGACACAGATTCCCAATTCGGGCTTTCAGAACGTGTAGCACGTTGCTGTAAGCAAGCACATTCTCATTGAAAGATGCGAGTTACTATGTAGGAGCAAGTTTGAATAGGTATTTCAAAGATGCCCAGAACTGTGCTAAACTTGGTATGTGTCCAATTCCTAGAAATACCTTCATGCCCCAACTCCCTTACTTCCAGCTAGTAAGGATCACATAATTCCTAACAAATTTTGACACAGATTCCCAATTCGGGCATTCAGAACATATAGCACGTTGATGTAAGCAAGCACATTCTCATTCAAAGTTGCAAGTTAATATGTAGGAACAAGTTTGTATAGGTATTTCAAATATGCCCAGAACTGAGCTAAACTTGGTATGTGTCCAAATCCTAGAAAAAATTTCATGCCCCATCTCCCTTACTTCCAGCTAGTAAGGATCACATAATTCCTAACAAAGTTTTGACACAGATTCCCAATTCGGGCATTCAGAACATGTATCACGTTGCTGTAAGCAAGCACATTCTCATTCAAAATTGCAAGTTACTATGTAGGAACAAGTTTGTAAAGGTATTTCAAAGATTCCCAGAACTGAGCTAAACGTGGTATGTCTCCAACTCCTAGAAATATCTTCATGCCCCATCTCCCTTACTTCCAGCTAGTAAGTATCACATAATTCCTAAAAGTGTTTTGACACAGATTCCCAATTCGGGCATTCAGAACATATAGCACGTTGCTGTAAGCAACCACATTCTCATTCAAAGTTGCAAGTTACTATGTAGGAACAAGTTTGTATAGGACTTTCTATGATGCCCAGAACTGAGCTAAACTTGGTATGTGTCCAACCTCTAGAAATAACTTCATGCCCCAACTCCATTACTTCCAGCTAGTAAGGATCACATAATTCCTAACAATGATTTGACACAGATTCCCAATTCGGGCATTCAGAACATATAGCACGTTGATGTAAGCAAGCACATTGTCATTCAAAGTTGCAAGTTACAATGTAGGAACAAGTTTGTATAGGTATTTCAAAGATGCCCAGAACTGAGCTAAACTTGGTATGTCTCCAACTCCTAGAAAAAACTTCATGCCCCATCTCCCTTACTTCCATCTAGTAAGGATCACATAATTCCTAACAAAATTTTGACACAGATTCCCAATTCGGGCATTCAGAACATGTAGCACGTTGCTGTAAGCAAGCACATTCAATTCAAAGTTGCAAGTTACTATGTAGGAACAAGTTTGTATAGGTATTTCAAAGATGCCCAGAACTGAGGTAAATGTTGTATGTCTCCAAATCCTAGAAATAACTTCATGCCCCATCTCCCTTACTTCCAGCTAGTAAGGATCACATAATTCCTAACAAAATTTGACACAGATTCCCAATTCGTGAATTGAGAACATATAGCTCGTTGCTGTAAGCAAGAACATTCTCATTCAAAGTTGCAAGTTACTATGTAGGAACAAGTTTGTATGGGTATTTCAAAGATGCCCAGAACTGTGCTAAACTTGGTATGTCTCCAACTCCTAGAAATACCTTCATGCCCCAACTCCCTTACTTCCAGCTAGTAAGGATCACATAATTCCTAACAAAGTTTTGACACAGATTCCCAATTTGGGCATTCAGAACATATAGCACGTTGCTTTAAGCAAGCACATTCTCATTCAAAGTTGCAAGTAAATATGTAGGAGCAAGTTTGTATAGGTATTTCAAAGATGCCCAGAACTGAGCTAAACTTGGTATGTCTCAAACTCCTAGAAATAACTTCATGCCCCAACTCCCTTACTTCCAGCTAGTAAGGATCACATAATTCCTAACAAAGTTTTGACACAGATTCCCAATTCGGGCATTCAGAACATATAGCACGTTGCTGTAAGCAAGCACATTCTTATTCAAAGATGCAAGTTACTATGCAGGAGCAAGTTTGAATAGGTATTTCAAAGATGCCCAGAACTGTGCTAAACTTGGTATGTGTCCAATTCCTAGAAATACCTTCATGCCCCAACTCCCTTACTTCCAGCTAGTAAGGATCACATAATTCCTAACAAATTTTGACACAGATTCCCAATTCGGGCATTCAGAACATATAGTACGTTGATGTAAGCAAGCACATTCTCATTCAAAGTTGCACGTTAACATGTAGGAACAAGTTTGTATAGGTATTTCAAAGATGCCCAGAACTGAGCTAAACTTTGTATGTGTTCAAATCCTAGAAATAATTTCATGCCCCATCTCCCTTACTTCCAGCTAGTAAGGATCACATAATTCCTAACAAAGTTTTGACACAGATTCCCAATTCGGGCATTCAGAATATGTAGCACGTTGCTGTAAGCAAGCACATTCTCATTCAAAGTTGCAAGTTACTATGTAGGAACAAGTTTGTAAAGGTATTTCAAAGATGCCCAGAACTGAGCTAAACGTTGTATGTCTAGAACTCCTTGAAATAACTTCATGCCCAATCTCCCTTGCTTCCATCTAGTAAGGATCACATCATTCCTAACAAAGTTTTGACACAGATTCCCAATTCGGGCATTCAGAACATATAGCACGTTGATTTAAGCAAGCACATTCTCATTCAAAGTTGCATGTTACTATGTAGGAACAAGTTTGTATAGGTATTTCAAAGATGCCCAGAACTGAGCTAAACTTGGTATGTGTCCAAATCCTAGAAATAATTTCATGCCCCATCTCCCTTACTTCCAGCTAGTAAGGATCACATAATTCCTAACAAAGTTTTGACACAGATTCCAAATTCGGGCATTCAGAACATGTAGCACGTTGCTGTAAGCAAGCACATTCTCATTCAAAGTTGCAAGTTACTATGTAGGAACAAGTTTGTAAAGGTATTTCAAAGATGCCCAGAACTGAGCTAAACGTTGTATGTCTCCAACTCCTTGAAATAACTTCATGCCCAATCTCCCTTACTTCCAGCTAGTAAGGATCACATCATTCCTAACAAAGTTTTGACACAGATTCCAAATTCGGGCATTCAGAACATATAGCACGTTGATGTAAGCAAGCACATTGTCATTCAAAGTTGCAAGTTACTATGTAGAAACAAGTTTGTACAGGTATTTCAAAGATGCCCAGAACTGAGCTAAACTTGGTATGTCTCCAACTCCTAGAAATAACTTCATGCCTCATCTCCCTTACTTCCAGCTAGTAAGGATCACATAATTCCTAACAAAGATTTGACATAGATTCCCAATTCGGGCATTCAGAACATATAGCACGTTGCTGTAAGCAAGCACATTCTCATTCAAAGTTGCAAGTTACTATGTAGGAACAAGTTTGTATAGGTATTTCAAAGATGCCCAGAACTGTGCTAAACATGGTATGTGTCCAACTCCTAGAAATACCTTCATACCCCAACTCCCTTACTTCCAGCTAGTAAGGATCACATAATTCCTAACAAATTTTGACACAGATTCCCAATTCGGGCATTCAGAACATATAGCACGTTGATGTAAGCAAGCACATTGTCATTCAAAGTTGCAAGTTACAATGTAGGAACAAGTTTGTATAGGTATTTCAAAGATGCCCAGAACTGAGCTAAACTTGGTATGTCTCCAACTCCTAGAAAAAACTTCATGCCCCATCTCCCTTACTTCCATCTAGTAAGGATCACATAATTCCTAACAAAATTTTGACACAGATTCCCAATTCGGGCATTCAGAACATGTAGCACGTTGCTGTAAGCAAGCACATTCAATTCAAATTTGCAAGTTACTATGTAGGAACAAGTTTGTATAGGTATTTCAAAGATGCCCAGAACTGAGGTAAATGTTGTATGTCTCCAACTCCTAGAAATAACTTCATGCCCCATCTCCCTTACTTCCAGCTAGTAAGGATCACATAATTCCTAACAAAATTTGACACAGATTCCCAATTCGTGAATTGAGAACATATAGCTCGTTGCTGTAAGCAAGAACATTCTCATTCAAAGTTGCAAGTTAATATGTAGGAGCAAGTTTGTATAGGTATTTCAAAGATGCCCAGAACTGAGCTAAACTTGGTATGTCTCAAACTCCTAGAAATAACTTCATGCCCCAACTCCCTTACTTCCAGCTAGTAAGGATCACATAATTCCTAACAAAGTTTTGACACAGATTCCCAATTCGGGCATTCAGAACATATAGCACGTTGCTGTAAGCAAGCACATTCTTATTCAAAGATGCAAGTTACTATGCAGGAGCAAGTTTGAATAGGTATTTCAAAGATGCCCAGAACTGTGCTAAACTTGGTATGTGTCCAATTCCTAGAAATACCTTCATGCCCCAACTCCCTTACTTCCAGCTAGTAAGGATCACATAATTCCTAACAAATTTTGACACAGATTCCCAATTCGGGCATTCAGAACATATAGCACGTTGATGTAAGCAAGCACATTCTCATTCAAAGTTGCACGTTAATATGTAGGAACAAGTTTGTATAGGTATTTCAAAGATGCCCAGAACTGAGCTAAACTTTGTATATGTCCAAATCCTAGAAATAATTTCATGCCCCATCTCCCTTACTTCCAGCTAGTAAGGATCACATAATTCCTAACAAAGTTTTGACACAGATTCACAATTCGGGCATTCAGAACATATAGCACGTTGATGTAAGCAAGCACATTCTCATTCAAAGTTGCATGTTACTATGTAGGAACAAGTTTGTAAAGGTATTTCAAAGATGCCCAGAACTGAGCTAAACTTGGTATGTGTCCAAATCCTAGAAATAATTTCATGCCCCAACTCCCTTACTTCCAGCTAGTAAGGATCACATAATTCCTAACAAAGTTTTGACACAGATTCCCAATTCGGGCATTCAGAACATATAGCACGTTGCTTTAAGCAAGCACATTCTCATTCAAAGTTACAAGTTAATATGTAGGAGCAAGTTTGTATAGGTATTTCAAAGATGCCCAGAACTGAGCTAAACTTGGTATGTCTCAAACTCCTACAAATAACTTCATGCCCCATCTCCCTTACTTCCAGCTACTAAGGATAACATAATTCCTAAAAGTGTTTTGACACAGATTCCCAATTCGGGCATTCAGAACATATAGCACGTTGCTGTAAGCAACCACATTCTCATTCAAAGTTGCAAGTTACTATGTAGGAACAAGTTTGTATACGACTTTCAAAGATGCCCAGAACTGAGCTAAACTTGGTATGTGTCCAACCTCTAGAAATAACTTCATGCCCCAACTCCATTACTTCCAGCTAGTAAGGATCACATAATTCCTAACAATGATTTGGCACAGATTCCCAATTCGGGCATTCAGAACATGTAGCACGTTGCTGTAAGCAAGTAAATTCAATTCAAAGTTGCAACTTACTATGTAGGAACAAGTTTGTATAGCTATTTCAAAGATGCCCAGAATTGAGCTAAACGTTGTATATCTCAAACTCCTGGAAATAACTTCATGCCGAATCTCCATTAATTCCATCTAGTAAGGATCACATAATTTCTAACAAAGTTTTGACACAGATTCCCAATTCGGGCATTCAGAACATGTAGCACGTTGCTGTAAGCAAGCACATTCTCATTCAAAGATGCAAGTTACTATGTAGGAGCAAGTTTGAATAGGTATTTCAAAGATGCCCAGAACTGTGCTAAACTTGGTATGTGTCCAATTCCTAGAAATACCATCATGCCCCAACTCCCTTACTTCCAGCTAGTAAGGATCACATAATTCCTAACAAATTTTGACACAGATTCCCAATTCGGGCATTCAGAACATATAGCACGTTGATGTAAGCAAGCACATTCTCATTCAAAGTTGCAAGTTACTATGTAGGAACAAGTTTGTATAGGTATTTCAAAGATGCCCAAAACTGAGCTAAACTTGGTATGTGTCCAAATCCTAGAAAAAATTTCATGCCCCATCTCCCTTACTTCCATCTAGTAAGGATCACATAATTCCTAACAAAGTTTTGACACAGATTCCCAATTCGGGCATTCAGAACATGTAGCACGTTGCTGTAAGCAAGCACATTCAATTCAAAGTTGCAAGTTACTATGTAGGAACAAGTTTGTATAGGTATTTCAAAGATGCCCAGAACTGAGCTAAACTTGGTATGCCTCCAACTCCTAGAAATAACTTCATGCCCCATCTCCCTTACTTCCAGCTAGTAAGGATCACATCATTCCTCACAAAGTTTTGACACAGATTCGGCCATTCAGAACATATAGCACGTTGCTGTAAGCAAGCACATTCTCATTCAAAGTTGCAAGTTACTATGTAGGAACAAGTTTGTATAGGTATTTCAAAGATGCCCAGCACTGAGCTAAACTTGGTATGTGTCCAACTCCTAGAAATAACTTCATGCCCCATCTCCCTTACTTCCAGCTAGTAAGGATCACATAATTCCTAACAAAGTTTTGACACAGATTCCCAATTCGGGCATTCAGAACATATGGCACGTTGCTGTAAGCAAGCACATTCTCATTCAAAGTTGCAAGTTACTATGTAGGAACAAGTTTGTATAGGTATTTCAAAGATGCCCAGAACTGAGCTAAACGTTGTATGTCTCCAACTCCTAGAAATAACTTCATGCCCCATCTCCCTTACTTCCAGCTAGTAAGGATCACATAATTCCTAACAAAGTTTTGACACAGATTCCCAATTCGGGCATTCAGAACATATAGTACGTTGCTGTAAGCAAGCACATTCAATACAAAGTTGCAAGTTACTATGTAGGAACAAGTTTGTATAGGTATTTCAAAGATGCCCAGAACTGAGCTAAACGTTGTATGTCTGCAACTCCAAGAAATAACTTCATGCCCCATCTCCCTAACTTCCAGCTAGTAAGGATCACATAATTCCTAACAAAGTTTTGACACAGATTCCCAATTCGGGCATTCAGAACATATAGCACGTTGCTGTAAGCAAGCACATTCTCATTCAAAGTTGCAAGTTACTATGTAGGAACAAGTTTGTATAGGTATTTCAAAGATGCCCAGAACTGAGCTAAACTTGGTATGTGTCCAACTCCTACAAATAACTTCATGCCCCATCTCCCTTACTTCCAGCTAGTAAGGATCACATAATTCCTAACAAAGTTTTGACACAGATTCCCAATTCGGGCATTGAGAACATGTACCACGTTGCTGTAAGCAAGCACATTCTCATTCAAAGTTGCAAGTTACTATGTAGGAACAAGTTTGTATAGGTATTTCAAAGATGCCCAGAACTGAGCTAAACATAGTATGTCTCAAACTCCTAGAAATAACTTCATGCCCCATCTCACTTACTTCCAGCTAGTAAGGATCACATAATTTCTAACAAAGTTTTGACACAGATTCCCAATTCGGGCATCCAGAACATATAGCAAGTTGCTGTAAGCAAGCACATTCTCATTAAAAGTTGCAAGTTACTATGTAGGAACAAGTTTGTATAGGTATTTCAAAGATGCCCAGAACTGAGCTAAACTTGGTATGTCTCCAACTCCTAGAAATAACTTCATGCCCCATCTCCCTTACTTCCATCTAGTAAGGATCACATAATTCCTAAAAGTGTTTTAGACACAGATTCCCAATTCGGGCATTCAGAACATATAGCACGTTGCTGTAAGCAAGCACATTCTCATTCAAAGTTGCAAGTTACTATGTAGGAACAAGTTTGTATAGGTATTTCAAAGATGCCCAGAACTGAGCTAAACTTGGTATGTCTCCAACTCCTAGAAATAACTTCATGCCCCAACTCCCTTACTTCCAGCTAGTAAGGATCACATAATTCCTAACAAAGTTTTGACACAGATTCCCAGTTCGGGCATTCAGAACATATAGCACGTTGCTGTAAGCAAGCACATTCTCATTCAAAGTTGCAAGTTACTATGTAGAAACAAGTTTGTATAGGTATTTCAAAGATGCCCAGAACTGAGCTAAACTTGGTATGTGTCCAACCTCTAGAAATAACTTCATGCCCCAACTCCCTTACTTTCAGCTAGTAAGGATCACATAATTCCTAACAAAGTTTTGACACAGATTCCCAATTCGGGCATTCAGAACATATAGCACGTTGCTGTAAGCAAGCACATTCTCATTCAAAGTTGCAAGTTACTATGTAGGAACAAGTTTGTATAGGTATTTCAAAGATGCCCAGAACTGAGCTAAACGTTGTATGTCTCCAACTCCTAGAAATAACTTCATGCCCCATCTCCCTTACTTCCAGCTAGTAAGGATCACATAATTCCTAACAATGTTTTGACACAGATTCCAAATTCGGGCATTCAGAACATGTAGCACGTTGCTGTAAGCAAGGACATTCAATTCAAAGTTGCAAGTTACTATGTAGGAACAAGTTTGTATAGGTATTTCAAAGATGCCCAGAACTGAGGTAAACGTTGTATGTCTCCAACTCCTAGAAATATCTTCATGCCCCATCTCCCTTACTTCCAGCTAGTAAGGATCACATCATTCCTAACAAAGATTTGACACAGATTCCCAATTCGGGCATTCAGAACATATAGCACGTTGCTGTAAGCAAGCACATTCTCATTCAAAGTTGCAAGTTACTATGTAGGAACAAGTTTGTATAGGTATTTCAAAGATGCCCAGAACTGAGCTAAACTTGGTATGTCTCCAACTCCTAGAAATAACTTCATGCCCCATCTCCCTTACTTCCAGCTAGTAAGGATCACATAATTACTAACAAAGTTTTGACACAGATTCCCAATTCGGGCATTCAGAATATATAGCACGTTGCTGTAAGCAAGCACATTCTCATTCAATGTTGCAAGTTACTATGTAGGAACAAGTTTGTATAGGTATTTCAAAGATGCCCAGAACTGAGCTAAACTTGGTATGTCTCCAACTCCTAGAAATAACTTCATGCCCCATCTCCCTTACTTCCAGCTAGTAAGGATCACATAATTCCTAGCAAAGATTTGACACAGATTCCCAATTCGGGCATTCAGAACATGTAGCACGTTGCTGTAAGCAAGCACATTCAATTCAAAGTTGCGAGTTACTATGTAGGAACAAGTTTGTATAGGTATTTCAAAGATGCCCAGAACTGAGCTAAACTTGGTATGTCTCCAACTCCTAGCAATAACTTCATGCCCCATCTCCCTTACTTCCAGCTAGTAAGGATCACATAATTCCTAACAAAGTTTTGACACAGATTCCCAATTCGGGCATTCAGAACATATAGCACGTTGCTGTAAGCAAGCACATTCTAATTCAAAGTTGCAAGTTACTATGTAGGAACAAGTTTGTATAGGTATTTCAAAGATGCCCAGAACTGAGCTAAACTTGGTATGTCTCCAACTCATAGAAATAACTTCATGCCCCATCTCCCTTACTTCCATCTAGTAAGGATCACATAATTCCTAACAATGTTTTGACACAGATTCCCAATTCGGGCATTCAGAACATATAGTACGTTGCTGTAAGCAAGCACATTCAATTCAAAGTTGCAAGTTACTATGTAGGAACAAGTTTGTATAGGTATTTCAAAGATGCCCAGAACTGAGCTTAACGTTGTATGTCTCCAACTCCTAGAAATAACTTCATGCCCCATCTCCCTTACTTCCAGCTAGTAAGGATCACATAATTTCTATCAAAGTTTTGACACAGATTCCCAATTCGGGCATTCAGAACATATAGCACGTTGCTGTAAGCAAGCACATTCTCATTCAAAGTTGCAAGTTACTATGTAGGAACAAGTTTCTATAGGTATTTCAAAGATGACCTGAACTGAGCTAAACTTGGTATGTGTCCAACTCCTAGAAATAACTTCATGCCCCAACTCCCTTACTTCTAGCTAGTAAGGATCACATAATTACTAACAAAGTTTTGACACAGATTCCCAATTCTGGCATTCAGAACATATAGCACGTTGCTGTAAGCAAGCACATTCTCATTCAAAGCTGCAAGTTACTATGTAGGAACAAGTTTGTATAGGTATTTCAAAGATGCCCAGAACTGAGCTAAACTTGGTATGTCTCCAACTCCTAGAAATAACTTCATGCCCAAACTCCCTTACTTCCAGCTAGTAAGGATCACATAATTCCTAAAAAAGTTTTGACACAGATTCCCAATTCGGGCATTCAGAACATATAGCACGTTGCTGTAAGCAAGCACATTCTCATTCAAAGATGCAAGTTACTATGTAGGAACGAGTTTGAATAGGACTTTCAAAGATGCCCAGAACTGAGCTAAACTTGGTATGTCTCCAACTCCTAGAAATAACTTCATGCCCCATCTCCCTTACTTCCAGCTAGTAAGGATCACACCATTCCTAACAAAGTTTTGACACAGATTCCCAATTCGGGCATTCAGAACATATAGCACGTTGCTGTAAGCAAGCACATTCTCATTCAAAGGTGCAAGTTACTATGTAGGAACAAGTTTGTATAGGTATTTCAAAGATGCCCAGAACTGAGCTAAACTTGGTATGTCTCCAACTCCTAGAAATAACTTCATGCCCCATCTCCCTTACTTCCAGCTAGTAAGGATCACATAATTCCTAACAAAGTTTTGACACAGATTCCCAATTCGGACATTCAGAACATATAGCACGTTGCTGTAAGCAAGCACATTCTCATTCAAAGTTGCAAGTTACTATGTAGGAACAAGTTTGTATAGGTATTTCAAAGATGCCCAGAACGGAGCTAAACTTGGTATGTCTCCAACTCCTAGAAATAACTTCATGCCCCATCTCCCTTACTTCCAGCTAGTAAGGATCACATAATTCCTAGCAAAGATTTGACACAGATTCCCAATTCGGGCATTCAGAACATGTAGCACGTTGCTGTAAGCAAGCACATTCAATTCAAAGTTGCAAGTTACTATGTAGGAACAAGTTTGTATAGGTATTTCAAAGATGCCCAGAACTGAGCTAAACTTGGTATGTCTCCAACTCCTAGAAATAACTTCATGCCCCATCTCCCTTACTTCCAGCTAGTAAGGATCACATAATTCCTAACAAAGTTTTGACACAGATTCCCAATTCGGGCATTCAGAACATATAGCACGTTGCTGTAAGCAAGCACATTCTCATTCAAAGTTGCAAGTTACTATGTAGGAACAAGTTTGTATAGGTATTTCAAAGATGCCCAGAACTGAGCTAAACGTTGTATGTCTCCAACTCCTAGAAATAACTTCATGCCCCATCTCCCTTACTTCCATCTAGTAAGGATCACATAATTCTTAACAAAGTTTTGACACAGATTCCCAATTCGGGCATTCAGAACATATAGTACGTTGCTGTAAGCAAGCACATTCAATTCAAAGTTGCAAGTTACTATGTAGGAACAAGTTTGTATAGGTATTTCAAAGATGCCCAGAACTGAGCTTAACGTTGTATGTCTTCAGCTCCTAGAAATAACTTCATGCCCCATCTCCCTTACTTCCAGCTAGTAAGGATCACATAATTCCTAACAAAGTTTTGACACAGATTCCCAATTCGGGCATTCAGAACATATAGCACGTTGCTGTAAGCAAGCACATTCTCATTCAAAGTTGCAAGTTACTATGTAGGAACAAGTTTGTATAGGTATTTCAAAAATGCCCAGCACTGAGCTAAACTTGGTATGTGTCCAACTCCTAGAAATAACTTCATGCCCCATCTCCCTTACTTCCATCTAGTAAGGATCACATAATTCCTAACAAAGTTTTGACACAGATTCCCAATTCTGGCATTCAGAACATATGGCACGTTGCTGTAAGCAAGCACATTCTGATTCAAAGTTGCAAGTTACTATGTAGGAACAAGTTTGTATAGGTATTTCAAAGATGCCCAGAACTCAGGTAAACTTGGTATGTCTCCAACTCCTAGAAATAACTTCATGCCCCATCTCCCTTACTTCCAGCTAGTAAGGATCACATAATTCCTAACAAAGTTTTGACACAGATTCCCAATTCGGGCATTCAGAACATATAGCACGTTGCTGTAAGCAAGCACATTCTCATTCAAAGTTGCAAGTTACTATGTAGGAACAAGTTTGTATAGGTATTTCAAAGATGCCCAGAACTGAGCTAAACGTTGTATGTCTCCAACTCCTAGAAATAACTTCATGCCCCATCTCCCTTACTTCCATCTAGTAAGGATCACATAATTCCTAACAAAGTTTTGACACAGATTCCCAATTCGGGCATTCAGAACATATAGTACGTTGCTGTAAGCAAGCACATTCAATACAAAGTTGCAAGTTACTATGTAGGAACAAGTTTGTATAGGTATTTCAAAGATGCCCAGAACTTATCTAAACGTTGTATGTCTGCAACTCCTCGAAATAACTTCATGCCCCATCTCCCTTACTTCCAGCTAGTAAGGATCACATAATTCCTAACAAAATTTTGACACAGATTCCCAATTCGGGCATTCAGAACATATAGCACGTTGCTGTAAGCAAGCACATTCTCATTCAAAGTTGCAAGTTACTATGTAGGAACAAGTTTGTATAGGTATTTCAAAGATGCCCAGAACTGAGCTAAACTTGGTATGTGTCCAACTCCTAGAAATAACTTCATGCCCCATCTCCCTTACTTCCAGCTAGTAAGGATCACATAATTCCTAACAAAGTTTTGACACAGATTCCCAGTTCGGGCATTCAGAAAATATAGCACGTTGCTGTAAGCAAGCACATTCTCATTCAAAGTTGCAAGTTACTATGTAGAAACAAGTTTGTATAGGTATTTCAAAGATGCCCAGAACTGAGCTAAACTTGGTATGTGTCCAACCTCTAGAAATAACTTCATGCCCCAACTCCCTTACTTTCAGCTAGTAAGGATCACATATTTCCTAACAAAGTTTTGACACAGATTCCCAATTCGGGCATTCAGAACATATAGCAAGTTGCTGTAAGCAAGCACATTCTCATTCAAAGTTGCAAGTTACTATGTAGGAACAAGTTTGTATAGGTATTTCAAAGATGCCCAGGACTGAGCTAACCGTTGTATGTCTCCAACTCCTAGAAATAACTTCATGCCCCATCTCCCTTACTTCCAGCTAGTAAGGATCACATAATTCCTAACAAAGTTTTGACACAGATTCACAATTCGGGCATTCAGAACATGTAGCACGTTGCTGTAAGCAAGCACATTCAATTCAAAGTTGCAAGTTACTATGTAGGAACAAGTTTGTATAGGTATTTCAAAGATGCCCAGAACTGAGCGAAACGTTGTATGTCTCCAACTCATAGAAATAACTTCATGCCCCATCTCCCTTACTTCCAGCTAGTAAGGATCACATAATTCACACAAAGTTTTGACACAGATTCCCAATTCGGGCATTCAGAACATATAGTACGTTGCTGTAAGCAAGCACATTCAATTCAAAGTTGCAAGTTACTATGTAGGAACAAGTTTGTATAGGTATTTCAAAGATGCCCAGAACTGAGCTTAACGTTGTATGTCTCCAACTCCTAGAAATAACTTCATGCCCCATCTCCCTTACTTCCAGCTAGTAAGGATCACATAATTCCTATCAAAGTTTTGACACAGATTCCCAATTCGGGCATTCAGAACATATAGCACGTTGCTGTAAGCAAGCACATTCTCATTCAAAGTTGCAAGTTACTATGTAGGAACAAGTTTGTATAGGTATTTCAAAGATGCCCTGAACTGAGCTAAACTTGGTATGTGTCCAACTCCTAGAAATAACTTCATGCCCCATCTCCCTTACTTCCAGCTAGTAAGGATCACATCATTCCTAACAAAGTTTTGACACAGATTCCCAATTCGGGCATTCAGAACATGTAGCACGTTGCTGTAAGCAAGCACATTCTCATTCAAAGTTGCAAGTTACTATGTAGGAACAAGTTTGTATAGGTATTTCAAAGATGCCCAGAACTGAGCTAAACTTGGTATGTCTCCAACTCCTAGAAATAACTTCATGCCCCATCTCCCTTACTTCCAGCTAGTAAGGATCACATAATTCCTAACAAAGTTTTGACACAGATTCCCAATTCGGGCATTCAGAACATATAGCACGTTGCTGTAAGCAAGCACATTCTCATTCAAAGTTGCAAGTTACTATGTAGGAACAAGTTTGTATAGGTATTTCAAAGATGCCCAGAACTGAGCTAAACTTGGTATGTCTCCAACTCCTAGAAATAACTTCATGCCCCATCTCCCTTACTTCCAGCTAGTAAGGATCACATAATTCCTAGCAAAGATTTGACACAGATTCCCAATTCGGGCATTCAGAACATGTAGCACTTTGCTGTAAGCAAGCACATTCAATTCAAAGTTGCAAGTTACTATGTAGGAACAAGTTTGTATAGGTATTTCAAAGATGCCCAGAACTGAGCTAAACTTGGTATGTCTCCAACTCCTAGAAATAACTTCATGCCCCATCTCCCTTACTTCCAGCTAATAAGGATCACATAATTCCTAACAAAGTTTTGACACAGATTCCCAATTCGGGCATTCAGAACATATAGCACGTTGCTGTAAGCAAGCACATTCTCATTCAAAGTTGCAAGTTACTATGTAGGAACAAGTTTGTATAGGTATTTCAAAGATGCCCAGAACTGAGCTAAACGTTGTATGTCTCCAATTCCTAGAAATAACTTCATGCCCCATCTCCCTTACTTCCATCTAGTAAGGATCACATAATTCCTAACAAAGTTTTGACACAGATTCCCAATTCGGGCATTCAGAACATATAGTACGTTGCTGTAAGCAAGCACATTCAATTCAAAGTTGCAAGTTACTATGTAGGAACAAGTTTGTATAGGTATTTCAAAGATGCCCAGACCTGAGCTAAACGTTGTATGTCTGCAACTCCTAGAAATAACTTCATGCCCCATCTCCCTTACTTCCAGCTAGTAAGGATCACATAATTCCTAACAAAGTTTTGACACAGATTCCCAATTCGGGCATTCAGAACATATAGCACGTTGCTGTAAGCAAGCACATTCTCATTCAAAGTTGCAAGTTACTATGTAGGAACAAGTTTGTATAGGTATTTCAAAGATGCCCAGCACTGAGCTAAACTTGGTATGTGTCCAACTCCTAGAAATAACTTCATGCCCCATCTCCCTTACTTCCAGCTAGTAAGGATCACATAATTCCTAACAAAGTTTTGACACAGATTCCCAATTCTGGCATTCACAACATATGGCACGTTGCTGTAAGCAAGCACATTCTGATTCAAAGTTGCAAGTTACTATGTAGGAACAAGTTTGTATAGGTATTTCAAAGATGCCCAGAACTGAGGTAAACTTGGTATGTCTCCAACTCCTAGAAATAACTTCATGCCCCATCTCCCTTACTTCGAGCTAGTAAGGATCACATAATTCCTAACAAAGTTTTGACACAGATTCCCAATTCGGGCATTCAGAACATATAGCACGTTGCTGTAAGCAAGCACATTCTCATTCAAAGTTGCAAGTTACTATGTAGGAACAAGTTTGTATAGGTATTTCAAAGATGCCCAGAACTGAGCTAAACGTTGTATGTCTCCAACTCCTAGAAATAACTTCATGCCCCATCTCCCTTACTTCCATCTAGTAAGGATCACATAATTCCTAACAAAGTTTTGACACAGATTCCCAATTCGGGCATTCAGAACATATAGTACGTTGCTGTAAGCAAGCACATTCAATACAAAGTTGCAAGTTACTATGTAGGAACAAGTTTGTATAGGTATTTCAAAGATGCCCAGAACTTAGCTAAACGTTGTATGTCTGCAACTCCTCGAAATAACTTCATGCCCCATCTCCCTTACTTCCAGCTAGTAAGGATCACATAATTCCTAACAAAGTTTTGACACAGATTCCCAATTCGGGCATTCAGAACATATAGCACGTTGCTGTAAGCAAGCACATTCTCATTCAAAGTTGCAAGTTACTATGTAGGAACAAGTTTGTATAGGTATTTCAAAGATGCCCAGAACTGAGCTAAACTTGGTATGTGTCCAACTCCTAGAAATAACTTCATGCCCCATCTCCCTTACTTCCAGCTAGTAAGGATCACATAATTCCTAACAAAGTTTTGACACAGATTCCCAATTCGGGCATTCAGAACATGTACCACGTTGCTGTAAGCAAGCACATTCTCATTCAAAGTTGCAAGTTACTATGTAGGAACAAGTTTGTATAGGTATTTCAAAGATGCCCAGAACTGAGGTAAACATAGTATGTCTCCAACTCCTAGAAATAACTTCATGCCCCATCTCACTTACTTCCAGCTAGTAAGGATCACATAATTTCTAACAAAGTTTTGACACAGATTCCCAATTCGGGCATCCAGAACATATAGCAAGTTGCTGTAAGCAAGCACATTCTCATTCAAAGTTGCAAGTTACTATGTAGGAACAAGTTTGTATAGGTATTTCAAAGATACCCAGAACTGAGCTAAACTTGGTATGTCTCCAACTCCTAGAAATAACTTCATGCCCCATCTCCCTTACTTCCATCTAGTAAGGATCACATAATTCCTAAAAGTGTTTTAGACACAGATTCCCAATTCGGGCATTCAGAACATATAGCACGTTGCTGTAAGCAAGCACATTCTCATTCAAAGTTGCAAGTTACTATGTAGGAACAAGTTTGTATAGGTATTTCAAAGATGCCCAGAACTGAGCTAAACGTTGTATGTCTCCAACTCCTAGAAATAACTTCATGCCCCTTCTCCCTTACTTCCAGCTAGTAAGGATCACATAATTCCTAACAAAGTTTTGACACAGATTCCCAATTCGGGCATTCAGAACATATAGTACGTTGCTGTAAGCAAGCACATTCAATTCAAAGTTGCAAGTGACTATGTAGGAACAAGTTTGTATAGGTATTTCAAAGATGCCCAGAACTGAGCTTAACGTTGTATGTCTCCAACTCCTCGAAATAACTTCATGCCCCATCTCCCTTACTTCCAGCTAGTAAGGATCACATAATTCCTAACAAAGTTTTGACACAGCTTCCCAATTCGGGCATTCAGAACATATAGCACGTTGCTGTAAGCAAGCACATTCTCATTCAAAGTTGCAAGTTACTATGTAGGAACAAGTTTGTATAGGTATTTCAAAGATGCCCAGAACTGAGCTAAACTTGGTATGTGTCCAACTCCTAGAAATAACTTCATGCCCCATCTCCCTTACTTCCAGCTAGTAAGGATCACATAATTCCTAACAAAGTTTTGACACAGATTCCCAATTCGGGCATTCAGAACATGTAGCACGTTGCTGTAAGCAAGCACATTCTCATTCAAAGTTGCAAGTTACTATGTAGGAACAAGTTTGTATAGGTATTTCAAAGATGCCCAGAACTGAGCTAAACATAGTATGTCTCCAACTCCTAGAAATAACTTCATGCCCCATCTCACTTACTTCCAGCTAGTAAGGATCACATAATTTCTAACAAAGTTTTGACACAGATTCCCAATTCGGGCATTCAGAACATATAGCAAGTTGCTGTAAGCAAGCACATTCTCATTCAAAGTTGCAAGTTACTATGTAGGAACAAGTTTGTATAGGTATTTCAAAGATGCCCAGAACTGAGCTAAACTTGGTATGTCTCCAACTCCTAGAAATAACTTCATGCCCCATCTCCCTTTCTTCCATCTAGTAAGGATCACATAATTCCTAAAAGTGTTTTAGACACAGATTCCCAATTCGGGCATTCAGAACATGTAGCACGTTGCTGTAAGCAAGCACATTCAATTCAAAGTTGCAAGTTACTGTGTAGGAACAAGTTCGTATAGGTATTTCAAAGATGCCCAGAACTGAGCTAAACGTTGTATGTCTCCAACTCCTAGAAATAACTTCATGCCCCATCTCCCTTACTTCCAGCTAGTAAGGATCACAAAATTCCTAACAAAGTTTTGACACAGATTCCCAATTCGGGCATTCTGAACATATAGTACGTTGCTGTAAGCAAGCACATTCAATTCAAAGTTGCAAGTTACTATGTAGGAACAAGTTTGTAGAGGTATTTCAAAGATGCCCAGAACTGAGCTAAACTTGGTATGTCTCCAACTCCTCGAAATAACTTCATGCCCCATCTCCCTTACTTCCAGATAGTAAGGATCACATAATTCCTAACAAAGTTTTGACACAGATTCCCAATTCGGGCATTCAGAACATATAGCACGTTGCTGTAAGCAAGCACATTCTCATTCAAAGTTGCAAGTTACTATGTAGGAACAAGTTTGTAGAGGTATTTCAAAGATGCCCAGAACTGAGTTTAACGTTGTATGTCTCCAACTCCTCGAAATAACTTCATGCCCCATCTCCCTTACTTCCAGCTAGTAAGGATCACATAATTCCTAACAAAGTTTTGACACAGATTCCCAATTCGGGCATTCAGAACATATAGCACGTTGCTGTAAGCAAGCACATTCTCATTCAAAGTTGCAAATTACTATGTAGGAACAAGTTTGTATAGGTATTTCAAAGATGCCCAGAACTGAGCTAAACTTTGTATGTCTCCAACTCCTAGAAATAACTTCATGCCCCATCTCCCTTACTTCCAGCTAGTAAGGATCACATAATTCCTAACAAAGTTTTGACACAGATTACCAATTCGGGCACTCAGAACATAGAGCACGTTGCTGTAAGCAAGCACATTCTCATTCAAAGTTGCAAGTTACTATGTAGGAACAAGTTTGTATAGGTATTTCAAAGATGCCCAGAACTGAGCTAAACTTGGTATGTCTCCAACTCCTAGAAATAACTTCATGCCCCATCTTCCTTACTTCCAGCTAGTAAGGATCACATAATTCCTAACAAAGTTTTGACACAGATTCCCAATTCGGGCATTCAGAACATATAGCACGTTGCTGTAAGCAAGCACATTCTCATTCAAAGTTGCAAGTTACTATGTAGGAACAAGTTTGTATAGGTATTTCAAAGATGCCCAGAACTGAGCTAAACTTGGTATGTGTCCAACCTCTAGAAATAACTTCATGCCCCAACTCCCTTACTTCCAGCTAGTAAGGATCACATAATTCCTAACAAAGTTTTGACACAGATTCCCAATTCGGGCATTCAGAACATGTAGCACGTTGCTGTAAGCAAGCACATTCAATTCAAAGTTGCAAGTTACTATGTAGGAACAAGTTTGTATAGGTATTTCAAAGATGCCCAGAACTGAGCTAAACTTGGTATGTCTCCAACTCCTAGAAATAACATCATGCCACATCTCCCTTACTTCCAGCTAGTAAGGATCACATAATTCCTAACAAAGTTTTGACACAGATTCCCAATTCGGGCATTCAGAACATATAGCACGTTGCTGTAAGCAAGCACATTCTCATTCAAAGTTGCAAGTTACTATGTAGGAACAAGTTTGTATAGGTATTTCAAAGATGCCCAGAACTGAGCTAAACCTTGTATGTCTCCAACTCCTAGAAATAACTTCATGCCCCATCTTCCTTACTTCCAGCTAGTAAGGATCACATAATTCCTAACAAAGTTTTGACACAGATTCCCAATTCGGGCATTCAAAACATGTAGCACGTTGCTGTAAGCAAGCACATTCAATTCAAAGTTGCAAGTTACTGTGTAGGAACAAGTTCGTATAGGTATTTCAAAGATGCCCAGAACTGAGCTAAACTTGGTATGTCTCCAACTCCTAGAAATAACTTCATGCCCCATCTCCCTTTCTTCCATCTAGTAAGGATCACATAATTCCTAAAAGTGTTTTAGACACAGATTCCCAATTCGGGCATTCAGAACATGTAGCACGTTGCTGTAAGCAAGCACATTCAATTCAAAGTTGCAAGTTACTGTGTAGGAACAAGTTCGTATAGGTATTTCAAAGATGCCCAGAACTGAGCTAAACTTGGTATGTCTCCAACTCCTAGAAATAACATCATGCCACATCTCCCTTACTTCCAGCTAGTAAGGATCACATAATTCCTAACAAAGTTTTGACACAGATTCCCAATTCGGGCATTCAGAACATATAGCACGTTGCTGTAAGCAAGCACATTCTCATTCAAAGTTGCAAGTTACTATGTAGGAACAAGTTTGTATAGGTATTTCAAAGATGCCCAGAACTGAGCTAAACCTTGTATGTCTCCAACTCCTAGAAATAACTTCATGCCCCATCTTCCTTACTTCCAGCTAGTAAGGATCACATAATTCCTAACAAAGTTTTGACACAGATTCCCAATTCGGGCATTCAAAACATGTAGCACGTTGCTGTAAGCAAGCACATTCGATTCAAAGTTGCAAGTTACTGTGTAGGAACAAGTTCGTATAGGTATTTCAAAGATGCCCAGAACTGAGCTAACCGTTGTATGTCTCCAACTCCTAGAAATAACTTCATGCCCCATCTCCCTTACTTCCAGCTAGTAAGGATCACATAATTCCTAACATAGTTTTGACACAGATTCCCAATTCGGGCATTCAGAACATATAGCACGTTGCTGTAAGCAAGCATATTCTCATTCAAAGTTGCAAGTTACTATGTAGGAACAAGTTTGTATAGGTGTTTCAAAGATGCCCAGAACTGAGCTAAACTTGGTATGTGTCCAACCTCTAGAAATAACTTCATGCCCCAACTCCCTTACTTTCAGCTAGTAAGGATCACATAATTCCTAACAAAGTTTTGACACAGATTCCCAATTCGGGCATTCAGAACATATAGTACGTTGCTGTAAGCAAGCACATTCAATACAAAGTTGCAAGTTACTATGTAGGAAAAAGTTTGTATAGGTATTTCAAAGATGCCCAGAACTGAGCTAAACGTTGTATGTCTGCAACTCCTCGAAATAACTTCATGCCCCATCTCCCTTACTTCCAGCTAGTAAGGATCACATAATTCCTAACAAAGTTTTGACACAGATTCCCAATTCGGGCATTCAGAACATATAGCACGTTGCTGTAAGCAAGCACATTCTCATTCAAAGTTGCAAGTTACTATGTAGGAACAAGTTTGTATAGGTATTTCAAAGATGCCCAGAACTGAGCTAAACTTGGTATGTGTCCAACTCCTAGAAATAACTTCATGCCCCATCTCCCTTACTTCCAGCTAGTAAGGATCACATAATTCCTAACAAAGTTTTGACACAGATTCCCAATTCGGGCATTCAGAACATGTACCACGTTGCTGTAAGCAAGCACATTCTCATTCAAAGTTGCAAGTTACTATGTAGGAACAAGTTTGTATAGGTATTTCAAAGATGCCCAGAACTGAGCTAAAAGTTGTATGTCTCCAACTCCTAGAAATAACTTCATGCCCCATCTCCCTTACTTCCAGCTAGTAAGGATCACATAATTCCTAACAAAGTTTTGACACAGATTCCCAATTCGGGCATTCAGAACATATAGTACGTTGCTGTAAGCAAGCACATTCAATTCAAAGTTGCAAGTTACTATGTAGGAACAAGTTTGTATAGGTATTTCAAAGATACCCAGAACTGAGCTTAACGTTGTATGTCTCCAACTCCTCGAAATAACTTCATGCCCCATCTCCCTTACTTCCAGCTAGTAAGGATCACATAATTCCTAACAAACTTTTGACACAGCTTCCCAATTCGGGCATTCAGAACATATAGCACGTTGCTGTAAGCAAGCACATTCTCATTCAAAGTTGCAAGTTACTATGTAGGAACAAGTTTGTATAGGTATTTCAAAGATGCCCAGAACTGAGCTAAACTTGGTATGTGTCCAACTCCTAGAAATAAATTCATGCCCCATCTCCCTTACTTCCAGCTAGTAAGGATCACATAATTCCTAACAAAGTTTTGACACAGATTCCCAATTCGGGCATTCAGAACATGTAGCACGTTGCTGTAAGCAAGCACATTCTCATTCAAAGTTGCAAGTTACTATGTAGGAACAAGTTTGTATAGGTATTTCAAAGATGCCCAGAACTGAGCTAAACATAGTATGTCTCCAACTCCTAGAAATAACTTCATGCCCCATCTCACTTACTTCCAGCTAGTAAGGATCACATAATTTCTAACAAAGTTTTGACACAGATTCCCAATTCGGGCATTCAGAACGTATAGCAAGTTGCTGTAAGCAAGCACATTCTCATTCAAAGTTGCAAGTTACTATGTAGGAACAAGTTTGTATAGGTATTTCAAAGATGCCCAGAACTGAGCTAAACTTGGTATGTCTCCAACTCCTAGAAATAACTTCATGCCCCATCTCCCTTTCTTCCATCTAGTAAGGATCACATAATTCCTAAAAGTGTTTTAGACACAGATTCCCAATTCGGGCATTCAGAACATGTAGCACGTTGCTGTAAGCAAGCACATTCAATTCAAAGTTGCAAGTTACTGTGTAGGAACAAGTTCGTATAGGTATTTCAAAGATGCCCAGAACTGAGCTAAACGTTGTATGTCTCCAACTCCTAGAAATAACTTCATGCCCCATCTCCCTTACTTCCAGCTAGTAAGGATCACATCATTCCTAACAAAGTTTTGACACAGATTCCCAATTCGGGCATTCAGAACATATAGCACGTTGCTGTAAGCAAGCACATTCTCATTCAAAGTTGCAAGTTACTATGTAGGAACAAGTTTGTATAGGTATTTCAAAGATGCCCAGAACTGAGCTAAACTTGGTATGTCTCCAACTCCTAGAAATAACTTCATGCCCCATCTCCCTTACTTCCATCTAGTAAGGATCACATAATTCCTAACAAAGTTTTGACACAGATTCCCAATTCGGGCATTCAGAACATATAGTACGTTGCTGTAAGCAAGCACATTCAATTCAAAGTTGCAAGTTACTATGTAGGAACAAGTTTGTAGAGGTATTTCAAAGATGCCCAGAACTGAGCTAAACTTGGTATGTCTCCAACTCCTCGAAATAACTTCATGCCCCATCTCCCTTACTTCCAGATAGTAAGGATCACATAATTCCTAACAAAGTTTTCACACAGATTCCCAATTCGGGCATTCAGAACATATAGCACGTTGCTGTAAGCAAGCACATTCTCATTCAAAGTTGCAAGTTACTATGTAGGAACAAGTTTGTATAGGTATTTCAAAGATGCCCAGAACTGAGCTAAACTTGGTATGTGTCCAACCTCTAGAAATAACTTCATGCCCCAACTCCCTTACTTCCAGCTAGTAAGGATCACATAATTTCTAACAAAGTTTTGACACAGATTCCCAATTCGGGCATTCAGAACATGTAGCACGTTGCTGTAAGCAAGCACATTCAATTCAAAGTTGCAAGTTACTATGTAGGAACAAGTTTGTATAGGTATTTCAAAGATGCCCAGAACTGAGCTAAACTTGGTAGGTGTCCAATCTCTAAAAATAACTTCAAGCCCCAACTCCCTTACTTCCAGCTTGTAAGGATCACATAATTCCTAACAAAGTTTTGACACAGATTCCCAATTCGGGCATTCAGAACATATAGCACGTTGCTGTAAGCAAGCACATTCTCATTCAAAGTTGCAAGTTACTATGTAGGAACAAGTTTGTATAGGTATTTCAAAGATGCCCAGAACTAAGCTACACGTTGTATGTCTCCAACTCCTAGAAATAACTTCATGCCCCATCTCCCTTACTTCCAGCTAGTAAGGATCACATAATTCCTAACAAAGTTTTGACACAGATTCCCAATTCGGGCATTCAGAACATATAGCACGTTGCTGTAAGCAAGCACATTCTCATTCAAAGTTGCAAGTTACTATGTAGGAACAAGTTTGTATAGGTATTTCAAAGATGCCCAGAACTGAGCTAAACTTGGTATGTGTCCAACCTCTAGAAATAACTTCATGCCCCAACTCCCTTACTTCCAGCTAGTAAGGATCACATAATTCCTAACAAAGTTTTGACACAGATTCCCAATTCGGGCATTCAGAACATATAGCACGTTGCAGTAAGCAAGCACATTCTCATTCAAAGTTGCAAGTTACTATGTAGGAACAAGTTTGTATAGGTATTTCAAAGATGCCCAGAACTGAGCTAAATGTTGTATGTCTCCAACTCCTAGAAATGACTTCATGCCCCATCTCCCTTACTTCCAGCTAGTAAGGATCACATAATTCCTAACAAATTTTGACACAGATTCCCAATTCGGGCATTCAGAACATATATCACGTTGCTGTAAGCAAGCACATTCTCATTCAAAGTTGCAAGTTACTATGTAGGAACAAGTTTGTATAGGTATTTCAAAGATGCCCAGAACTGAGCTAACCGTTGTATGTCTCCAACTCCTAGAAATAACTTCATGCCCCATCTCCCTTACTTCCAGCTAGTAAGGATCACATAATTCCTAACAAAGTTTTGACACAGATTCCCAATTCGGGCATTCAGAACATATAGCACGTTGCTGTAAGCAAGCACATTCTCATTCAAAGTTGCAAGTTACTATGTAGGAACAAGTTTGTATAGGTATTTCAAAGATGCCCAGAACTGAGCTAAACGTTGTATGTCTCCAATTCCTAGAAATAACTTCATGCCCCATCTCCCTTACTTCCAGCTAGTAAGGATCACATAATTCCTAACAAAGTTTTGACACAGATTCCCAATTCGGGCATTCAGAACATATAGCACGTTGCTGTAAGCAAGCACATTCTCATTCAAAGTTGCAAGTTACTATGTAGGAACAAGTTTGTATAGGTATTTCAAAGATGCCCCGAACTGAGCTAAACGTTGTATGTCTCCAACTCCTAGAAATAACTTCATGCCCCATCTCCCTTAATTCCAGCTAGTAAGGATCACATAATTCCTAACAAAGCTTTGACACAGATTCCCAATTCGGGCATTCAGAACATATAGCACGTTGCTGTAAGCAAGCACATTCTCATTCAATGTTGCAAGTTACTATGTAGGAACAAGTTTGTATAGGTATTTCAAAGATGCCCAGAACTGAGCTAAACTTGGTATGTGTCCAACTCCTCGAAATAACTTCATGCCCCAACTCCCTTACTTCCAGCTAGTAAGGATCACATAATTACTAACAAAGTTTTGACACTTATTCCCATTCGGGCATTCAGAACATATAGCACGTTGCTGTAAGCAAGCACATTCTGATTCAAAGTTGCAAGTTACTATGTAGGAACAAGTTTGTATAGGTATTTCAAAGATGCCCAGAACTGAGCTAAACTTGGTATGTGTCCAACTCCTCGAAATAACTTCATGCCCCAACTCCCTTACTTCCAGCTAGTAAGGATCACATAATTCCTAACAAAGTTTTGACACAGATTCCCAATTCGGGCATTCAGAACATATAGCACGTTGCTGTAAGCAAACACATTCTCATTCAAAGTTGCAAGTTCCTATGTAGGAACAAGTTTGTATAGGTATTTCAAAGATGCCCAGAACTGAGATAAACTTGGTATGTTTCCAACTCCTAGAAATAACTTCATGCCCCATCTCCCTTACTTCCAGCTAGTAAGGATCACATAATTCCTAACAAAGATTTGACACAGATTCCCAATTCGGGCATTCAGAACATATAGCACGTTGCTGTAAGCAAGCACATTCTCATTCAAAGTTGCAAGTTACTATGTAGGAACAAGTTTGTATAGGTATATCAAAGATGCCCAGAACTGAGCTAACCGTTGTATGTCTGCAACTCCTAGAAATAACTTCATGCCCCATCTCCCTTACTTCCAGCTAGTAAGGATCACATAATTCCTAACAAAGTTTTGACACAGATTCCCAATTCGGGCATTCAGAACATATAGCACGTTGCTGTAAGCAAGCACATTCTGATTCAAAGTTGCATCTTACTATGTAGGAACAAGTTTGTATAGGTATTTCAAAGATGCCCAGAACTGAGCGAAACTTGGTATGTCTCCAACTCCTAGAAATAACTTCATGCCCCATCTCCCTTACTTCCAGCTAGTAAGGATCACATAATTCCTAACAAAGTTTTGACACAGATTCCCAATTCGGGCATTCAGAACATATAGCACGTTGCTGTAAGCAAGCACATTCTCATTCAAAGTTGCAAGTTACTATATAGGAACAAGTTTGTATAGGTATTTCAAAGATGCCCAGAACTGAGCTAAACTTGGTAGGTGTCCAATCTCTAAAAATAACTTCATGCCCCAACTCCCTTACTTACAGCTAGTAAGGATCACATAATTCCTAACAAAGTTTTGACACAGATTCCCAATTCGGGCATTCAGAACATATAGCACGTTGCTGTAAGCAAGCACATTCTCATTCTAAGTTGCAAGTTACTATGTAGGAACAAGTTTGTATAGGTATTTCAAAGATGCCCAGAACTGAGCTAAACGTTGTATGTCTGCAACTCCTAGAAATAACTTCATGCCCCATCTCCCTTACTTCCAGCTAATAAGGATCACATAATTCCTAACAAAGTTTTGACACAGATTCCCAATTCGGGCATTCAGAACATATAGCACGTTGCTGTAAGCAAGCACATTCTCATTCAAAGTTGCAAGTTACTATGTAGGAACAAGTTTGTATAGGTATTACAAAGATGCCCAGAACTGAGCTAAACTTGGTATGTGTCCAACTCCTCGAAATAACTTCATGCCCCAACTCCCTTACTTCCAGCTAGTAAGGATCACATAATTCCTAACAAAGTTTTGACACAGATTCCCAATTCGGGCATTCAGAACATATAGCACGTTGCTGTAAGCAAGCACATTCTCATTCAAAGTTGCAAGTTACTATGTAGGAACAAGTTTGTATAGGTATTTTAAAGATGCCCAGAACTGAGGTAAACGTTGTATGTCTCCAACTCCTAGAAATAACTTCATGCCCCATCTCCCTTACTTCCAGCTAGTAAGGATCACATAATTCCTAACAAAGTTTTGACACAGATTCCCAATTCGGGCATTCAGAACATATAGCACGTTGCTGTAAGCAAGCACATTCTCATTCAAAGTTGCAAGTTACTATGTAGGAACAAGTTTGTATAGGTATTTCAAAGATGCCCAGAACTGAGCTAAACTTGGTATGTGTCCAACCTCTAGAAATAACTTCATGCCCCAACTCCCTTACTTCCAGCTAGTAAGGATCACATAATTCCTAACAAAGTTTTGACACAGATTCCCAATTCAGGCATTCAGAACATATAGCACGTTGCTGTAAGCAAGCACATTCTCATTCAAAGTTGCAAGTTACTATGTAGGAACAAGTTTGTATAGGTATTTCAAAGATGCCCAGAACTGAGGTAAACGTTGTATGTCTCCAACTCCTAGAAATAACTTCATGCCCCATCTCCCTTACTTCCAGCTAGTAAGGATCACATAATTCCTAACAAAGTTTTGACACAGATTCCCAATTCGGGCATTCAGAACATATAGCACGTTGCTGTAAGCAAGCACATTCTCATTCAAAGTTGCAAGTTACTATGTAGGAACAAGTTTGTATAGGTATTTCAAAGATGCCCAGAACTGAGCTAAACTTGGTATGTGTCCAACATCTAGAAATAACTTCATGCCCCAACTCCCTTACTTCCAGCTAGTAAGGATCACATAATTCCTAACAATGTTTTGACACAGATTCCCAATTCGGGCATTCAGAACATATAGCACGTTGCTGTAAGCAAGCACATTCTCATTCAAAGTTGCAAGTTACTATGTAGGAACAAGTTTGTATAGGTATTTCAAAGATGCCCAGAACTGAGCCAACCGATGTATGTCTCCAACTCCTAGAAATAACTTCATGCCCCATCTCCCTTACTTCCAGCTAGTAAGGATCACATAATTCCTAACAAAGTTTTGACACAGATTCCCAATTCGGGCATTCAGAACATATAGCACGTTGCTGTAAGCAAGCACATTCTGATTCAAAGTTGCAAGTTACTATGTAGGAACAAGTTTGTATAGGTATTTCAAAGATGCCCAGAACTGAGCTAAACTTGGTATGTCTCCAACTCCTAGAAATAACTTCATGCCCCATCTCCCTTACTTCCAGCTAGTAAGGATCACATAATTCCTAACAAAGTTTTGACACAGATTCCCAATTCGGGCATTCAGAACATATAGCACGTTGCTGTAAGCAAGCACATTCTGATTCAAAGTTGCAAGTTACTATGTAGGAACAAGTTTGTATAGGTATTTCAAAGATGCCCAGAACTGAGCTAAATGTTGTATGTCTCCAACTCCTAGAAATAACTTCATGCCCCATCTCCCTTACTTCCAGCTAGTAAGGATCACATAATTCCTAACAAAGTTTTGACACAGATTCCCAATTCGGGCATTCAGAACATATAGCACGTTGCTGTAAGCAAGCACATTCTGATTCAAAGTTGCAAGTTACTATGTAGGAACAAGTTTGTATAGTTATTTCAAAGATGCCCAGAACTGAGCTAAACGTTGTATGTCTCCAACTCCTAGAAATAACTTCATGCCCCAACTCCCTTTCTTCCAGCTAGTAAGGATCACATAATTCCTAACAAAGTTTTGACACAGATTCCCAATTCTGGCATTCAGAACATATAGCACGTTGCTGTAAGCAAGCACATTCTCATTCAAAGTTGCAAGTTACTATGTAGGAAGAAGTTTGTATAGGTATTTCAAAGATGCCCAGAACTGAGCTAAACGTTGTATGTCTCCAACTCCTAGAAATAACTTCATGCCCCATCTCCCTTACTTCCAGCTAGTAAGGATCACATAATTCCTAACAAAGTTTTGACACAGATTCCCAATTCGGGCATTCAGAACATATAGCACGTTGCTGTAAGCAAGCACATTCTCATTCAAAGTTGCAAGTTACTATGTAGGAACAAGTTTGTATAGGTATTTCAAAGATGCCCAGAACTGAGCTAAACTTGGTATGTGTCCAACTCCTAGAAATACCTTCATGCCCCTACTCCCTTACTTCCAGCTAGTAAGGATCACATAATTCCTAACAAATTTTGACACAGATTCCCAATTCGGGCATTCAGAACATATAGCACGTTGCTGTAAGCAAGCACATTCTCATTCAAATTTGCAAGTTACTATGTAGGAACAAGTTTGTATAGGTATTTCAAAGATGCCCAGAACTGAGCTAAACTTGGGATGTGTCCAACTCCTAGAAATAACTTCATGCCCCATCTCCCTTACTTCCAGCTAGTAAGGATCACATAATTCCTAACAAAGCTTTGACACAGAATCCCAATTCGGGCATTCAGAACATATAGCACGTTGCTGTAAGCAAGCACATTCTCATTCAAAGTTGCAAGTTTCTATGTAGGAACAAGTTTGTATAGGTATTTCAAAGATGCCCAGAACTGAGCTAACCTTGGTATGTGTCCAACTCCTCGAAATAACTTCATGCACCAACTCCCTTACTTCCAGCTAGTAAGGATCACATAATTACTAAAAAAGTTTTGACACAGATTGCCAATTCGGACATTCAGAACATATAGCACGTTGCTGTAAGCAAGCACATTCTCATTCAAAGTTGCAAGTTACTATGTAGGAACAAGTTTGTATAGGTATTTCAAAGATGCCCAGAACTGAGCTAAACGTTGTATGTCTCCAACTCCTAGAAATAACTTCATGCCCCATCTCCCTTACTTCCAGTTAGTAAGGATCACATAATTCCTAACAAATTTTTGACACAGATTCCCAATTCGGGCATTCAGAACATATAGCACGTTGCTGTAAGCAAGCACATTCTCATTCAAAGTTGCAAGTTACTATGTAGGAACAAGTTTGTATAGGTATTTCAAAGATGCCCAGAACTGAGCTAACCGATGTATGTCTCCAACTCCTAGAAATAACTTCATGCCCCATCTCCCTTACTTCCAGCTAGTAAGGATCACATCATTCCTAACAAAGTTTTGACACAGATTCCCAATTCGGGCATTCAGAACCTATAGCACGTTGCTGTAAGCAAGCACATTCTGATTCAAAGTTGCAAGTTACTATGTAGGAACAAGTTTGTATAGGTATTTCAAAGATGCCCAGAACTGAGCTAAACTTGGTATGTCTCCAACTCCTAGAAATAACTTCATGCCCCATCTCCCTTACTTCCAGCTAGTAAGGATCACATAATTCCTAACAAAGTTTTGACACAGATTCCCAATTCGGGCATTCAGAACATATAGCACGTTGCTGTTAGCAAGCACATTCTGATTCAAAGTTGCAAGTTACTATGTAGGAACAAGTTTGTATAGGTATTTCAAAGATGCCCAGAACTGAGCTAAATGTTGTATGTCTCCAACTCCTTGTAATAACTTCATGCCCCATCTCCCTTACTTCCAGCTAGTAAGGATCACATAATTCCTAACAAAGTTTTGACACAGATTCCCAATTCGGGCATTCAGAACATATAGCACGTTGCTGTAAGCAAGCACATTCTCATTCAAAGTTGCAAGTTACTATGTAGGAACAAGTTTGTATAGGTATTTCAAAGATGCCCAGAACTGAGCTAAACTTAGTATGTGTCCAACCTCTAGAAATAACTTCATGCCCCAACTCCCTTACTTCCAGCTAGTAAGGATCACATAATTCCTAACAAAGTTTTGACACAGATTCCCAATTCGGGCATTCAGAACATATAGCACGTTGCTGTAAGCAAGCACATTCTCATTCAAAGTTGCAAGTTACTATGTAGGAACAAGTTTGTATAGGTATTACAAAGATGCCCAGAACTGAGCTAAACTTGGTATGTGTCCAACTCCTCGAAATAACTTCATGCCCCAACTCCCTTACTTCCAGCTAGTAAGGATCACATAATTCCTAACAAAGTTTTGACACAGATTCCCAATTCGGGCATTCAGAACATATAGCACGTTGCTGTAAGCAAGCACATTCTCATTCAAAGTTGCAAGTTACTATGTAGGAACAAGTTTGTATAGGTATTTCAAAGATGCCCAGAACTGAGCTAAACTTGGGATGTGTCCAACTCCTAGAAATAACTTCATGCCCCATCTCCCTTACTTCCAGCTAGTAAGGATCACATAATTCCTAACAAAGCTTTGACACAGAATCCCAATTCGGGCATTCAGAACATATAGCACGTTGCTGTAAGCAAGCACATTCTCATTCAAAGTTGCAAGTTTCTATGTAGGAACAAGTTTGTATAGGTATTTCAAAGATGCCCAGAACTGAGCTAAACTTGGTATGTGTCCAACTCCTCGAAATAACTTCATGCCCCAACTCCCTTACTTCCAGCTAGTAAGGATCACATAATTCCTAACAAAGTTTTGACACAGATTCCCAATTCGGACATTCAGAACATATAGCACGTTGCTGTAAGCAAGCACATTCTCATTCAAAGTTGCAAGTTACTATGTAGGAACAAGTTTGTATAGGTATTTCAAAGATGCCCAGAACTGAGCTAAACGTTGTATGTCTCCAACTCCTAGAAATAACTTCATGCCCCATCTAACTTACTTCCAGCTAGTAAGGATCACATAATTCCTAACAAAGTTTTGACACAGATTCCCAATTCGGGCATTCAGAACATATAGCACGTTGCTGTAAGCAAGCACATTCTCATTCAAAGTTGCAAGTTACTATGTAGGAACAAGTTTGTATAGGTATTTCAAAGATGCCCAGAACTGAGCTAACCGATGTATGTCTCCAACTCCTAGAAATAACTTCATGCCCCATCTCCCTTACTTCCAGCTAGTAAGGATCACATAATTCCTAACAAAGTTTTGACAGAGATTCCCAATTCGGGCATTCAGAACATATAGCACGTTGCTTTAAGCAAGCACATTCTCATTCAAAGTTGCAAGTTACTATGTAGGAACAAGTTTGTATAGGTATTTCAAAGATGCCCAGAACTGAGCTAAACTTGGTATGTCTCCAACTCCTAGAAATAACTTCATGCCCCATCTCCCTTACTTCCAGCTAGTAAGGATCACATAATTCCTAACAAAGTTTTGACACAGATTCCCAATTCGGGCATTCAGAACATATAGCACGTTGCAGTAAGCAAGCACATTCTGATTCAAAGTTGCAAGTTACTATGTAGGAACAAGTTTGTATAGGTATTTCAAAGATACCCAGAACTGAGCTAAATGTTGTATGTCTCCAACTCCTAGAAATATCTTCATGCCCCATCTCCCTTACTTCCAGCTAGTAAGGATCACATAATTCCTAACAAAGTTTTGACACAGATTCCCAATTCGGGCATTCAGAACATATAGCACGTTGCTGTAAGCAAGCACATTCTCATTCAAAGTTGCAAGTTACTATGTAGGAACAAGTTTGTATAGGTATTTCAAAGATGCCCAGAACTGAGCTAACCGTTGTATGTCTCCAACTCCTCGAAATAACTTCATGCCCCATCTCCCTTACTTCCAGCTAGTAAGGATCACATAATTCCTAACAAAGCTTTGACACAGAATCCCAATTCGGGCATTCAGAACATATAGCACGTTGCTGTAAGCAAGCACATTCTCATTCAAAGTTGCAAGTTTCTATGTAGGAACAAGTTTGTATAGGTATTTCAAAGATGCCCAGAACTGAGCTAAACTTGGTATGTGTCCAACTCCTCGAAATAACTTCATGCCCCAACTCCCTTACTTCCAGCTAGTAAGGATCACATAATTCCTAACAAAGTTTTGACACAGATTCCCAATTCGGACATTCAGAACATATAGCACGTTGCTGTAAGCAAGCACATTCTCATTCAAAGTTGCAAGTTACTATGTAGGAACAAGTTTGTATAGGTATTTCAAAGATGCCCAGAACGGAGCTAAACTTTGTATGTCTCCAACTCCTAGAAATAACTTCATGCCCCATCTAACTTACTTCCAGCTAGTAAGGATCACATAATTCCTAACAAAGTTTTGACACAGATTCCCAATTCGGGCATTCAGAACATATAGCACGTTGCTGTAAGCAAGCACATTCTCATTCAAAGTTGCAAGTTACTATGTAGGAACAAGTTTGTATAGGTATTTCAAAGATGCCCAGAACTGAGCTAACCGATGTATGTCTCCAACTCCTAGAAATAACTTCATGCCCCATCTCCCTTACTTCCAGCTAGTAAGGATCACATAATTCCTAACAAAGTTTTGACAGAGATTCCCAATTCGGGCATTCAGAACATATAGCACGTTGCTTTAAGCAAGCACATTCTCATTCAAAGTTGCAAGTTACTATGTAGGAACAAGTTTGTATAGGTATTTCAAAGATGCCCAGAACTGAGCTAAATGTTGTATGTCTCCAACTCCTAGAAATAACTTCATGCCCCATCTCCCTTACTTCCAGCTAGTAAGGATCACATAATTCCTAACAAAGTTTTGACACAGATTCCCAATTCGGGCATTCAGAACATATAGCACGTTGCTGTAAGCAAGCACATTCTCATTCAAAGTTGCAAGTTACTATGTAGGAACAAGTTTGTATAGGTATTTCAAAGATGCCCAGAACTGAGCTAACCGTTGTATGTCTCCAACTCCTAGAAATAACTTCATGCCCCATCTCCCTTACTTCCAGCTAGTAAGGATCACATAATTCCTAACAAAGTTTTGACACAGATTCCCAATTCGGGCATTCAGAATATATAGCACGTTGCTGTAAGCAAGCACATTCTCATTCAAAGTTGCAAGTTACTATGTAGGAACAAGTTTGTATAGGTATTTCAAAGATGCCCAGAACTGAGCTAAACTTAGTATGTGTCCAACCTCTAGAAATAACTTCATGCCCCAACTCACTTACTTCCAGCTAGTAAGGATCACATAATTCCTAACAAAGTTTTGACACAGATTCCCAATTCGGGCATTCAGAACATATAGCACGTTGCTGTAAGCAAGCACATTCTCATTCAAAGTTACAAGTTACTATGTAGGAACATGTTTGTATAGGTATTACAAAGATGCCCAGAACTGAGCTAAACTTGGTATGTGTCCAACTCCTCGAAATAACTTCATGCCCCATCTCCCTTACTTCCAGCTAGTAAGGATCACATAATTCCTAACAAAGTTTTGACACAGATTCCCAATTCGGGCATTCAGAACATATAGCACGTTGCTGTAAGCAAGCACATTCTCATTCAAAGTTGCAAGTTACTATGTAGGAACAAGTTTGTATAGGTATTTCAAAGATGCCCAGAACTGAGCTAACCGATGTATGTCTCCAACTCCTAGAAATAACTTCATGCCCCATCTCCCTTACTTCCAGCTAGTAAGGATCACATAATTCCTAACAAAGTTTTGACACAGATTCCCAATTCGGGCATTCAGAACATATAGCACGTTGCTGTAAGCAAGCACATTCTCATTCAAAGTTGCAAGTTACTATGTAGGAACAAGTTTGTATAGGTATTTCAAAGATGCCCAGAACTGAGCTAAACTTGGTATGTCTCCAACTCCTAGAAATAACTTCATGCCCCATCTCCCTTACTTCCAGCTAGTAAGGATCACATAATTCCTAACAAAGTTTTGACACAGATTCCCAATTCGGGCATTCAGAACATATAGCACGTTGCTGTAAGCAAGCACATTCTCATTCAAAGTTGCAAGTTACTATGTAGGAACAAGTTTGTATAGGTATTTCAAAGATGCCCAGAACTGAGCTAACCGATGTATGTCTCCAACTCCTAGAAATAACTTCATGCCCCATCTCCCTTACTTCCAGCTAGTAAGGATCACATAATTCCTAACAAAGTTTTGACACAGATTCCCAATTCGGGCATTCAGAACATATAGCACGTTGCTGTAAGCAAGCACATTCTCATTCAAAGTTGCAAGTTACTATGTAGGAACAAGTTTGTATAGGTATTTCAAAGATGCCCAGAACTGAGCTAAACTTGGTATGTCTCCAACTCCTAGAAATAACATCATGCCCCATCTCCCTTACTTCCAGCTAGTAAGGATCACATAATTCCTAACAAAGTTTTGACACAGATTCCCAATTCGGGCATTCAGAACATATAGCACGTTGCTGTAAGCAAGCACATTCTCATTCAAAGTTGCAAGTTACTATGTAGGAACAAGTTTGTATAGGTATTTCAAAGATGCCCAGAACTGAGCTAAATGTTGTATGTCTCCAACTCCTAGAAATAACTTCATGCCCCATCTCCCTTACTTCCAGCTAGTAAGGATCACATAATTCCTAACAAAGTTTTGACACAGATTCCCAATTCGGGCATTCAGAACATATAGCACGTTGCTGTAAGCAAGCACATTCTCATTCAAAGTTGCAAGTTACTATGTAGGAACAAGTTTGTATAGGTATTTCAAAGATGCCCAGAACTGAGCTAAACTTAGTATGTGTCCAACCTCTAGAAATAACTTCATGCCCCAACTCCCTTACTTCCAGCTAGTAAGGATCACATAATTCTTAACAAAGTTTTGACACAGATTCCAAATTCGGGAATTCAGAACATATAGCACGTTGCTGTAAGCAAGCACATTCTCATTCAAAGTTGCTAGTTACTATGTAGGAACATGTTTGTATAGGTATTACAAAGATGACCAGAACTGAGCTAAACTTGGTATGTGTCCAACTCCTCGAAATAACTTCATGCCCCAACTCCCTTACTTCCAGCTAGTAAGGATCACATAATTCCTAACAAAGTTTTGACACAGATTCCCAATTCGGGCATTCAGAACATATAGCACGTTGCTGTAAGCAAGCACATTCTCATTCAAAGTTGCAAGTTACTATGTAGGAACAAGTTTGTATAGGTATTTCAAAGATGCCCAGAACTGAGCTAACCGTTGTATGTCTCCAACTCCTAGAAATAACTTCATGCCCCATCTCCCTTACTTCCAGCTAGTAAGGATCACATAATTCCAAACAAAGTTTTGACACAGATTCCCAATTCGGGCATTCAGATCATATAGCACGTTGCTGTAAGCAAGCACATTCTCATTCAAAGTTGCAAGTTACTATGTAGGAACAAGTTTGTATAGGTATTTCAAAGATGCCCAGAACTGAGCTAACCGATGTATGTCTCCAACTCCTAGAAATAACTTCATGCCCCATCTCCCTTACTTCCAGCTAGTAAGGATCACATAATTCCTAACAAAGTTTTGACACAGATTCCCAATTCGGGCATTCAGAACATATAGCACGTTGCTGTAAGCAAGCACATTCTCATTCAAAGTTGCAAGTTACTATGTAGGAACAAGTTTGTATAGGTATTTCAAAGATGCCCAGAACTGAGCTAAACTTGGTATGTCTCCAACTCCTAGAAATAACTTCATGCCCCATCTCCCTTACTTCCAGCTAGTAAGGATCACATAATTCCTAACAAAGTTTTGACACAGATTCCCAATTCGGGCATTCAGAACATATAGCACGTTGCTGTAAGCAAGCACATTCTGATTCATAGTTGCAAGTTACTATGTAGGAACAAGTTTGTATAGGTATTTCAAAGATGCCCAGAACTGAGCTAAATGTTGTATGTCTCCAACTCCTAGAAATAACTTCATGCCCCATCTCCCTTACTTCCAGCTAGTAAGGATCACATAATTCCTAACAAAGTTTTGACACAGATTCCCAATTCGGGCATTCAGAACATATAGCACGTTGCTGTAAGCAAGCACATTCTCATTCAAAGTTGCAAGTTACTATGTAGGAACAAGTTTGTATAGGTATTTCAAAGATGCCCAGAACTGAGCTAAACTTAGTATGTGTCCAACCTCTAGAAATAACTTCATGCCCCAACTCCCTTACTTCCAGCTAGTAAGGATCACATAATTCTTAACAAAGTTTTGACACAGATTCCAAATTCGGTAATTCAGAACATATAGCACGTTGCTGTAAGCAAGCACATTCTCATTCAAAGTTGCAAGTTACTATGTAGGAACATGTTTGTATAGGTATTACAAAGATGACCAGAACTGAGCTAAACTTGGTATGTGTCCAACTCCTCGAAATAACTTCATGCCCCAACTCCCTTACTTCCAGCTAGTAAGGATCACATAATTCCTAACAAAGTTTTGACACAGATTCCCAATTCGGGCATTCAGAACATATAGCACGTTGCTGTAAGCAAGCACATTCTCATTCAAAGTTGCAAGTTACTATGTAGGAGCAAGTTTGTATAGGTATTTCAAAGATGCCCAGAACTGAGCTAACCGTTGTATGTCTCCAACTCCTAGAAATAACTTCATGCCCCATCTCCCTTACTTCCAGCTAGTAAGGATCACATAATTCCTAACAAAGTTTTGACACAGATTCCCAATTCGGGCATTCAGAACATATAGCACGTTGCTGTAAGCAAGCACATTCTGATTCAAAGTTGCAAGTTACTATGTAGGAACAAGTTTGTATAGGTATTTCAAAGATGCCCAGAACTGAGCTAAACTTGGTATGTCTCCAACTCCTAGAAATAATTTCATGCCACATCTCCCTTACTTCAAGCTAGTAAGGATCACATAATTCCTAACAAAGTTTTGACACAGATTACCAATTCGGGCATTCAGAACATATAGCACGTTGCTGTAAGCAAGCACATTGTCATTCAAAGTTGCAAGTTACTATGTAGGAACAAGTTTGTATAGGTATTTCAAAGATGCCCAGAACTGAGCTAAACTTGGTAGGTGTCCAACCTCTAAAAATAACTTCATGCCCCAACTCCCTTACTTCCAGCTAGGAAGGATCACATAATTCCTAACAAAGTTTTGACACAGATTCCCAATTCGGGCATTCAGAACATATAGCACGTTGCTGTAAGCAAGCACATTCTCATTCAAAGTTGCAAGTTACTATGTAGGAACAAGTTTGTATAGGTATTTCAAAGATGCCCAGAACTGAGCTAAACGTTGTATGTCTGCAACTCCTAGAAATAACTTCATGCCCCATCTCCCTTACTTCCAGCTAATAAGGATCACATATTTCCTAACAAAGTTTTGACACAGATTCCCAATTCGGGCATTCAGAACATATAGCACGTTGCTGTAAGCAAGCACATTCTCATTCAAAGTTGCAAGTTACTATGTAGGAACAAGTTTGTATAGGTATTTCAAAGATGCCCAGAACTGAGCTAAACTTGGTATGTCTCCAACTCCTAGAAATAACTTCATGCCCCATCTCCCTTACTTCCAGCTAGTAAGGATCACATAATTCCTAACAAAGTTTTGACACAGATTCCCAATTCGGGCATTCAGAACATATAGAACGTTGCTGTAAGCAATCACATTCTGATTCAAAGTTGCAAGTTACTATGTAGGAACAAGTTTGTATAGGTATTTCAAAGATGCCCAGAACTGAGCTAAACGTTGTATGTCTCCAACTCCTAGAAATAACTTCATGCCCCAACTCCCTTACTTCCAGCTAGTAAGGATCACATAATTCCTAACAAAGTTTTGACACAGATTCCCAATTCGGGCATTCAGAACATATAGCACGTTGCTGTAAGCAAGCACATTCTCATTCAAAGTTGCAAGTTACTATGTAGGAACAAGTTTGTATAGGTATTTCAAAGATGCCCAGAACTGAGCTAACCGATGTATGTCTCCAACTCCTAGAAATAACTTCATGCCCCATCTCCCTTACTTCCAGCTAGTAAGGATCACATAATTCCTAACAAATTTTGACAGAGATTCCCAATTCGGGCATTCAGAACATATAGCATGTTGCTTTAAGCAAGCACATTCTCATTCAAAGTTGCAAGTTACTATGTAGGAACAAGTTTGTATAGGTATTTCAAGGATGCCCAGAACTGAGCTAAACTTGGTATGTCTCCAACTCCTAGAAATAACTTCATGCCCCATCTCCCTTACTTCCAGCTAGTAAGGATCACATAATTCCTAACAAAGTTTTGACACAGATTCCCAATTCGGGCATTCAGAACATATAGCACGTTGCTGTAAGCAAGCACATTCTGATTCAAAGTTGCAAGTTACTATGTAGGAACAAGTTTGTATAGGTATTTCAAAGATGCCCAGAACTGAGCTAAATGTTGTATGTCTCCAACTCCTAGAAATAACTTCATGCCCCATCTCCCTTACTTCCAGCTAGTAAGGATCACATAATTCCTAACAAAGTTTTGACACAGATTCCCAATTCGGGCATTCAGAACATATATCACGTTGCTGTAAGCAAGCACATTCTCATTCAACGTTGCAAGTTACTATGTAGGAACAAGTTTGTATAGGTATTTCAAAGATGCCCAGAACTGAGCTAACCGTTGTATGTCTCCAACTCCTAGAAATAACATCATGCCCCATCTCCCTTACTTCCAGCTAGTAAGGATCACATAATTCCTAACAAAGTTTTGACACAGATTCCCAATTCGGGCATTCAGAATATATAGCACGTTGCTGTAAGCAAGCACATTCTCATTCAAAGTTGCAAGTTACTATGTAGGAACAAGTTTGTATAGGTATTTCAAAGATGCCCAGATCTGAGCTAAACTTAGTATGTGTCCAACCTCTAGAAATAACTTCATGCCCCAACTCACTTACTTCCAGCTAGTAAGGATCACATAATTCCTAACAAAATTTTGACACAGATTCCCAATTCGGGCATTCAGAACATATAGCACGTTGCTGTAAGCAAGCACATTCTCATTCAAAGTTACAAGTTACTATGTAGGAACATGTTTGTATAGGTATTACAAAGATGCCCAGAACTGAGCTAAACTTGGTATGTGTCCAACTCCTCGAAATAACTTCATGCCCCAACTCCCTTACTTCCAGCTAGTAAGGATCACATAATTCCTAACAAAGTTTTGACACAGATTCCCAATTCGGGCATTCAGAACATATAGCACGTTGCTGTAAGCAAGCACATTCTCATTCAAAGTTGCAAGTTACTATGTAGGAACAAGTTTGTATAGGTATTTCAAAGATGCCCAGAACTGAGCTAACCGTTGTATGTCTCCAACTCCTAGAAATAACTTCATGCCCCATCTCCCTTACTTCCAGCTAGTAAGGATCACATAATTCCTAACAAAGATTTGACACAGATTCCCAATTCGGGCATTCAGAACATATTGCACGTTGCTGTAAGCAAGCACATTCTGATTCAAAGTTGCAAGTTACAATGTAGGAACAAGTTTGTATAGGTATTTCAAAGATGCCCAGAACTGAGCTAAACGTTGTATCTCTGCAACTCCTAGAAATAACTTCATGCCCCATCTCCCTTACTTCCAGCTAATAAGGATCACATAATTCCTAACAAAGTTTTGACACAGATTCCCAATTCGGGCATTCAGAACATATAGCACGTTGCTGTAAGCAAGCACATTCTCATTCAAAGTTGCAAGTTACTATGTAGGAACAAGTTTGTATAGGTATTTCAAAGATGCCCAGAACTGAGCTAAACTTGGTATGTCTCCAACTCCTAGAAATAACCTCATGCCCCATCTCCCTTACTTCCAGCTAGTAAGGATCACATAATTCCTAACAAATTTTTGACACAGATTCCCAATTTGGGCATTCAGAACATATAGAACGTTGCTGCAAGCAAGCACATTCTCATTCAAAGTTGCAAGTTACTATGTAGGAACAAGTTTGTATAGGTATTTCAATGATGCCCAGAACTGAGCTAAACGTTGTATGTCTCCAACTCCTGGAAATAACTTCATGCCCCAACTCCCTTACTTCCAGCTAGTAAGGATCACATAATTCCTAACAAAGTTTTGACACAGATTCCCAATTCGGGCATTCAGAACATATAGCACGTTGCTGTAAGCAAGCACATTCTCATTCAAAGTTGCAAGTTACTATGTAGGAACAAGTTTGTATAGGTATTACAAAGATGCCCAGAACTGAGCTAAACTTGGTATGTGTCCAACTCCCAGAAATAACTTCATGCCCCAACTCCCTTACTTCCAGCTAGTAAGGATCACATAATTCCTAACAAATTTTTGACACAGATTCCCAATTCGGGCATTCAGAACATATAGCAAGTTGCTGTAAGCAAGCACATTCTCATTCAAAGTTGCAAGTTACTATGTAGGAACAAGTTTGTATAGGACTTTCAAAGATGCCCAGAACTGAGCTAAACGTTGTATGTCTCCAACTCCTAGAAATAACTTCATGCCCCATCTCCCTTACTTCCAGCTAGTAAGGATCACATAATTCCTAACAAAGTTTTGACACAGATTCCCAATTCGGGCATTGAGAACATATAGCACGTTGCTGTAAGCAAGCACATTCTCATTCAAAGTTGCAAGTTACTATGTAGGAAAAAGTTTGTATAGGTATTTCAAAGATGCCCAGAACTGAGCTAAACTTGGTATGTGTCCAACCTCTAGAAATATCTTCATGCCCTAACTCCCTTACTTCCAGCTAGTAAGGATCACATAATTCCTAACAAATTTTGACACAGATTCCCAATTCGGGCATTCAGAACATATAGCACGTTGCTGTAAGCAAGCACATTCTCATTCAAAGTTGCAAGTTACTATGTAGGAACAAGTTTGTATAGGTATTTCAAAGATGCCCAGAACTGAGCTAAACTTGGGATGTGTCCAACTCCTAGAAATATCTTCATGCCCCATCTCCCTTACTTCCAGCTAGTAAGGATCACATAATTCCTAACAAAGCTTTGACACAGAATCCCAATTCGGGTATTCAGAACATATAGCACGTTGCTGTAAGCAAGCACATTCTCATTCAAAGTTGCAAGTTTCTATGTAGGAACAAGTTTGTATAGGTATTTCAAAGATGCCCAGAACTGAGCTAAACTTGGTATGTGTCCAACTCCTCGAAATAACTTCATGCACCAACTCCCTTACTTCCAGCTAGTAAGGATCACATATTTACTAAAAAAGTTTTGACACAGATTCCCAATTCGGACATTCAGAACATATAGCACGTTGCTGTAAGCAAGCAAATTCTCATTCAAAGTTGCAAGTTACTATGTAGGAACAAGTTTGTATAGGTATTTCAAAATGCCCAGAACTGAGCTAAACGTTGTATGTCTCCAACTCCTAGAAATAACTTCATGCCCCATCTCCCTTACTTCCAGCTAGTAAGGATCACATAATTCCTAACAAAGTTTTGACACAGATTCCCAATTCGGGCATTCAGAACATATAGCACGTTGCTGTAAGCAAGCACATTCTCATTCAAAGTTGCAAGTTACTATGTAGGAACAAGTTTGTATAGGTATTTCAAAGATGCCCAGAACTGAGCTAAATATTGTATGTCTCCAACTCCTAGAAATAACTTCATGCCCCATCTCCCTTACTTCCAGCTAGTAAGGATCACATAATTCCTAACAAAGTTTTGGCACAGATTCCCAATTCGGGCATTAAAAACATATAGCACGTTGCTGTAAGCAAGCACATTCTCATTCAAAGTTGCAAGTTGCTATGTAGGAACAAGTTTGTATAGGTATTTCAAAGATGCCCAGAACTGAGCTAAACTTGGTATGTGTCCAACTCCTAGAAATACCTTCATGCCCCAACTCCCTTACTTCCAGCTAGTAAGGATCACATAATTCCTAACAAATTTTGACACAGATTCCCAATTCGGGCATTCAGAACATATAGAACGTTGCTGTAAGCAAGCACATTCTCATTCAAAGTTGCAAGTTACTATGTAGTAACAAGTTTGTATAGGTATTTCAAAGATGTCCAGAACTGAGCTAAACGTTGTATGTCTCCAACTCCTAGAAATAACTTCATGCCCCATCTCCCTTACTTCCAGCTAGTAAGGATCACATAATTACTAACAAAGCTTAGACACAGATTCCCAATTCGGGCATTCAGAACATATAGCACGTTGCTGTAAGCAAGCACATTCTCATTCAAAGTTGCAAGTTACTATGTAGGAACAAGTTTGTATAGGTATTTCAAAGATGCCCAGATCTGAGCTAAACGTTGTATGTCTCCAACTCCTAGAAATACCTTCATGCCCCAACTCCCTTACTTCCAGCTAGTAAGGATCACATAATTCCTAACAAATTTTGACACAGATTCCCAATTCGGGCATTCAGAACATATAGCACGTTGCTGTAAGCAAGCACATTCTCATTCAAAGTTGCAAGTTACTATGTAGGAACAAGTTTGCATAGGTATTTCAAAGATGCCCAGAACTGAGCTAAACGTTGTATGTCTCCAACTCCTAGAAATAACTTCATGACCCATCTCCCTTACTTCCAGCTAGTAAGGATCACATAATTCCTAACAAAGTTTTGACACAGATTCCCAATTCGGGCATTCAGAACATATAGCACGTTGCTGTAAGCAAGCACATTCTCATTCAAAGTTGCAAGTTACTATGTAGGAACAAGTTTGTATAGGTATTTCAAAGATGCCCAGAACTGAGCTAAACGTTGTATGTCTCCAACTCCTAGAAATAACTTCATGCCCCATCTCCCTTACTTCCAGCTAGTAAGGATAACATAATTCCTAACAAAGTTTTGACACAGATTCCCAATTCGGGCATTCAGAACATATAGCACGTTGCTGTAAGCAAGCACATTCTCATTCAAAGTTGCAAGTTACTATGTAGGAACAAGTTTGTATAGGTATTTCAAAGATGCCCAGAACTGAGCTAAACGTTGTATGTCTCCAACTCCTAGAAATAACTTCATGCCCCATCTCCCTTACTTCCAGCTAGTAAGGATCACATAATTCCTAACAAAGTTTTGACACAGATTCCCAATTCGGGCATTCAGAACATATAGCACGTTGCTGTAAGCAAGCACATTCTGATTCAAAGTTGCAAGTTACTATGTAGGAACAAGTTTGTATAGGTATTTCAAAGATGCCCAGAACTGAGCTAAACGTTGTATGTCTCCAACTCCTAGAAATACCTTCATGCCCCAACTCCCTTACTTCCAGCTAGTAAGGATCACATAATTCCTAACAAATTTTGACACAGATTCCCAATTCGGGCATTCAGAACATATAGCACGTTGCTGTAAGCAAGCACATTCTCATTCAAAGTTGCAAGTTACTATGTAGGAACAAGTTTGTATAGGTATTTCAAAGATGCCCAGAACTGAGCTAAACTTGGTATGTGTCCAACCTCTAGAAATAACTTCATGCCCCAACTCCCTTACTTCCAGCTAGTAAGGATCACATAATTCCTAACAAAGTTTTGACACAGATTCCCAATTCGGGCATTCAGAACATATAGCACGTTGCTGTAAGCAAGCACATTCTCATTCATACTTGCAAGTTACTATGTAGGAACAAGTTTGTATAGGTATTTCAAAGATGCCCAGAACTGAGCTAAACGTTGTATGTCTCCAACTCCTAGAAATAACTTCATGCCCCATCTCCCTTACTTCCAGCTAGTAAGGATCACATAATTCCTAACAAAGTTTTGACACAGATTCCCAATTTGGGCATTCAGAACATATAGCACGTTGCTGTAAGCAAGCACATTCTCATTCAAAGTTGCAAGTTACTATGTAGGAAAAAGTTTGTATAGGTATTTCAAAGATGCCCAGAACTGAGCTAAACTTGGTATGTGTCCAACCTCTAGAAATAACTTCATGCCCCATCTCCCTTACTTCCAGCTTGTAAGGATCACATAATTCCTAACAAAGTTTTGACACAGATTCCCAATTCGGGCATTCAGAACATATAGCACGTTGCTGTAAGCAAGCACATTCTCATTCAAAGTTGCAAGTTGCTATGTAGGAACAAGTTTGTATAGGTATTTCAAAGATGCCCAGAACTGAGCTAAATATGGTATGTGTCCAACTCCTAGAAATACATTCATGCCCCAACTCCCTTACTTCCAGCTAGTAAGGATCACATAATTCCTAACAATGTTTTGACACAGATTCCCAATTCGGGCATTCAGAACATATAGCACGTTGCTGTAAGCAAGCACATTCAATTCAAAGTTGCAAGTTACTATGTAGGAATAAGTTTGTATAGGTATTTCAAAGATGCCCAGAACTGAGCTAAACGTTGTATGTCTCCAACTCCTAGAAATAACTTCATGCCCCATCTCCCTTACTTCCAGCTAGTAAGGATCACATAATTCCTAACAAAGTTTTGACACAGATTCCCAATTCGGGCATTCAGAACATATAGCACGTTGCCGTAAGCAAGCACATTCTCATTCAAAGTTGCAAGTTACTATGTAGGAACAAGTTTGTATAGGTATTTCAAAGATGCCCAGAACTGAGCTAAACGTTGTATGTCTCCAACTCCTAGAAATAACTTCATGCCACATCACCCTTACTTCCAGCTAGTAAGGATCACATAATTCCTAACAAAGTTTTGACACAGATTCCCAATTCGGGCATTCAGAACATACAGCACGTTGCTGTAAGCAAGCACATTCTCATTCAAAGTTGCAAGTTACTATGTAGGAACAAGTTTGTATAGGTATTTCAAAGATGCCCAGAACTGAGCTAAACTTGGTATGTGTCCAACCTCTAGAAATAACTTCATGCCCCAACTCCCTTACTTCCAGCTAGTTAGGATCACATAATTCCTAACAAAGTTTTGACACAGATTCCCAATTCGGGCATTCAGAACATATAGCACGTTGCCGTAAGCAAGCACATTCTCATTCAAAGTTGCAAGTTACTATGTAGGAACAAGTTTGTATAGGTATTTCAAAGATGCCCAGAACTGAGCTAAACATGGTATGTGTCCAACCTCTAAAAATAACTTCATGCCCCAACTCCCTTACTTCCAGCTAGTAAGGATCACATAATTCCTTACAAAGTTTTGACACAGATGCCCAATTCGGGCATTCAGAACATATAGCACGTTGCTGTAAGCAAGCACATTCTCATTCAAAGTTGCAAGTTACTATGTAGGAACAAATTTGTATAGGTATTTCAAAGATGCCCAGAATTGAGCTAACCGATGTATGTCTCCAACTCCTAGAAATAACTTCATGCCCCATCTCCCTTACTACCAGCTAGTAAGGATCACATAATTCCTTACAAATTTTGACACAGATTCCCAATTCGGGCATTCAGAACATATAGCACGTTGCTGTAAGCAAGCACATTCTGATTCAAAGTTGCAAGTTACTATGTAGGAACAAGTTTGTATAGGTATTTCAAAGATGCCCAGAACTGAGCTAAACGTTGTATGTCTCCAACTCCTAGAAATAACTTCATGCCCCATCTCCCTTACTTCCAGCTAGTAAGGATCACATTATTCCTAACAAAGTTTTGACACAGATTCCCAATTCGGGCATTCAGAACATATAGCACGTTGCTGTAAGCAAGCACATTCTCATTCAAAGTTGCAAGTTACCATGTAGGAACAAGTTTGTATAGGTATTTCAAAGATGCCCAGAACTGAGCTAAACTTGGTATGTGTCCAACCTCTAGAAATAACTTTATGCCCCAACTCCCTTACTTCCAGCTATTAAGGATCACATAATTCCTAACCGAGTTTTGACACAGATTCCCAAGTCGGGCATTCAGAACATATAGCACGTTGCTGTAAGCAAGCACATTCTCATTCAAAGTTGCAAGTTACTATGTAGGAACAAGTTTGTATAGGTATTTCAAAGATGCCCAGAACTGAGCTAAACTTGGTATGTGTCCAACTCCTCTAAATAACTTCATGCCCCAACTTCCTTACTTCCAGCTAGGAAGGATCACATAATTCCTAACAAAGTTTTGACACAGATTCCCAATCCGGGCATTCAGAACATATAGCACGTTGCTGTAAGCAAGCACATTCTCATTCAAAGTTGCAAGTTACTATGTAGGAACAAGTTTGTATAGGTATTTCAAAGATGCCCAGAACTGAGCTAAACTTGGTATGTGTCCAACTCCTAGAAATATCTTCATGCCCTAACTCCCTTACTTCCAGCTAGTAAGGATCACATAATTCCTAACAAATTTTGACACAGATTCCCAATTCGGGCATTCAGAACATATAGCACGTTGCTGTAAGCAAGCACATTCTCATTCAAAGTTGCAAGTTACTATGTAGGAACAAGTTTGTATAGGTATTTCAAAGATGCCCAGAACTGAGCTAAACTTGGGATGTGTCCAACTCCTAGAAATATCTTCATGCCCCATCTCCCTTACTTCCAGCTAGTAAGGATCACATAATTCCTAACAAAGCTTTGACACAGAATCCCAATTCGGGTATTCAGAACATATAGCACGTTGCTGTAAGCAAGCACATTCTCATTCAAAGTTGCAAGTTTCTATGTAGGAACAAGTTTGTATAGGTATTTCAAAGATGCCCAGAACTGAGCTAAACTTGGTATGTGTCCAACTCCTCGAAATAACTTCATGCACCAACTCCCTTACTTCCAGCTAGTAAGGATCACATATTTACTAAAAAAGTTTTGACACAGATTCCCAATTCGGACATTCAGAACATATAGCACGTTGCTGTAAGCAAGCAAATTCTCATTCAAAGTTGCAAGTTACTATGTAGGAACAAGTTTGTATAGGTATTTCAAAATGCCCAGAACTGAGCTAAACGTTGTATGTCTCCAACTCCTAGAAATAACTTCATGCCCCATCTCCCTTACTTCCAGCTAGTAAGGATCACATAATTCCTAACAAAGTTTTGACACAGATTCCCAATTCGGGCATTCAGAACATATAGCACGTTGCTGTAAGCAAGCACATTCTCATTCAAAGTTGCAAGTTACTATGTAGGAACAAGTTTGTATAGGTATTTCAAAGATGCCCAGAACTGAGCTAAACGTTGTATGTCTCCAACTCCTAGAAATACCTTCATGCCCCAACTCCCTTACTTCCAGCTAGTAAGGATCACATAATTCCTAACAAATTTTGACACAGATTCCCAATTCGGGCATTCAGAACATATAGCACGTTGCTGTAAGCAAGCACATTCTCATTCAAAGTTGCAAGTTACTATGTAGGAACAAGTTTGTATAGGTATTTCAAAGATGCCCAGAACTGAGCTAAACTTGGTATGTGTCCAACCTCTAGAAATAACTTCATGCCCCAACTCCCTTACTTCCAGCTAGTAAGGATCACATAATTCCTAACAAAGTTTTGACACAGATTCCCAATTCGGGCATTCAGAACATATAGCACGTTGCTGTAAGCAAGCACATTCTCATTCATACTTGCAAGTTACTATGTAGGAACAAGTTTGTATAGGTATTTCAAAGATGCCCAGAACTGAGCTAAACGTTGTATGTCTCCAACTCCTAGAAATAACTTCATGCCCCATCTCCCTTACTTCCAGCTAGTAAGGATCACATAATTCCTAACAAAGTTTTGACACAGATTCCCAATTTGGGCATTCAGAACATATAGCACGTTGCTGTAAGCAAGCACATTCTCATTCAAAGTTGCAAGTTACTATGTAGGAAAAAGTTTGTATAGGTATTTCAAAGATGCCCAGAACTGAGCTAAATATGGTATGTGTCCAACTCCTAGAAATACATTCATGCCCCAACTCCCTTACTTCCAGCTAGTAAGGATCACATAATTCCTAACAATGTTTTGACACAGATTCCCAATTCGGGCATTCAGAACATATAGCACGTTGCTGTAAGCAAGCACATTCAATTCAAAGTTGCAAGTTACTATGTAGGAATAAGTTTGTATAGGTATTTCAAAGATGCCCAGAACTGAGCTAAACGTTGTATGTCTCCAACTCCTAGAAATAACTTCATGCCCCATCTCCCTTACTTCCAGCTAGTAAGGATCACATAATTCCTAACAAAGTTTTGACACAGATTCCCAATTCGGGCATTCAGAACATATAGCACGTTGCCGTAAGCAAGCACATTCTCATTCAAAGTTGCAAGTTACTATGTAGGAACAAGTTTGTATAGGTATTTCAAAGATGCCCAGAACTGAGCTAAACGTTGTATGTCTCCAACTCCTAGAAATAACTTCATGCCACATCACCCTTACTTCCAGCTAGTAAGGATCACATAATTCCTAACAAAGTTTTGACACAGATTCCCAATTCGGGCATTCAGAACATACAGCACGTTGCTGTAAGCAAGCACATTCTCATTCAAAGTTGCAAGTTACTATGTAGGAACAAGTTTGTATAGGTATTTCAAAGATGCCCAGAACTGAGCTAAACTTGGTATGTGTCCAACCTCTAGAAATAACTTCATGCCCCAACTCCCTTACTTCCAGCTAGTTAGGATCACATAATTCCTAACAAAGTTTTGACACAGATTCCCAATTCGGGCATTCAGAACATATAGCACGTTGCCGTAAGCAAGCACATTCTCATTCAAAGTTGCAAGTTACTATGTAGGAACAAGTTTGTATAGGTATTTCAAAGATGCCCAGAACTGAGCTAAACATGGTATGTGTCCAACCTCTAAAAATAACTTCATGCCCCAACTCCCTTACTTCCAGCTAGTAAGGATCACATAATTCCTTACAAAGTTTTGACACAGATGCCCAATTCGGGCATTCAGAACATATAGCACGTTGCTGTAAGCAAGCACATTCTCATTCAAAGTTGCAAGTTACTATGTAGGAACAAATTTGTATAGGTATTTCAAAGATGCCCAGAATTGAGCTAACCGATGTATGTCTCCAACTCCTAGAAATAACTTCATGCCCCATCTCCCTTACTACCAGCTAGTAAGGATCACATAATTCCTTACAAATTTTGACACAGATTCCCAATTCGGGCATTCAGAACATATAGCACGTTGCTGTAAGCAAGCACATTCTGATTCAAAGTTGCAAGTTACTATGTAGGAACAAGTTTGTATAGGTATTTCAAAGATGCCCAGAACTGAGCTAAACGTTGTATGTCTCCAACTCCTAGAAATAACTTCATGCCCCATCTCCCTTACTTCCAGCTAGTAAGGATCACATTATTCCTAACAAAGTTTTGACACAGATTCCCAATTCGGGCATTCAGAACATATAGCACGTTGCTGTAAGCAAGCACATTCTCATTCAAAGTTGCAAGTTACCATGTAGGAACAAGTTTGTATAGGTATTTCAAAGATGCCCAGAACTGAGCTAAACTTGGTATGTGTCCAACCTCTAGAAATAACTTTATGCCCCAACTCCCTTACTTCCAGCTATTAAGGATCACATAATTCCTAACCGAGTTTTGACACAGATTCCCAAGTCGGGCATTCAGAACATATAGCACGTTGCTGTAAGCAAGCACATTCTCATTCAAAGTTGCAAGTTACTATGTAGGAACAAGTTTGTATAGGTATTTCAAAGATGCCCAGAACTGAGCTAAACTTGGTATGTGTCCAACTCCTCTAAATAACTTCATGCCCCAACTTCCTTACTTCCAGCTAGGAAGGATCACATAATTCCTAACAAAGTTTTGACACAGATTCCCAATCCGGGCATTCAGAACATATAGCACGTTGCTGTAAGCAAGCACATTCTCATTCAAAGTTGCAAGTTACTATGTAGGAACAAGTTTGTATAGGTATTTCAAAGATGCCCAGAACTGAGCTAAACTTGGTATGTGTCCAACTCCTAGAAATATCTTCATGCCCTAACTCCCTTACTTCCAGCTAGTAAGGATCACATAATTCCTAACAAATTTTGACACAGATTCCCAATTCGGGCATTCAGAACATATAGCACGTTGCTGTAAGCAAGCACATTCTCATTCAAAGTTGCAAGTTACTATGTAGGAACAAGTTTGTATAGGTATTTCAAAGATGCCCAGAACTGAGCTAAACTTGGGATGTGTCCAACTCCTAGAAATATCTTCATGCCCCATCTCCCTTACTTCCAGCTAGTAAGGATCACATAATTCCTAACAAAGCTTTGACACAGAATCCCAATTCGGGTATTCAGAACATATAGCACGTTGCTGTAAGCAAGCACATTCTCATTCAAAGTTGCAAGTTTCTATGTAGGAACAAGTTTGTATAGGTATTTCAAAGATGCCCAGAACTGAGCTAAACTTGGTATGTGTCCAACTCCTCGAAATAACTTCATGCACCAACTCCCTTACTTCCAGCTAGTAAGGATCACATATTTACTAAAAAAGTTTTGACACAGATTCCCAATTCGGACATTCAGAACATATAGCACGTTGCTGTAAGCAAGCAAATTCTCATTCAAAGTTGCAAGTTACTATGTAGGAACAAGTTTGTATAGGTATTTCAAAATGCCCAGAACTGAGCTAAACGTTGTATGTCTCCAACTCCTAGAAATAACTTCATGCCCCATCTCCCTTACTTCCAGCTAGTAAGGATCACATAATTCCTAACAAAGTTTTGACACAGATTCCCAATTCGGGCATTCAGAACATATAGCACGTTGCTGTAAGCAAGCACATTCTCATTCAAAGTTGCAAGTTACTATGTAGGAACAAGTTTGTATAGGTATTTCAAAGATGCCCAGAACTGAGCTAAACGTTGTATGTCTCCAACTCCTAGAAATACCTTCATGCCCCAACTCCCTTACTTCCAGCTAGTAAGGATCACATAATTCCTAACAAATTTTGACACAGATTCCCAATTCGGGCATTCAGAACATATAGCACGTTGCTGTAAGCAAGCACATTCTCATTCAAAGTTGCAAGTTACTATGTAGGAACAAGTTTGTATAGGTATTTCAAAGATGCCCAGAACTGAGCTAAACTTGGTATGTGTCCAACCTCTAGAAATAACTTCATGCCCCAACTCCCTTACTTCCAGCTAGTAAGGATCACATAATTCCTAACAAAGTTTTGACACAGATTCCCAATTCGGGCATTCAGAACATATAGCACGTTGCTGTAAGCAAGCACATTCTCATTCATACTTGCAAGTTACTATGTAGGAACAAGTTTGTATAGGTATTTCAAAGATGCCCAGAACTGAGCTAAACGTTGTATGTCTCCAACTCCTAGAAATAACTTCATGCCCCATCTCCCTTACTTCCAGCTAGTAAGGATCACATAATTCCTAACAAAGTTTTGACACAGATTCCCAATTTGGGCATTCAGAACATATAGCACGTTGCTGTAAGCAAGCACATTCTCATTCAAAGTTGCAAGTTACTATGTAGGAAAAAGTTTGTATAGGTATTTCAAAGATGCCCAGAACTGAGCTAAACTTGGTATGTGTCCAACCTCTAGAAATAACTTCATGCCCCATCTCCCTTACTTCCAGCTTGTAAGGATCACATAATTCCTAACAAAGTTTTGACACAGATTCCCAATTCGGGCATTCAGAACATATAGCACGTTGCTGTAAGCAAGCACATTCTCATTCAAAGTTGCAAGTTGCTATGTAGGAACAAGTTTGTATAGGTATTTCAAAGATGCCCAGAACTGAGCTAAATATGGTATGTGTCCAACTCCTAGAAATACATTCATGCCCCAACTCCCTTACTTCCAGCTAGTAAGGATCACATAATTCCTAACAATGTTTTGACACAGATTCCCAATTCGGGCATTCAGAACATATAGCACGTTGCTGTAAGCAAGCACATTCAATTCAAAGTTGCAAGTTACTATGTAGGAATAAGTTTGTATAGGTATTTCAAAGATGCCCAGAACTGAGCTAAACGTTGTATGTCTCCAACTCCTAGAAATAACTTCATGCCCCATCTCCCTTACTTCCAGCTAGTAAGGATCACATAATTCCTAACAAAGTTTTGACACAGATTCCCAATTCGGGCATTCAGAACATATAGCACGTTGCCGTAAGCAAGCACATTCTCATTCAAAGTTGCAAGTTACTATGTAGGAACAAGTTTGTATAGGTATTTCAAAGATGCCCAGAACTGAGCTAAACGTTGTATGTCTCCAACTCCTAGAAATAACTTCATGCCACATCACCCTTACTTCCAGCTAGTAAGGATCACATAATTCCTAACAAAGTTTTGACACAGATTCCCAATTCGGGCATTCAGAACATACAGCACGTTGCTGTAAGCAAGCACATTCTCATTCAAAGTTGCAAGTTACTATGTAGGAACAAGTTTGTATAGGTATTTCAAAGATGCCCAGAACTGAGCTAAACTTGGTATGTGTCCAACCTCTAGAAATAACTTCATGCCCCAACTCCCTTACTTCCAGCTAGTTAGGATCACATAATTCCTAACAAAGTTTTGACACAGATTCCCAATTCGGGCATTCAGAACATATAGCACGTTGCCGTAAGCAAGCACATTCTCATTCAAAGTTGCAAGTTACTATGTAGGAACAAGTTTGTATAGGTATTTCAAAGATGCCCAGAACTGAGCTAAACATGGTATGTGTCCAACCTCTAAAAATAACTTCATGCCCCAACTCCCTTACTTCCAGCTAGTAAGGATCACATAATTCCTTACAAAGTTTTGACACAGATGCCCAATTCGGGCATTCAGAACATATAGCACGTTGCTGTAAGCAAGCACATTCTCATTCAAAGTTGCAAGTTACTATGTAGGAACAAATTTGTATAGGTATTTCAAAGATGCCCAGAATTGAGCTAACCGATGTATGTCTCCAACTCCTAGAAATAACTTCATGCCCCATCTCCCTTACTACCAGCTAGTAAGGATCACATAATTCCTTACAAATTTTGACACAGATTCCCAATTCGGGCATTCAGAACATATAGCACGTTGCTGTAAGCAAGCACATTCTGATTCAAAGTTGCAAGTTACTATGTAGGAACAAGTTTGTATAGGTATTTCAAAGATGCCCAGAACTGAGCTAAACGTTGTATGTCTCCAACTCCTAGAAATAACTTCATGCCCCATCTCCCTTACTTCCAGCTAGTAAGGATCACATTATTCCTAACAAAGTTTTGACACAGATTCCCAATTCGGGCATTCAGAACATATAGCACGTTGCTGTAAGCAAGCACATTCTCATTCAAAGTTGCAAGTTACCATGTAGGAACAAGTTTGTATAGGTATTTCAAAGATGCCCAGAACTGAGCTAAACTTGGTATGTGTCCAACCTCTAGAAATAACTTTATGCCCCAACTCCCTTACTTCCAGCTATTAAGGATCACATAATTCCTAACCGAGTTTTGACACAGATTCCCAAGTCGGGCATTCAGAACATATAGCACGTTGCTGTAAGCAAGCACATTCTCATTCAAAGTTGCAAGTTACTATGTAGGAACAAGTTTGTATAGGTATTTCAAAGATGCCCAGAACTGAGCTAAACTTGGTATGTGTCCAACTCCTCTAAATAACTTCATGCCCCAACTTCCTTACTTCCAGCTAGGAAGGATCACATAATTCCTAACAAAGTTTTGACACAGATTCCCAATCCGGGCATTCAGAACATATAGCACGTTGCTGTAAGCAAGCACATTCTCATTCAAAGTTGCAAGTTACTATGTAGGAACAAGTTTGTATAGGTATTTCAAAGATGCCCAGAACTGAGCTAAACTTGGTATGTGTCCAACTCCTAGAAATATCTTCATGCCCTAACTCCCTTACTTCCAGCTAGTAAGGATCACATAATTCCTAACAAATTTTGACACAGATTCCCAATTCGGGCATTCAGAACATATAGCACGTTGCTGTAAGCAAGCACATTCTCATTCAAAGTTGCAAGTTACTATGTAGGAACAAGTTTGTATAGGTATTTCAAAGATGCCCAGAACTGAGCTAAACTTGGGATGTGTCCAACTCCTAGAAATATCTTCATGCCCCATCTCCCTTACTTCCAGCTAGTAAGGATCACATAATTCCTAACAAAGCTTTGACACAGAATCCCAATTCGGGTATTCAGAACATATAGCACGTTGCTGTAAGCAAGCACATTCTCATTCAAAGTTGCAAGTTTCTATGTAGGAACAAGTTTGTATAGGTATTTCAAAGATGCCCAGAACTGAGCTAAACTTGGTATGTGTCCAACTCCTCGAAATAACTTCATGCACCAACTCCCTTACTTCCAGCTAGTAAGGATCACATATTTACTAAAAAAGTTTTGACACAGATTCCCAATTCGGACATTCAGAACATATAGCACGTTGCTGTAAGCAAGCAAATTCTCATTCAAAGTTGCAAGTTACTATGTAGGAACAAGTTTGTATAGGTATTTCAAAATGCCCAGAACTGAGCTAAACGTTGTATGTCTCCAACTCCTAGAAATAACTTCATGCCCCATCTCCCTTACTTCCAGCTAGTAAGGATCACATAATTCCTAACAAAGTTTTGACACAGATTCCCAATTCGGGCATTCAGAACATATAGCACGTTGCTGTAAGCAAGCACATTCTCATTCAAAGTTGCAAGTTACTATGTAGGAACAAGTTTGTATAGGTATTTCAAAGATGCCCAGAACTGAGCTAAATATTGTATGTCTCCAACTCCTAGAAATAACTTCATGCCCCATCTCCCTTACTTCCAGCTAGTAAGGATCACATAATTCCTAACAAAGTTTTGACACAGATTCCCAATTCGGGCATTAAAAACATATAGCACGTTGCTGTAAGCAAGCACATTCTCATTCAAAGTTGCAAGTTGCTATGTAGGAACAAGTTTGTATAGGTATTTCAAAGATGCCCAGAACTGAGCTAAACTTGGTATGTGTCCAACTCCTAGAAATACCTTCATGCCCCAACTCCCTTACTTCCAGCTAGTAAGGATCACATAATTCCTAACAAATTTTGACACAGATTCCCAATTCGGGCATTCAGAACATATAGAACGTTGCTGTAAGCAAGCACATTCTCATTCAAAGTTGCAAGTTACTATGTAGTAACAAGTTTGTATAGGTATTTCAAAGATGTCCAGAACTGAGCTAAACGTTGTATGTCTCCAACTCCTAGAAATAACTTCATGCCCCATCTCCCTTACTTCCAGCTAGTAAGGATCACATAATTACTAACAAAGCTTAGACACAGATTCCCAATTCGGGCATTCAGAACATATAGCACGTTGCTGTAAGCAAGCACATTCTCATTCAAAGTTGCAAGTTACTATGTAGGAACAAGTTTGTATAGGTATTTCAAAGATGCCCAGATCTGAGCTAAACGTTGTATGTCTCCAACTCCTAGAAATACCTTCATGCCCCAACTCCCTTACTTCCAGCTAGTAAGGATCACATAATTCCTAACAAATTTTGACACAGATTCCCAATTCGGGCATTCAGAACATATAGCACGTTGCTGTAAGCAAGCACATTCTCATTCAAAGTTGCAAGTTACTATGTAGGAACAAGTTTGCATAGGTATTTCAAAGATGCCCAGAACTGAGCTAAACGTTGTATGTCTCCAACTCCTAGAAATAACTTCATGCCCCATCTCCCTTACTTCCAGCTAGTAAGGATCACATAATTCCTAACAAAGTTTTGACACAGATTCCCAATTCGGGCATTCAGAACATATAGCACGTTGCTGTAAGCAAGCACATTCTCATTCAAAGTTGCAAGTTACTATGTAGGAACAAGTTTGTATAGGTATTTCAAAGATGCCCAGAACTGAGCTAAACGTTGTATGTCTCCAACTCCTAGAAATAACTTCATGCCCCATCTCCCTTACTTCCAGCTAGTAAGGATAACATAATTCCTAACAAAGTTTTGACACAGATTCCCAATTCGGGCATTCAGAACATATAGCACGTTGCTGTAAGCAAGCACATTCTCATTCAAAGTTGCAAGTTACTATGTAGGAACAAGTTTGTATAGGTTTTTCAAAGATGCCCAGAACTGAGCTAAACGTTGTATGTCTCCAACTCCTAGAAATAACTTCATGCCCCATCTCCCTTACTTCCAGCTATTAAGGATCACATAATTCCTAACAAAGTTTTGACACAGATTCCCAATTCGGGCATTCAGAACATATAGCACGTTGCTGTAAGCAAGCACATTCTGATTCAAAGTTGCAAGTTACTATGTAGGAACAAGTTTGTATAGGTATTTCAAAGATGCCCAGAACTGAGCTAAACGTTGTATGTCTCCAACTCCTAGAAATACCTTCATGCCCCAACTCCCTTACTTCCAGCTAGTAAGGATCACATAATTCCTAACAAATTTTGACACAGATTCCCAATTCGGGCATTCAGAACATATAGCACGTTGCTGTAAGCAAGCACATTCTCATTCAAAGTTGCAAGTTACTATGTAGGAACAAGTTTGTATAGGTATTTCAAAGATGCCCAGAACTGAGCTAAACTTGGTATGTGTCCAACCTCTAGAAATAACTTCATGCCCCAACTCCCTTACTTCCAGCTAGTAAGGATCACATAATTCCTAACAAAGTTTTGACACAGATTCCCAATTCGGGCATTCAGAACATATAGCACGTTGCTGTAAGCAAGCACATTCTCATTCATACTTGCAAGTTACTATGTAGGAACAAGTTTGTATAGGTATTTCAAAGATGCCCAGAACTGAGCTAAACGTTGTATGTCTCCAACTCCTAGAAATAACTTCATGCCCCATCTCCCTTACTTCCAGCTAGTAAGGATCACATAATTCCTAACAAAGTTTTGACACAGATTCCCAATTTGGGCATTCAGAACATATAGCACGTTGCTGTAAGCAAGCACATTCTCATTCAAAGTTGCAAGTTACTATGTAGGAAAAAGTTTGTATAGGTATTTCAAAGATGCCCAGAACTGAGCTAAACTTGGTATGTGTCCAACCTCTAGAAATAACTTCATGCCCCATCTCCCTTACTTCCAGCTTGTAAGGATCACATAATTCCTAACAAAGTTTTGACACAGATTCCCAATTCGGGCATTCAGAACATATAGCACGTTGCTGTAAGCAAGCACATTCTCATTCAAAGTTGCAAGTTGCTATGTAGGAACAAGTTTGTATAGGTATTTCAAAGATGCCCAGAACTGAGCTAAATATGGTATGTGTCCAACTCCTAGAAATACATTCATGCCCCAACTCCCTTACTTCCAGCTAGTAAGGATCACATAATTCCTAACAATGTTTTGACACAGATTCCCAATTCGGGCATTCAGAACATATAGCACGTTGCTGTAAGCAAGCACATTCAATTCAAAGTTGCAAGTTACTATGTAGGAACAAGTTTGTATAGGTATTTCAAAGATGCCCAGAACTGAGCTAAACGTTGTATGTCTCCAACTCCTAGAAATAACTTCATGCCCCATCTCCCTTACTTCCAGCTAGTAAGGATCACATAATTCCTAACAAAGTTTTGACACAGATTCCCAATTCGGGCATTCAGAACATATAGCACGTTGCCGTAAGCAAGCACATTCTCATTCAAAGTTGCAAGTTACTATGTAGGAACAAGTTTGTATAGGTATTTCAAAGATGCCCAGAACTGAGCTAAACGTTGTATGTCTCCAACTCCTAGAAATAACTTCATGCCACATCACCCTTACTTCCAGCTAGTAAGGATCACATAATTCCTAACAAAGTTTTGACACAGATTCCCAATTCGGGCATTCAGAACATACAGCACGTTGCTGTAAGCAAGCACATTCTCATTCAAAGTTGCAAGTTACTGTGTAGGAACAAGTTTGTATAGGTATTTCAAAGATGCCCAGAACTGAGCTAAACGTTGTATGTCTCCAACTCCTAGAAATAACTTCATGCCCCAAATCCCTTACTTCCAGCTAGTAAGGATCACATAATTCCTAACAAAGTTTTGACACAGATTCCCAATTCGGGCATTCAGAACATATAGCACGTTGCTGTAAGCAAGCACATTCTCATTCAAAGTTGCAAGTTACTATGTAGGAACAAGTTTGTATAGGTATTTCAAAGATGCTCAGAACTGAGCTAAACGTTGTATGTCTCCAACTCCTAGAAATAACTTCATGCCCCATCTCCCTTACTTCCAGCTAGTAAGGATCACATAATTCCTAACAAAGTTTTGACACAGATTCCCAATTCGGGCATTCAGAACATATAGCACGTTGCTGTAAGCAAGCACATTCTCATTCAAAGTTGCAAGTTACTATGTAGGAACAAGTTTGTATAGGTATTTCAAAGATGCACAGAACTGAGCTAAAAGTTGTATGTCTCCAACTCCTAGAAATAACTTCATGCCCCATCTCCCTTACTTCCAGCTAGTAAGGATCACATAATTCCTAACAAAGTTTTGACACAGATTCCCAATTCGGGCATTCAGAACATATAGCACGTTGCTGTAAGCAAGCACATTCTCATACAAAGTTGCAAGTTACTATGTAGGAACAAGTTTGTATAGGTATTTCAAAGATGCCCAGAACTGAGCTAAACTTGGTATGTGTCCACCCTCTAGAAATAACTTCATGCCCCAACTCCCTTACTTCCAGCTAATAAGGATCACATAATTCCTAACAAAGTTTTGACACAGATTCCCAATTCGGACATTCAGAACATATAGCACGTTGCTGTAAGCAAGCACATTCTCATTCAAAGTTGCAAGTTACTATGTAGGAACAAGTTTGTATAGGTATTTCAAAGATGCCCAGAACTGAGCTAACCGATGTATGTCTCCAACTCCTAGAAATAACTTCATGCCCCATCTCCCTTACTTCCAGCTGGTAAGGATCACATAATTCCTAACAAAGTTTTGACACAGATTCCCAATTCGGGCATTCAGAACATATAGCACGTTGCTGTAAGCAAGCACATTCTGATTCAAAGTTGCAAGTTACTATGTAGGAACAAGTTTGTATAGGTATTTCAAAGATGCCCAGAACTGAGCTAAACGTTGTATGTCTCCAACTCCTAGAAATAACTTCATGCCCCATCTCCCTTACTTCCAGCTAGTAAGGATCACATTATTCCTAACAAAGTTTTGACACAGATTCCCAATTCGGGCATTCAGAACATATAGCACGTTGCTGTAAGCAAGCACATTCTCATTCAAAGTTGCAAGTTACCATGTAGGAACAAGTTTGTATAGGTATTTCAAAGATGCCCAGAACTGAGCTAAACTTGGTATGTGTCCAACCTCTAGAAATAACTTTATGCCCCAACTCCCTTACTTCCAGCTATTAAGGATCACATAATTCCTAACCGAGTTTTGACACAGATTCCCAAGTCGGGCATTCAGAACATATAGCACGTTGCTGTAAGCAAGCACATTCTCATTCAAAGTTGCAAGTTACTATGTAGGAACAAGTTTGTATAGGTATTTCAAAGATGCCCAGAACTGAGCTAAACTTGGTATGTGTCCAACTCCTCTAAATAACTTCATGCCCCAACTTCCTTACTTCCAGCTAGGAAGGATCACATAATTCCTAACAAAGTTTTGACACAGATTCCCAATCCGGGCATTCAGAACATATAGCACGTTGCTGTAAGCAAGCACATTCTCATTCAAAGTTGCAAGTTACTATGTAGGAACAAGTTTGTATAGGTATTTCAAAGATGCCCAGAACTGAGCTAAACTTGGTATGTGTCCAACTCCTAGAAATATCTTCATGCCCTAACTCCCTTACTTCCAGCTAGTAAGGATCACATAATTCCTAACAAATTTTGACACAGATTCCCAATTCGGGCATTCAGAACATATAGCACGTTGCTGTAAGCAAGCACATTCTCATTCAAAGTTGCAAGTTACTATGTAGGAACAAGTTTGTATAGGTATTTCAAAGATGCCCAGAACTGAGCTAAACTTGGGATGTGTCCAACTCCTAGAAATATCTTCATGCCCCATCTCCCTTACTTCCAGCTAGTAAGGATCACATAATTCCTAACAAAGCTTTGACACAGAATCCCAATTCGGGTATTCAGAACATATAGCACGTTGCTGTAAGCAAGCACATTCTCATTCAAAGTTGCAAGTTTCTATGTAGGAACAAGTTTGTATAGGTATTTCAAAGATGCCCAGAACTGAGCTAAACTTGGTATGTGTCCAACTCCTCGAAATAACTTCATGCACCAACTCCCTTACTTCCAGCTAGTAAGGATCACATATTTACTAAAAAAGTTTTGACACAGATTCCCAATTCGGACATTCAGAACATATAGCACGTTGCTGTAAGCAAGCAAATTCTCATTCAAAGTTGCAAGTTACTATGTAGGAACAAGTTTGTATAGGTATTTCAAAATGCCCAGAACTGAGCTAAACGTTGTATGTCTCCAACTCCTAGAAATAACTTCATGCCCCATCTCCCTTACTTCCAGCTAGTAAGGATCACATAATTCCTAACAAAGTTTTGACACAGATTCCCAATTCGGGCATTCAGAACATATAGCACGTTGCTGTAAGCAAGCACATTCTCATTCAAAGTTGCAAGTTACTATGTAGGAACAAGTTTGTATAGGTATTTCAAAGATGCCCAGAACTGAGCTAAATATTGTATGTCTCCAACTCCTAGAAATAACTTCATGCCCCATCTCCCTTACTTCCAGCTAGTAAGGATCACATAATTCCTAACAAAGTTTTGACACAGATTCCCAATTCGGGCATTAAAAACATGTAGCACGTTGCTGTAAGCAAGCACATTCTCATTCAAAGTTGCAAGTTGCTATGTAGGAACAAGTTTGTATAGGTATTTCAAAGATGCCCAGAACTGAGCTAAACTTGGTATGTGTCCAACTCCTAGAAATACCTTCATGCCCCAACTCCCTTACTTCCAGCTAGTAAGGATCACATAATTCCTAACAAATTTTGACACAGATTCCCAATTCGGGCATTCAGAACATATAGAACGTTGCTGTAAGCAAGCACATTCTCATTCAAAGTTGCAAGTTACTATGTAGTAACAAGTTTGTATAGGTATTTCAAAGATGTCCAGAACTGAGCTAAACGTTGTATGTCTCCAACTCCTAGAAATAACTTCATGCCCCATCTCCCTTACTTCCAGCTAGTAAGGATCACATAATTACTAACAAAGCTTAGACACAGATTCCCAATTCGGGCATTCAGAACATATAGCACGTTGCTGTAAGCAAGCACATTCTCATTCAAAGTTGCAAGTTACTATGTAGGAACAAGTTTGTATAGGTATTTCAAAGATGCCCAGATCTGAGCTAAACGTTGTATGTCTCCAACTCCTAGAAATACCTTCATGCCCCAACTCCCTTACTTCCAGCTAGTAAGGATCACATAATTCCTAACAAATTTTGACACAGATTCCCAATTCGGGCATTCAGAACATATAGCACGTTGCTGTAAGCAAGCACATTCTCATTCAAAGTTGCAAGTTACTATGTAGGAACAAGTTTGCATAGGTATTTCAAAGATGCCCAGAACTGAGCTAAACGTTGTATGTCTCCAACTCCTAGAAATAACTTCATGCCCCATCTCCCTTACTTCCAGCTAGTAAGGATCACATAATTCCTAACAAAGTTTTGACACAGATTCCCAATTCGGGCATTCAGAACATATAGCACGTTGCTGTAAGCAAGCACATTCTCATTCAAAGTTGCAAGTTACTATGTAGGAACAAGTTTGTATAGGTATTTCAAAGATGCCCAGAACTGAGCTAAACGTTGTATGTCTCCAACTCCTAGAAATAACTTCATGCCCCATCTCCCTTACTTCCAGCTAGTAAGGATAACATAATTCCTAACAAAGTTTTGACACAGATTCCCAATTCGGGCATTCAGAACATATAGCACGTTGCTGTAAGCAAGCACATTCTCATTCAAAGTTGCAAGTTACTATGTAGGAACAAGTTTGTATAGGTTTTTCAAAGATGCCCAGAACTGAGCTAAACGTTGTATGTCTCCAACTCCTAGAAATAACTTCATGCCCCATCTCCCTTACTTCCAGCTATTAAGGATCACATAATTCCTAACAAAGTTTTGACACAGATTCCCAATTCGGGCATTCAGAACATATAGCACGTTGCTGTAAGCAAGCACATTCTGATTCAAAGTTGCAAGTTACTATGTAGGAACAAGTTTGTATAGGTATTTCAAAGATGCCCAGAACTGAGCTAAACGTTGTATGTCTCCAACTCCTAGAAATACCTTCATGCCCCAACTCCCTTACTTCCAGCTAGTAAGGATCACATAATTCCTAACAAATTTTGACACAGATTCCCAATTCGGGCATTCAGAACATATAGCACGTTGCTGTAAGCAAGCACATTCTCATTCAAAGTTGCAAGTTACTATGTAGGAACAAGTTTGTATAGGTATTTCAAAGATGCCCAGAACTGAGCTAAACTTGGTATGTGTCCAACCTCTAGAAATAACTTCATGCCCCAACTCCCTTACTTCCAGCTAGTAAGGATCACATAATTCCTAACAAAGTTTTGACACAGATTCCCAATTCGGGCATTCAGAACATATAGCACGTTGCTGTAAGCAAGCACATTCTCATTCATACTTGCAAGTTACTATGTAGGAACAAGTTTGTATAGGTATTTCAAAGATGCCCAGAACTGAGCTAAACGTTGTATGTCTCCAACTCCTAGAAATAACTTCATGCCCCATCTCCCTTACTTCCAGCTAGTAAGGATCACATAATTCCTAACAAAGTTTTGACACAGATTCCCAATTTGGGCATTCAGAACATATAGCACGTTGCTGTAAGCAAGCACATTCTCATTCAAAGTTGCAAGTTACTATGTAGGAAAAAGTTTGTATAGGTATTTCAAAGATGCCCAGAACTGAGCTAAACTTGGTATGTGTCCAACCTCTAGAAATAACTTCATGCCCCATCTCCCTTACTTCCAGCTTGTAAGGATCACATAATTCCTAACAAAGTTTTGACACAGATTCCCAATTCGGGCATTCAGAACATATAGCACGTTGCTGTAAGCAAGCACATTCTCATTCAAAGTTGCAAGTTGCTATGTAGGAACAAGTTTGTATAGGTATTTCAAAGATGCCCAGAACTGAGCTAAATATGGTATGTGTCCAACTCCTAGAAATACATTCATGCCCCAACTCCCTTACTTCCAGCTAGTAAGGATCACATAATTCCTAACAATGTTTTGACACAGATTCCCAATTCGGGCATTCAGAACATATAGCACGTTGCTGTAAGCAAGCACATTCAATTCAAAGTTGCAAGTTACTATGTAGGAACAAGTTTGTATAGGTATTTCAAAGATGCCCAGAACTGAGCTAAACGTTGTATGTCTCCAACTCCTAGAAATAACTTCATGCCCCATCTCCCTTACTTCCAGCTAGTAAGGATCACATAATTCCTAACAAAGTTTTGACACAGATTCCCAATTCGGGCATTCAGAACATATAGCACGTTGCCGTAAGCAAGCACATTCTCATTCAAAGTTGCAAGTTACTATGTAGGAACAAGTTTGTATAGGTATTTCAAAGATGCCCAGAACTGAGCTAAACGTTGTATGTCTCCAACTCCTAGAAATAACTTCATGCCACATCACCCTTACTTCCAGCTAGTAAGGATCACATAATTCCTAACAAAGTTTTGACACAGATTCCCAATTCGGGCATTCAGAACATACAGCACGTTGCTGTAAGCAAGCACATTCTCATTCAAAGTTGCAAGTTACTGTGTAGGAACAAGTTTGTATAGGTATTTCAAAGATGCCCAGAACTGAGCTAAACGTTGTATGTCTCCAACTCCTAGAAATAACTTCATGCCCCAAATCCCTTACTTCCAGCTAGTAAGGATCACATAATTCCTAACAAAGTTTTGACACAGATTCCCAATTCGGGCATTCAGAACATATAGCACGTTGCTGTAAGCAAGCACATTCTCATTCAAAGTTGCAAGTTACTATGTAGGAACAAGTTTGTATAGGTATTTCAAAGATGCTCAGAACTGAGCTAAACGTTGTATGTCTCCAACTCCTAGAAATAACTTCATGCCCCATCTCCCTTACTTCCAGCTAGTAAGGATCACATAATTCCTAACAAAGTTTTGACACAGATTCCCAATTCGGGCATTCAGAACATATAGCACGTTGCTGTAAGCAAGCACATTCTCATTCAAAGTTGCAAGTTACTATGTAGGAACAAGTTTGTATAGGTATTTCAAAGATGCACAGAACTGAGCTAAAAGTTGTATGTCTCCAACTCCTAGAAATAACTTCATGCCCCATCTCCCTTACTTCCAGCTAGTAAGGATCACATAATTCCTAACAAAGTTTTGACACAGATTCCCAATTCGGGCATTCAGAACATATAGCACGTTGCTGTAAGCAAGCACATTCTCATACAAAGTTGCAAGTTACTATGTAGGAACAAGTTTGTATAGGTATTTCAAAGATGCCCAGAACTGAGCTAAACTTGGTATGTGTCCACCCTCTAGAAATAACTTCATGCCCCAACTCCCTTACTTCCAGCTAATAAGGATCACATAATTCCTAACAAAGTTTTGACACAGATTCCCAATTCGGACATTCAGAACATATAGCACGTTGCTGTAAGCAAGCACATTCTCATTCAAAGTTGCAAGTTACTATGTAGGAACAAGTTTGTATAGGTATTTCAAAGATGCCCAGAACTGAGCTAACCGATGTATGTCTCCAACTCCTAGAAATAACTTCATGCCCCATCTCCCTTACTTCCAGCTGGTAAGGATCACATAATTCCTAACAAAGTTTTGACACAGATTCCCAATTCGGGCATTCAGAACATATAGCACGTTGCTGTAAGCAAGCACATTCTCATTGAAAGTTGCATGTTACTATGTAGGAACAAGTTTGTATAGGTATTTCAAAGATGCCCAGAACTGAGCTAACCGTTGTATGTCTCCAACTCCTAGAAATAACTTCATGCCCCATCTCCCTTACTTCCAGCTAGTAAGGATCACATAATTCCTAACAAAGTTTTGACACAGATTCCCAATTCGGGCATTCAGAACATATAGCACGTTGCTGTAAGCAAGCACATTCTCATTCAAAGTTGCTAGTTACAATATAGGAACAAGTTTGTATAGGTATTTCAAAGATGCCCAGAACTGAGCTAAACTTGGTATGTGTCCAACCTCTAGAAATAACTTCATGACCCAATTCCCTTACTTCCAGCTAGTAAGGATCACATAATTCCTAACAAAGTTTTGACACAGATTCCCAATTCGGGCATTCAGAACATATAGCACGTTGCTGTAAGCAAGCACATTCTCATTCAAAGTTGCAAGTTACTATGTAGGAACAAGTTTGTATAGGTATTTCAAAGATGCCCAGAACTGAGCTAAACTTGGTATGTGTCCAACTCCTCGAAATAACTTCATGCCCCAACTCCCTTACTTCCAGCTAGTAAGGATCACATAATTCCTAACAAAGTTTTGACACAGATTCCCAATTCGGGCATTCAGAACATATAGCACGTTGCTGTAAGCAAGCACATTCTCATTCAAAGTTGCAAGTTACTATGTAGGAACAAGTTTGTATAGGTATTTCAAAGATGCCCAGAACTGAGCTAAACTTGGTATGTCTCCAACTCCTAGAAATAACTTCATGCCCCATCTCCCTTACTTCCAGCTAGTAAGGATCACATAATTCCTAACAAAGTTTTGACACAGATTCCCAATTCGGGCATTCAGAACATATAGCACGTTGCCGTAAGCAAGCACATTCTCATTCAAAGTTGCAAGTTACTATGTAGGAACAAGTTTGTATAGGTATTTCAAAGATGCCCAGAACTGAGCTAAACGTTGTATGTCTCCAACTCCTAGAAATAACTTCATGCCCCATCTCCCTTACAGCCAGCTAGTAAGGATCACATAATTCCTAACAAAGTTTTGACACAGATTCCCAATTCGGGCATTCAGAACATATAGCACGTTGCTGTAAGCAAGCACATTCTCATTCAAAGTTGCAAGTTACTATGTAGGAACAAGTTTGTATAAGTATTTCAAAGATGCCCAGAACTGAGCTAAACTTGGTATGTGTCCAAAGTCTAGAAATAACTTCATGCCCCAACTCCATTACTTCCAGCTAGTAAGGATCACATAATTCCTAACAAAGTTTTGACACAGATGCCCAATTCGGGCATTCAGAACATATAGCACGTTGCGGTAAGCAAGCACATTCTCATTCAAAGTTGCAAGTTACAATGTAGGAACAAGTTTGTATAGGTATTTCAAAGATGCCCAGAATTGAGCTAACCGATGTATGTCTCCAACTCCTAGAAATAACTTCATGCCCCATCTCCCTTACTTCCAGCTAGTAAGGATCACATAATTCCTAACAATGTTTTGACACAGATTCCCAATTCGGGCATTCAGAACATATAGCACGTTGCTGTAAGCAAGCACATTCTCATTCAAAGTTGCAAGTTACTATGTAGGAACAAGTTTGTATAGGTATTTCAAAGATGCCCAGAACTGAGCTAATCGTTGTATGTCTCCAACTCCTAGAAATAACTTCATGCCCCATCTCCCTTACTTCCATCTAGTAAGGATCACATAATTCCTAACAAAGTTTTGACACAGATTCCCAATTCGGGCATTCAGAACATATAGCACGTTGCTGTAAGCAAGCACATTCTCATTCAAAGTTGCAAGTTACTATGTAGGAACAAGTTTGTATAGGTATTTCAAAGATGCCCAGAACTGAGCTAAACTTGGTATGTGTCCAACCTCTAGAAATAACTTCATGCCCCAACTCCCTTACTTCCAGCTAGTAAGGATCACATAATTCCTAACAAAGTTTTGACACAGATTCCCAATTCGGGCATTCAGAACATATAGCACGTTGCTGTAAGCAAGCACATTCTCATTCAAAGTTGCAAGTTACTATGTAGGAACAAGTTTGTATAGGTATTTCAAAGATGCCCAGAACTGAGCTAAACTTGGTATGTGTCCAACTCATCGAAATAACTTCATACCCCAACTCCCTTACTTCCAGCTAGGAAGGATCACATAATTCCTAACAAAGTTTTGACACAGATTCCCAATTCGGGCATTCAGAACATATAGCACGTTGCTGTAAGCAAGCACATTCTCATTCAAAGTTGCAAGTTACTATGTAGGAACAAGTTTGTATAGGTATTTCAAAGATGCCCAGAACTGAGCTAAACTTGATATGTGTCCAACTCCTCGAAATAACTTCATGCCCCATCTCCCTTACTTCCAGCTAGTAAGGATCACATAATTCCTAACAAAGTTTTGACACAGATTCCCAATTCGGGCATTCAGAATATATAGCACGTTGCTGTAAGCAAGCACATTCTCATTCAAAGTTGCAAGTTACTATGTAGGAACAAGTTTGTATAGGTATTTCAAAGAAGCCCAGAACTGAGCTAAACGTTGTATGTGTCCAACTCCTCGAAATAACTTCATGCCCCAACTCCCTTACTTCCAGCTAGTAAGGATCACATAATTCCTAACAAAGTTTTGACGCAGATTCCCAATTCGGGCATTCAGAACATATAGCACCTTGCTGTAAGCAAGCACATTCTCATTCAAAGTTGCAAGTTACTATGTAGGAACAAGTTTGTATAGGTATTTCAAAGATGCCCAGAACTGAGCTAAACGTTGTATGTCTCCAACTCCTAGAAATAACTTCATGCCCCATCTCCCTTAATTCCAGCTAGTAAGGATCACATAATTCCTAACAAAGATTTGACACAGATTCCCAATTCGGGCATTCAGAACATATAGCACGTTGCTGTAAGCAAGCACATTCTCATTCAAAGTTGCAAGTTACTATGTAGGAACAAGTTTGTATAGGTATTTCAAAGATGCCCAGAACTGAGCTAAACGTTGTATGTCTCCAACTCCTAGAAATAACTTCATGCCCCATCTCCCTTACTTCCAGCTAGTAAGGATCACATAATTCCTAACAAAGTTTTGACACAGATTCCCAATTCGGGCATTCAGAACATATAGCACGTTGCTGTAAGTAAGCACATTCTCATTCAAATTTGCAAGTAACTATGTAGGAACAAGTTTGTATAGGTATTTCAAAGATGCCCAGAACTGAGCTAAACTTGGTATGTGTCCACCCTCTATAAATAACTTCATGCCCCACCTCCCTTACTTCCAGCTAATAAGGATCACATAATTCCTAACAAAGTTTTGACACAGATTCCCAATTCGGACATTCAGAACATATAGCACGTTGCTGTAAGCAAGCACATTCTCATTCAAAGTTGCAAGTTACTATGTAGGAACAAGTTTGTATAGGTATTTAAAAGATGCCCAGAACTGAGCTAACCGATGTATGTCTCCAACTCCTAGAAATAACTTCATGCCCCATCTCCCTTTCTTCCAGCTGGTAAGGATCACATAATTCCTAACAAAATTTTGACACAGATTCCCAATTCGGGCATTCAGAACATATAGCACGTTGCTGTAAGCAAGCACATTCTCATTGAAAGTTGCATGTTACTATGTAGGAACAAGTTTGTATAGGTATTTCAAAGATGCCCAGAACTGAGCTAACCGTTGTATGTCTCCAACTCCTAGAAATAATTTCATGCCCCATCTCCCTTACTTCCAGCTAGTAAGGATCACATAATTCCTAACAAAGTTTTGACACAGATTCCCAATTCGGGCATTCAGAACATATAGCACGTTGCTGTAAGCAAGCACATTCTCATTCAAAGTTGCTAGTTACTATGTAGGAACAAGTTTGTATAGGTATTTCAAAGATGCCCAGAACTGAGCTAAACTTGGTATGTGTCCAACCTCTAGAAATAACTTCATGCCCCAATTCCCTTACTTCCAGCTAGTAAGGATCACATAATTCCTAACAAAGTTTTGACACAGATTCCCAATTCAGGCATTCAGAACATATAGCACGTTGCTGTAAGCAAGCACATTCTCATTCAAAGTTGCAAGTTACTATGTAGGAACAAGTTTGTATAGGTATTTCAAAGATGCCCAGAACTGAGCTAAACGTTGTATGTCTCCAACTCCTAGAAATAACTTCATGCCCCATCTCCCTTACTTCCAGCTAGTAAGTATCACATAATTCCTAACAAAGTTTTGACACAGATTCCCAATTCGGGCATTCAGAACATATAGCACGTTGCCGTAAGCAAGCACATTCTCATTCAAAGTTGCAAGTTACTATGTAGGAACAAGTTTGTATAGGTATTTCAAAGATGCCCAGAACTGAGCTAAACGTTGTATGTCTCCAACTCCTAGAAATAACTTCATGCCCCATCTCCCTTACTTCCAGCTTGTAAGGATCACATAATTCCTAACAAAGTTTTGACACAGATTCCCAATTCGGGCATTCAGAACATATAGCACGTTGCTGTAAGCAAGCACATTCTCATTCAAAGTTGCAAGTTACTATGTAGGAACAAGTTTGTATAGGTATTTCAAAGATGCCCAGAACTGAGCTAAACTTGGTATGTGTCCAAAGTCTAGAAATAACTTCATGCCCCAACTTCATTACTTCCAGCTAGTAAGGATCACATAATTCCTAACAAAGTTTTGACACAGATGCCCAATTCGGGCATTCAGAACATATAGCACGTTGCTGTAAGCAAGCACATTCTCATTCAAAGTTGCAAGTTACAATGTAGGAACAAGTTTGTATAGGTATTTCAAAGATGCCCAGAATTGAGCTAACCGATGTATGTCTCCAACTCCTAGAAATAACTTCATGCCCCATCTCCCTTACTTCCAGCTAGTAAGGATCACATAATTCCTAACAAAGTTTTGACACAGATTCCCAATTCGGGCATTCAGAACATATAGCACGTTGCTGTAAGCAAGCACATTCTCATTCAAAGTTGCAAGTTACTAGGTAGGAACAAGTTTGTATAGGTATTTCAAAGATGCCCAGAACTGAGCTAAACGTTGTATGTCTCCAACTCCTAGAAATAACTTCATGCCCCATCTCCCTTACTTCCACCTAGTAAGGATCACATAATTCCTAACAAAGTTTTGACACAGATTCCCAATTCGGGCATTCAGAACATATAGCACGTTGCTGTAAGCAAGCACATTCTCATTCAAAGTTGCAAGTTACTATGTAGGAACAAGTTTGTATAGGTATTTAAAAGATGCCCAGAACTGAGCTAAACTTGGTATGTGTCCAACCTCTAGAAATAACTTCATGCCACAACTCCCTTACTTCCAGCTAGTAAGGATCACATAATTCCTAACAAAGTTTTGACACAGATTCCCAATTCGGGCATTCAGAACATATAGCACGTTGCTGTAAGCAAGCACATTCTCATTCAAAGTTGCAAGTTACTATGTAGGAACAAGTTTGTATAGGTATTTCAAAGATGCCCAGAACTGAGCTAAACTTGGTATGTGTCCAACTCCTCGAAATAACTTCATGCCCCAACTCCCTTACTTCCAGCTAGGAAGGATCACATAATTCCTAACAAAGTTTTGACACAGATTCCCAATTCGGGCATTCAGAACATATAGCACGTTGCTGTAAGCAAGCACATTCTCATTCAAAGTTGCAAGTTACTATGTAGGAACAAGTTTGTATAGGTATTTCAAAGATCCCCAGAACTGAGCTAAACTTGGTATGTGTCCAACTCCTCGAAATAACTTCATGCCCCATCTCCCTTACTTCCAGCTAGTAAGGATCACATAATTCCTAACAAAGTTTTGACACAGATTCCCAATTCGGGCATTCAGAATATATAGCACGTTGCTGTAAGCAAGCACATTCTCATTCAAAGTTGCAAGTTACTATGTAGGAACAAGTTTGTATAGGTATTTCAAAGAAGCCCAGAACTGAGCTAAACGTTGTATGTCTCCAACTCCTAGAAATAACTTCATGCCCCATCTCCCTTACTTCCAGCTAGTAAGGATCACATAATTCCTAACAAAGTTTTGACACAGATTCCCAATTCGGGCATTCAGAACATATAGCACGTTGCTGTAAGCAAGCACATTCTCATTCAAAGTTGCAAGTTACTATGTAGGAACAAGTTTGTATAGGTATTTCAAAGATGCCCAGAACTGAGCTAAACGTTGTATGTCTCCAACTCCTAGAAATAACTTCATGCCCCAACTCCCTTACTTCCAGCTAGTAAGGATCACATAATTCCTAACAAAGTTTTGACGCAGATTCCCAATTCGGGCATTCAGAACATATAGCACGTTGCTGTAAGCAAGCACATTCTCATTCAAAGTTGCAAGTTACTATGTAGGAACAAGTTTGTATAGGTATTTCAAAGATGCCCAGAACTGAGCTAAACGTTGTATGTCTCCAACTCCTAGAAATAACTTCATGCCCCATCTCCCTTAATTCCAGCTAGTAAGGATCACATAATTCCTAACAAAGTTTTGACACAGATTCCCTATTCGGGCATTCAGAACATATAGCACGTTGCTGTAAGCAAGCACATTCTCATTCAAAGTTGCAAGTTACTATGTAGGAACAAGTTTGTATAGGTATTTCAAAGATGCCCAGAACTGAGCTAAACGTTGTATGTCTCCAACTCCTAGAAATAACTTCATGCCCCATCTCCCTTAATTCCAGCTAGTAAGGATCACATAATTCCTAACAAAGTTTTGACACAGATTCCCAATTCGGGCATTCAGAACATATAGCACGTTGCTGTAAGCAAGCACATTCTCATTCAAAGCTGCAAGTTACTATGTAGGAACAAGTTTGTATAGGTATTTCAAAGATGCCCAGAACTGAGCTAAAAGTTGTATGTCTCCAACTCCTAGAAATAACTTCATGCCCCATCTCCCTTACTTCCAGCTAGTAAGGATCACATAATTCCTAACAAAGTTTTGACACAGATTCCCAATTCGGGCATTCAGAACATATAGCACGTTGCTGTAAGCAAGCACATTCTCATTCAAAGTTGCAAGTTACTATGTAGGAACAAGTTTGTATAGGTATTTCAAAGATGCCCAGAACTGAGCTAAACTTGGTATGTTCCAACCTCTAGAAATAACTTCATGCCCCAACTCCCTTACTTCCAGCTAGTAAGGATCACATAATTCCTAACAAAGTTTTGACACAGATTCCAAATTCGGACATTCAGAACATATAGCACGTTGCTGTAAGCAAGCACATTCTCATTCAAAGTTGCAAGTTACTATGTAGGAACAAGTTTGTATAGGTATTTCAAAGATGCCCAGAACTGAGCTAAACTTGGTATGTGTCCAACTCCTCGAAATAACTTCATGCCCCAACTCCCTTACTTCCAGCTAGTAAGGATCACATAATTCCTAACAATGTTTTGACACAGATTCCCAATTCGGGCATTCAGAACATATAGCACGTTGTTGTAAGCAAGCACATTCTCATTCAAAGTTGCAAGTTACTATGTAGGAACAAGTTTGTATAGGTATTTCAAAGATGCCCAGAACTGAGCTAAACGTTGTATGTCTCCAACTCCTAGAAATAACTTCATGCCCCATCTCCCTTACTGCCAGCTAGTAAGGATCACATAATTCCTAACAAAGTTTTGACACAGATTCCCAATTCGGGCATTCAGAACATATAGCACGTTGCTGTAAGCAAGCACATTCTCATTCAAAGTTGCAAGTTACTATGTAGGAACAAGTTTGTATAGGTATTTCAAAGATGCCCAGCACTGAGCTAAACTTGGTATGTGTCCAACCTCTAGAAATAACTTCATGCCCCAACTCCCTTACTTCCAGCTAGTAAGGATCACATAATTCCTAACAAAGTTTTGACACATATTCCCAATTCGGACATTCAGAACATATAGCACGTTGCTGTAAGCAAGCACATTCTCATTCAAAGTTGCAAGATACTATGTAGGAACAAGTTTGTATAGGTAGTTAAAAGATGCCCAGAACTGAGCTAACAGATGTATGTCTCCAACTCCTAGAAATAACTTCATGCCCCATTTCCCTTACTTCCAGCTGGTAAGGATCACATAATTCCTAACAAAGTTTTGACACAGATTCCCAATTCGGGCATTCAGAACATATAGCACGTTGCTGTAAGCAAGCACATTCTCATTCAAAGTTGCAAGTTACTATGTAGGAACAAGTTTGTATAGGTATTTCAAAGATGCCCAGAACTAAGCTAACCGTTGTATGTCTCCAACTCCTAGAAATAACTTCATGCCCCATCTCCCTTACTTCCAGCTAGTAAGGATCACATAATTCCTAACAAAGTTTTGACACAGATTCCCAATTCGGGCATTCAGAACATATAGCACGTTGCTGTAATCAAGCACATTCTCATTCAAAGTTGCAAGTTACTATGTAGGAACACGTTTGTATAGGTATTTCAAAGATGCCCAGATCTTAGCTAAACTTGGTATGTGTCCAACCTCTAGAAATAACTTCATGCCCCAACTCCCTTACTTCCAGCTAGTAAGGATCACATAATTCCTAACAAAGTTTTGACACAGATTCCCAATTCGGGCATTCAGAACATACAGCACGTTGCTGTAAGCAAGCACATTCTCATTCAATGTTGCACGTTACTATGTAGGAACAAGTTTGTATAGGTATTTCAAAGATGCCCAGAACTGAGCTAAACTTGGTATGTGTCCAACTCCTCGAAATAACTTCATGCCCCAACTCCCTTACTTCCAGCTAGTAAGGATCAAATAATTCCTAACAAAGTTTTGACACAGATTCCCAATTCGGGCATTCAGAACATATAGCACGTTGCTGTAAGCAAGCACATTCTCATTCAAAGTTGCAAGTTACTATGTAGGAACAAGTTTGTATAGGTATTTCAAAGATGCCCAGAACTGAGCTAAACGTTGTATGTCTCCAACTCCTAGAAATAACTTCATGCCCCATCTCCCTTACTTCCAGCTAGTAAGGATCACATAATTCCTAACAAAGTTTTGACGCAGATTCCCAATTCGGGCATTCAGAACATATAGCACGTTGCTGTAAGCAAGCACATTCTCATTCAAAGTTGCAAGTTACTATGTAGGAACAAGTTTGTATAGGTATTTCAAAGATGCCCAGAACTGAGCTAAACGTTGTATGTCTCCAACTCCTAGAACTAACTTCATGCCCCATCTCCCTTACTTCCAGCTAGTAAGGATCACATAATTCCTAAGAAAGTTTTGACACAGATTCCCAATTCGGGCATTCAGAACATATAGCACGTTGCTGTAAGCAAGCACATTCTCATTCAAAGTTGCAAGTTACTATGTAGGAACAAGTTTGTATAGGTATTTCAAAGATGCCCAGAACTGAGCTAAACTTGGTATATGTCCAACCTCTAGAAAAAACTTCATGCCCCAACTCCCTTACTTCCAGCTAGTAAGGATCACATAATTCCTAACAAAGTTTTGACACAGATTCCCAATTCGGACATTCAGAACATATAGCACGTTGCTGTAAGCAAGCACATTCTCATTCAAAGTTGCAAGTTACTATGTAGGAACAAGTTTGTATAGGTATTTCAAAGATGCCCAGAACTGAGCTAACCGATGTATGTCTCCAACTCCTAGAAATAACTTCATGCCTCATCTCCCTTACTTCCAGCTAGTAAGGATCACATAATTCCTAACAAAGTTTTGACACAGATTCCCAATTCGGGCATTCAGAACATATAGCACGTTGCTGTAAGCAAGCACATTCTCATTCAAAGTTGCAGGTTACTATGTAGGAACAAGTTTGTATAGGTATTCCAAAGATGCCCAGAACTGAGCTAAACGTTGTATGTCTCCAACTCCTAGAAATAACTTCATGCCCCAACTCCCTTACTTCCAGCTAGTAAGGATCACATAATTCCTAACAAAGTTTTGACACAGATTCCCAATTCGGGCATTCAGAACATACAGCACGTTGCTGTAAGCAAGCACATTCTCATTCAAAGTTGCAAGTTACTATGTAAGAACAAGTTTGTATAGGTATTTCAAAGATGCCCAGAACTGAGCTAAACGTTGTATGTCTCCAACTCCTAGAAATAACTTCATGCCCCAACTCCCTTACTTCCAGCTAGTAAGGATCACATAATTCCTAACAAAGATTTGACGCAGATTCCCAATTCAGGCATTCAGAACATATAGCACGTTGCTGTAAGCAAGCACATTCTCATTCAAAGTTGCAAGTTACTATGTAGGAACAAGTTTGTATAGGTATTTCAAAGATGCCCAGAACTGAGCTAAACGTTGTATGTCTCCAACTCCTAGAAATAACTTCATGCCCCATCTCCCTTAATTCCAGCTAGTAAGGATCACATAATTCCTAACAAAGTTTTGACACAGATTCCCAATTCGGGCATTCAGAACATATAGCACATTGCTGTAAGCAAGCACATTCTCATTCAAAGTTGCAAGTTACTATGTAGGAACAAGTTTGTATAGGTATTTCAAAGATGCCCAGAACTGAGCTAAAAGTTGTATGTCTCCAACTCCTAGAAATAACTTCATGCCCCATCTCCCTTACTTCCAGCTAGTAAGGATCACATAATTCCTAACAAAGTTTTGACACAGATTCCCAATTCGGGCATTCAGAACATATAGCACGTTGCTGTAAGCAAGCACATTCTCATTCAAAGTTGCAAGTTACTATGTAGGAACAAGTTTGTATAGGTATTTCAAAGATGCCCAGAACTGAGCTAAACTTGGTATGTGTCCAACCTCTAGAAATAACTTCATGCCCCAACTCCCTTACTTCCAGCTAGTAAGGATCACATAATTCCTAACAAAGTTTTGACACAGATTCCCAATTCGGACATTCAGAACATATAGCACGTTGCTGTAAGCAAGCACATTCTCATTCAAAGTTGCAAGTTACTATGTAGGAACAAGTTTGTATAGGTATTTCAAAGATGCCCAGAACTGAGCTAAACTTGGTATGTGTCCAACTCATCGAAATAACTTCATGCCCCAACTCCCTTACTTCCAGCTAGGAAGGATCACATAATTCCTAACAGAGTTTTGACACAGATTCCCAATTCGGGCATTCAGAATATATAGCACGTTGTTGTAAGCAAGCACATTCTCATTCAAAGTTGCAAGTTACTAGGTAGGAACAAGTTTGTATATGTATTTCAAAGATGCCCAGAACTGAGCTAAACGTTGTATGTCTCCAACTCCTAGAAATAACTTCATGCCCCATGTCCCTTACTTCCAGCTTGTAAGGATCACATAATTCCTAACAAAGTTTTGACACAGATTGCCAATTCGGGCATTCAGAACATATAGCACGTTGCTGTAAGCAAGCACATTCTCATTCAAAGTTGAAAGTTACTATGTAGGAACAAGTTTGTATAGGTATTTCAAAGATGCCCAGCACTGAGCTAAACTTGGTATGTGTCCAACCTCTAGAAATAACTTCATGCCCCAACTCCCTTACTTCCAGCTTGTAAGGATCACATAATTCCTAACAAAGTTTTGACACAGATTCCCAATTCGGACATTCAGAACATATAGCACGTTGCTGTAAGCAAGCACATTCTCATTCAAAGTTGCAAGTTACTATGTAGGAACAAGTTTGTATAGGTAGTTAAAAGATGCCCAGAACTGAGCTAACCGATGTATGTCTCCAACTCCTAGAAATAACTTCATGCCCCATCTCCCTTACTTCCAGCTGGTAAGGATCACATAATTCCTAACAAAGTTTTGACACAGATTCCCAATTCGGGCATTCAGAACATATAGCACGTTGCTGTAAGCAAGCACATTCTCATTCAAAGTTGCAAGTTACTATGTAGGAACAAGTTTGTATAGGTATTTCAAAGATGCCCCGAACTGAGCTAACCGTTGTATGTCTCCAACTCCTAGAAATAACTTCATGCCCCATCTCCCTTACTTCCAGCTTGTAAGGATCACATAATTCCTAACAAAGTTTTGACACAGATTCCCAATTCGGGCATTCAGAACATATAGCACGTTGCTGTAAGCAAGCACATTCTCATTCAAAGTTGCAAGTTACTATGTAGGAACAAGTTTGTATAGGTATTTCAAAGATGCCCAGAACTTAGCTAAACTTGGTATGTGTCCAACCTCTAGAAATAACTTCATGCCCCAACTCCCTTACTTCCAGCTAGTAAGGATCACATAATTCCTAACAAAGTTTTGACACAGATTCCCAATTCGGGCATTCAGAACATACAGCACGTTGCTGTAAGCAAGCACATTCTCATTCAAAGTTGCATGTTACTATGTAGGAACAAGTTTGTATAGGTATTTCAAAGATGCCCAGAACTGAGCTAAACTTGGTATGTGTCCAACTCCTCGAAATAACTTCATGCCCCAACTCCCTTACTTCCAGCTAGTAAGGATCACATAATTCCTAACAAAGTTTTGACACAGATTCCCAATTCGGGCATTCAGAACATATAGCACGTTGCTGTAAGCAAGCACATTCTCATTCAAAGTTGCAAGTTACTATGTAGGAACAAGTTTGTATAGGTATTTCAAAGATGCCCAGAACTGAGCTAAACGTTGTATGTCTCCAACTCCTAGAAATAACTTCATGCCCCATCTCCCTTACTTCCAGCTAGTAAGGATCACATAATTCCTAACAAAGTTTTGACACAGATTCCCAATTCGGGCATTCAGAACATATAGCACGTTGCTGTAAGCAAGCACATTCTCATTCAAAGTTGCAAGTTACTATGTAGGAACAAGTTTGTATAGGTATTTCAAAGATGCCCAGAACTGAGCTAAACGTTGTATGTCTCCAACTCCTAGAAATAACTTCATGCCCCATCTCCCTTACTTCCAGCTAGTAAGGATCACATAATTCCTAACAAAGTTTTGACACAGATTCCCAATTCGGGCATTCAGAACATATAGCACGTTGCTGTAAGCAAGCACATTCTCATTCAAAGTTGCAAGTTACTATGTAGGAACAAGTTTGTATAGGTATTTCAAAGATGCCCAGAACTGAGCTAAACTTGGTATATGTCCAACCTCTAGAAATAACTTCATGCCCCAACTCCCTTACTTCCAGCTAGTAAGGATCACATAATTCCTAACAAAGTTTTGACACAGATTCCCAATTCGGACATTCAGAACATATAGCACGTTGCTGTAAGCAATCACATTCTCATTCAAAGTTGCAAGTTACTATGTAGGAACAAGTTTGTATAGGTATTTCAAAGATGCCCAGAACTGAGCTAACCGATGTATGTCTCCAACTCCTAGAAATAACTTCATGCCCCATCTCCCTTACTTCCAGCTAGTAAGGATCACATAAATCCTAACAAAGTTTTGATACAGATTCCCAATTCGGGCATTCAGAACATATAGCACGTTGCTGTAAGCAAGCACATTCTCATTCAAAGTTGCAAGTTACTATGTAGGAACAAGTTTGTATAGGTATTTCAAAGATGCCCAGAACTGAGCTAAACTTGGTATGTGTCCAACCTCTAGAAATAACTTCATGCCCCAACTCCCTTACTTCCAGCTAGTAAGGATCACATAATTCCTAACAAAGTTTTGACACAGATTCCCAATTCGGGCATTCAGAACATATAGCACGTTGCTGTAAGCAAGCACATTCTCATTCAAAGTTGCAAGTTACTATGTAGGAACAAGTTTGTATAGGTATTTCAAAGATGCCCAGAACTGAGCTAACCGATGTATGTCTCCAACTCGTAGAAATAACTTCATGCCCCATCTCCCTTACTTCCAGCTAGTAAGGATCACATAATTCCTAACAAAGTTTTGACACAGATTCCCAATTCGGGCATTCAGAACATATAGCACGTTGCTGTAAGCAAGCACATTCTCATTCAAAGTTGCAAGTTACTATGTAGGAACAAGTTTGTATTGGTATTTCAAAGATGCCCAGAACTGAGCAAAACTTTGTATGTCTGCAACTCCTAGAAATAACTTCATGCCCCATCTCCCTTACTTCCACCTAGTAAGGATCACATAATTACTAACAAAGTTTTGACACAGATTCCCTATTCGGGCATTCAGAACATGTAGCACGTTGCTGTAAGCAAGCACATTCTCATTAAAATTTGCAAGTTACTATTTGGGAACAAGTTTGTATAGGTATTTCAAAGATGCCCAGAGCTGAGCTAAACTTTGTATATCTCCAACTCCACGAAATAACTTCATGCCCCATCTCCCTTACTTCCAGCTAGTAAGGATCACATAATTCCTAACAAAGTTTTGACACAGATTCCCAATTCGGGCATTCAGAACATATAGCACGTTGCTGTAAGCAAGCACATTCTCATTCAAAGTTGCAAGTTACTATGTAGGAACAAGTTTGTATAGGTATTCCAAAGATGCCCAGAACTGAGCTAAACGTTGTATGTCTCCAACTCCTAGAAATAACTTCATGCCCCAACTCCCTTACTTCCAGCTAGTAAGGATCACATAATTCCTAACAAAGTTTTGACACAGATTCCCAATTCGGGCATTCAGAACATGTAGCACGTTGCTGTAAGCAAGCACATTCTCATTCAAAGTTGCAAGTTACTATGTAGGAACAAGTTTGTATAGGTATTTCAAAGATGCCCAGAACTGAGCTAAACGTTGTATGTCTCCAACTCCTAGAAATAACTTCATGCCCCAACTCCCTTACTTCCAGCTAGTAAGGATCACATAATTCCTAAGAAAGTTTTGACGCAGATTCCCAATTCGGGCATTCAGAACATATAGCACGTTGCTGTAAGCAAGCACATTCTCATTCAAAGTTGCAAGTTACTATGTAGGAACAAGTTTGTATAGGTATTTCAAAGATGCCCAGAACTGAGCTAAACGTTGTATGTCTCCAACTCCTAGAAATAACTTCATGCCCCATCTCCCTTAATTCCAGCTAGTAAGGATCACATAATTACTAACAAAGTTTTGACACAGATTCCCTATTCGGGCATTCAGAACATGTAGCACGTTGCTGTAAGCAAGCACATTCTCATTAAAATTTGCAAGTTACTATTTGGGAACAAGTTTGTATAGGTATTTCAAAGATGCCCAGAGCTGAGCTAAACTTTGTATATCTCCAACTCCACGAAATAACTTCATGCCCCATCTCCCTTACTTCCAGCTAGTAAGGATCACATAATTCCTAACAAAGTTTTGACACAGATTCCCAATTCGGGCATTCAGAACATATAGCACGTTGCTGTAAGCAAGCACATTCTCATTCAAAGTTGCAAGTTACTATGTAGGAACAAGTTTGTATAGGTATTCCAAAGATGCCCAGAACTGAGCTAAACGTTGTATGTCTCCAACTCCTAGAAATAACTTCATGCCCCAACTCCCTTACTTCCAGCTAGTAAGGATCACATAATTCCTAACAAAGTTTTGACACAGATTCCCAATTCGGGCATTCAGAACATGTAGCACGTTGCTGTAAGCAAGCACATTCTCATTCAAAGTTGCAAGTTACTATGTAGGAACAAGTTTGTATAGGTATTTCAAAGATGCCCAGAACTGAGCTAAACGTTGTATGTCTCCAACTCCTAGAAATAACTTCATGCCCCAACTCCCTTACTTCCAGCTAGTAAGGATCACATAATTCCTAAGAAAGTTTTGACGCAGATTCCCAATTCGGGCATTCAGAACATATAGCACGTTGCTGTAAGCAAGCACATTCTCATTCAAAGTTGCAAGTTACTATGTAGGAACAAGTTTGTATAGGTATTTCAAAGATGCCCAGAACTGAGCTAAACGTTGTATGTCTCCAACTCCTAGAAATAACTTCATGCCCCATCTCCCTTAATTCCAGCTAGTAAGGATCACATAATTCCTAACAAATTTTGACACAGATTCCCAATTCGGGCATTCAGAACATATAGCACGTTGCTGTAAGCAAGCACATTCTCATTCAAAGTTGCAAGTTACTATGTAGGAACAAGTTTGTATAGGTATTTCAAAGATGCCCAGAACTGAGCTAAAAGTTGTATGTCTCCAACTCCTAGAAATAACTTCATGCCCCATTTCCCTTACTTCCAGCTAGTAAGGATCACATAATTCCTAACAAAGTTTTGACACAGATTCCCAATTCGGGCATTCAGAACATATAGCACGTTGCTGTAAGCAAGCACATTCTCATTCAAAGTTGCAAGTTACTATGTAGGAACAAGTTTGTATACGTATTTCAAAGATGCCCAGAACTGAGCTAAACGTTGTATGTCTCCAACTCCTAGAAATAACTTCATGCCCCATCTCCCTTACTTCCAGCTAGTAAGGATCACATAATTCCTAACAAAGTTTTGACACAGATTCCCAATTCGGGCATTCAGAACATATAGCTCGTTGCCGTAAGCAAGCACATTCTGATTCAAAGTTGCAAGTTACTATGTAGGAACAAGTTTGTATAGGTATTTCAAAGATGCCCAGAACTGAGCTAAACGTTGTATGTCTCCAACTCCTAGAAATAACTTCATGCCCCATCTCCCTTACTTCCAGCTAGTAAGGATCACATAATTCCTAACAACTTTTTGACACAGATTCCCAATTCGGGCATTCAGAACATATAGCACGTTGCTGTAAGCAAGCACATTCTCATTCAAAGTTGCAAGTTACTATGTAGGAACAAGTTTGTATAGGTATTTCAAAGATGCCCAGAACTGAGCTAAACTTGGTATGTGTCCAACCTCTAGAAATAACTTCATGCCCCAACTCCCTTACTTCCAGCTAGTAAGGATCACATAATTCCTAACAAAGTTTTGACACAGATTCCCAATTCGGGCATTCAGAACATATAGCACGTTGCTGTAAGCAAGCACATTCTCATTCAAAGTTGCAAGTTACTATGTAGGAACAAGTTTGTATAGGTATTTCAAAGATGCCCAGAACTGAGCTAAACTTGGTATGTGTCCAACTCATCGAAATAACTTCATGCCCCAACTCCCTTACTTCCAGCTAGGAAGGATCACATAATTCCTAACAAAGTTTTGACACAGATTCCCAATTCGGGCATTCAGAACATATAGCACGTTGCTGTAAGCAAGCACATTCTCATTCAAAGTTGCAAGTTACTATGTAGGAACAAGTTTGTATAGGTATTTCAAAGATGCCCAGAACTGAGCTAAACTTGGTATGTGTCCAACTCCTCGAAATAACTTCATGCCCCAACTCCCTTACTTCCAGCTAATAAGGATCACATAATTCCTAACAAAGTTTTGACACAGATTCCCAATTCGTGCATTCAGAACATATAGCACGTTGTTGTAAGCAAGCACATTCTCATTCAAAGTTGCAAGTTACTATGTAGGAACAAGTTTGTATAGGTATTTCAAAGATGCCCAGAACTGAGCTAAACGTTGTATGTCTCCAACTCCTAGAAATAACTTCATGCCCCATCTCCCTTACTTCCAGCTAGTAAGGATCACATAATTCCTAACAAAGTTTTGACACAGATTCCCAATTCGGGCATTCAGAACATATAGCACGTTGCTGTAAGCAAGCACATTCTGATTCAAAGTTGCAAGTTACTATGTAGGAACAAGTTTCTATAGGTATTTCAAAGATGCCCAGAACTGAGCTAAACGTTGTATGTCTCCAACTCCTAGAAATAACTTCATGCACCATCTCCCTTACTTCCAGCTAGTAAGGATCACATAATTCCTAACAACGTTTTGACACAGATTCCCAATTCGGGCATTCAGAACATATAGCACGTTGCTGTAAGCAAGCACATTCTCATTCAAAGTTGCAAGTTACTATGTAGGAACAAGTTTGTATAGGTATTTCAAAGATGCCCAGAACTGAGCTAAACTTGGTATGTGTCCAACCTCTAGAAATAACTTCATGCCCCAACTCCCTTACTTCCAGCTAGTAAGGATCACATAATTCCTAACAAAGTTTTGACACAGATTCCCAATTCGGGCATTCAGAACATATAGCACGTTGCTGTAAGCAAGCACATTCTCATTCAAAGTTGCAAGTTACTATGTAGGAACAAGTTTGTATAGGTATTTCAAAGATGCCCAGAACTGAGCTAAACTTGGTATGTGTCCAACTCATCGAAATAACTTCATGCCCCAACTCCCTTACTTCCAGCTAGGAAGGATCACATAATTCCTAACAAAGTTTTGACACAGATTCCCAATTCGGGCATTCAGAACATATAGCACGTTGCTGTAAGCAAGCACATTCTCATTCAAAGTTGCAAGTTACTATGTAGGAACAAGTTTGTATAGGTATTTCAAAGATGCCCAGAACTTAGCTAAACTTGGTATGTGTCCAACCTCTAGAAATAACTTCATGCCTCAACTCCCTTACTTCCAGCTAGTTAGGATCACATAATTCCTAACAAAGTTTTGACACAGATTCCCAATTCGGGCATTCAGAACATACAGCACGTTGCTGTAAGCAAGCACATTCTCATTCAAAGTTGCACGTTACTATGTAGGAACAAGTTTGTATAGGTATTTCAAAGATGCCCAGAACTGAGCTAAACTTGGTATGTGTCCAACTCCTCGAAATAACTTCATGCCCCAACTCCCTTACTTCCAGCTAGTAAGGATCACATAATTCCTAACAAAGTTTTGACACAGAATCCCAATTCGGGCATTCAGAACATATAGCACGTTGCTGTAAGCAAGCACATTCTCATTCAAAGTTGCAAGTTACTATGTAGGAACAAGTTTGTATAGGTATTTCAAAGATGCCCAGAACTGAGCTAAACGTTGTATGTCTCCAACTCCTAGAAATAACTTCATGCCCCATCTCCCTTACTTCCAGCTAGTAAGGATCACATAATTCCTAACAAAGTTTTGACACAGATTCCCAATTCGGGCATTCAGAACATATAGCACGTTGCTGTAAGCAAGCACATTCTCATTCAAAGTTGCAAGTTACTATGTAGGAACAAGTTTGTATAGGTATTTCAAAGATGCCCAGAACTGAGCTAAAAGTTGTATGTCTCCAACTCCTAGAAATAACTTCATGCCCCATCTCCCTTACTTCCAACTAGTAAGGATCACATAATTCCTAACAAAGTTTTGACACAGATTCCCAATTCGGGCATTCAGAACATATAGCACGTTGCTGTAAGCAAGCACATTCTCATTCAAAGTTGCAAGTTACTATGTAGGAACAAGTTTGTATAGGTATTTCAAAGATGCCCAGAACTGAGCTAAACTTGGTATGTGTCCAACCTCTAGAAATAACTTCATGCCCCAACTCCCTTACTTCCAGCTAGTAAGGATCACATAATTCCTAACAAAGTTTTGACACAGATTCCCAATTCGGATATTCAGAACATATAGCACGTTGCTGTAAGCAAGCACATTCTCATTCAAAGTTGCAAGTTACTATGTAGAAACAAGTTTGTATAGGTATTTCAAAGATGCCCAGAACTGAGCTATCCGATGTATGTCTCCATCTCCTAGAAATAACTTCATGCCCCATCTCCCTTACTTTCAGCTAGTAAGGATCACATAATTCCTAACAAAGTTTTGACACAGATTCCCAATTCGGGCATTCAGAACATATAGCACGTTGCTGTAAGCAAGCACATTCTCATTCAAAGTTGCAAGTTACTATGTAGGAACAAGTTTGTATAGATATTTCAAAGATGCCCAGAAATGAGCTAAACTTGGTATGTGTCCAACCTCTAGAAATAACTTCATGCCCCAACTCCCTTACTTCCAGCTAGTAAGGATCACATAATTCCTAACAAAGTTTTGACACAGATTCCCAATTCGGGCATTCAGAACATATAGCACGTTGCTGTAAGCAAGCACATTCTCATTCATAGTTGCAAGTTACTATGTAGGAACAAGTTTGTTTAGGTATTTCAAAGATGCCCAGAACTGAGCTAACCGATGTATGTCTCCAACTCGTAGAAATAACTTCATGCCCCATCTCCCTTACTTCCAGCTAGTAAGGATCACATAATTCCTAACAAAGTTTTGACACAGATTCCCAATTCGGGCATTCAGAACATATAGCACGTTGCTGTAAGCAAGCACATTCTCATTCAAAGTTGCAAGTTACTAGGTAGGAACAAGTTTGTATAGGTATTTCAAAGATGCCCAGAACTGAGCTAAACGTTGTATGTCTCCAACTCCTAGAAATAACTTCATGCCCAATCTCCCTTACTTCCAGCTAGTAAGGATCACATAATTCCTAACAAAGTTTTGACACAGATTCCCAATTCGGGCATTCAGAACATATAGCACGTTGCTGTAAGCAAGCACATTCTCATTCAAAGTTGCAAGTTACTATGTAGGAACAAGTTTGTATAGGTATTTCAAAGATGCCCAGAACTGAGCTAAACTTGGTATGTGTCCAACCTCTAGAAATAACTTCATGCCCCAACTCCCTTACTTCCAGCTAGTAAGGATCACATAATTCCTAACAAATTTTTGACACAGATTCCCAATTCGGGCATTCAGAACATATAGCACGTTGCTGTAAGCAAGCACATTCTCATTCAAAGTTGCAAGTTACTATGTAGGAACAAGTTTGTATAGGTATTTAAAAGATGCCCAGAACTGAGCTAACCGATGTATGTCTCCAACTCCTAGAAATAACTTCATGCCCCATCTCCCTTACTTCCAGCTGGTAAGGATCACATAATTCCTAACAAAGTTTTGACACAGATTCCCAATTCGGGCATTCAGAACATATAGCACGTTGCTGTAAGCAAGCACATTCTCATTCAAAGTTGCAAGTTACTATGTAGGAACAAGTTTGTATAGGTATTTCAAAGATGCCCAGAACTGAGCTAACCGTTGTATGTCTCCAACTCCTAGAAATAACTTCATGTCCCATCTCCCTTACTTCCAGCTAGTAAGGATCACATAATTCCTAACAAAGTTTTGACACAGATTCCCAATTCGGGCATTCAGAACATATAGCACGTTGCTGTAAGCAAGCACATTCTCATTCAAAGTTGCAAGTTACTATGTAGGAACAAGTTTGTATAGGTATTTCAAAGATGCCCAGAACTTAGCTAAACTTGGTATGTGTCCAACCTCTAGAAATAACTTCATGCCCCAACTCCCTTACTTCCAGCTAGTAAGGATCACATAATTCCTAACAAAGTTTTGACACAGATTCCCAATTCGGGCATTCAGAACATACAGCACGTTGCTGTAAGCAAGCACATTCTCATTCAAAGTTGCACGTTACTATGTAGGAACAAGTTTGTATAGGTATTTCAAAGATGCCCAGAACTGAGCTAAACTTGGTATGTGTCCAACTCCTCGAAATAACTTCATGCCCCAACTCCCTTACTTCCAGCTAGTAAGGATCACATAATTCCTAACAAAGTTTTGACACAGATTCCCAATTCGGACATTCAGAACATATAGCACGTTGCTGTAAGCAAGCACATTCTCATTCAAAGTTGCAAGTTACTATGTAGGAATAAGTTTGTATAGGTATTTCAAAGATGCCCAGAACTGAGCTATCCGATGTATGTCTCCATCTCCTAGAAATAACTTCATGCCCCATCTCCCTTACTTTCAGCTAGTAAGGATCACATAATTCCTAACAAAGTTTTGACACAGATTCCCAATTCGGGCATTCAGAACATATAGCACGTTGCTGTAAGCAAGCACATTCTCATTCAAAGTTGCAAGTTACTATGTAGGAACAAGTTTGTATAGATATTTCAAAGATGCCCAGAACTGAGCTAAACTTGGTATGTGTCCAACCTCTAGAAATAACTTCATGCCCCAACTCCCTTACTTCCAGCTAGTAAGGATCACATAATTCCTAACAAAGTTTTGACACAGATTCCCAATTCGGGCATTCAGAACATATAGCACGTTGCTGTAAGCAAGCACATTCTCATTCAAAGTTGCAAGTTACTATGTAGGAACAAGTTTGTATAGGTATTTCAAAGATGCCCAGAACTGAGCTAACCGATGTATGTCTCCAACTCGTAGAAATAACTTCATGTCCCATCTCCCTTACTTCCAGCTAGTAAGGATCACATAATTCCTAACAAAGATTTGACACAGATTCCCAATTCGGGCATTCAGAACATATAGCACGTTGCTGTAAGCAAACACATTCTCATTCAAAGTTGCAAGTTACTAGGTAGGAACAAGTTTGTATAGGTATTTCAAAGATGCCCAGAACTGAGCTAAACGTTGTATGTCTCCAACTCCTAGAAATAACTTCATGCCCCAACTCCCTTACTTCCAGCTAGTAAGGATCACATAATTCCTAACAAAGTTTTGACACAGATTCCCAATTCGGGCATTTAGAACATATAGCACGTTGCTGTAAGCAAGCACATTCTCATTCAAAGTTGCAAGTTACTATGTAGGAACAAGTTTGTATAGGTATTTCAAAGATGCCCAGACCTGAGCTAAACGTTGTATGTCTGCAACTCCTAGAAATAACTTCATGCCCCATCTCCCTTACTTCCAGCTAGTAAGGATCACATAATTCCTAACAAAGTTTTGACACAGATTCCCAATTCGGGCATTCAGAACATATAGCACGTTGCTGTAAGCAAGCACATTCTGATTCAAAGTTGCAAGTTACTATGTAGGAACAAGTTTGTATAGGACTTTGAAAGATGCCCGGAACTGAGCTGAAGTTTGTATGTCTCCAACTCCTAGAAATAACTTCATGCCCCATCACCCTTACTTCCAGCTAGTGAGGATCACATAATTCCTAACAAAGTTTTGACACAGATTCCCAATTCGGGCATTCAGAACATATAGCACGTTGCTGTAAACAAGCACATTCTCATTCAAAGTTGCAAGTTACTATGTAGGAACAAGATTGTATAGGAATTTCAAAGGTGCCCAGAACTGAGCTAAACGTTGTATGTCTCCAACTCCTAGAAATAACTTCATGCCCAATCTCCCTTACTTCCAGCTAGTAAGGATCACATAATTCCTAACAAAGTTTTGACACAGATTCCCAATTCGGGCATTCAGAACATATAGCACGTTGCTGTAAGCAAGCACATTCTCATTCAAAGTTGCAAGTTACTATGTAGGAACAAGTTTGTATAGGTATTTCAAAGATGCCCAGAACTGAGCTAAACTTGGTATGTGTCCAACCTCTAGAAATAACTTCATGCCCCAACTCCCTTACTTCCAGCTAGGAAGGATCACATAATTCCTAACAAAGTTTTGACACAGATTCCCAATTCGGACATTCAGAACATATAGCACGTTGCTGTAAGCAAGCACATTCTCATTCAAAGTTGCAAGTTACTATGTAGGAACAAGTTTGTATAGGTATTTAAAAGATGCCCAGAACTGAGCTAACCGATGTATGTCTCCAACTCCTAGAAATAACTTCATGCCCGATCTCCCTTACTTCCAGCTGGTAAGGATCACATAATTCCTAACAAAGTTTTGACACAGATTCCCAATTCGGGCATTCAGAACATATAGCACGTTGCTGTAAGCAAGCACATTCTCATTCAAAGTTGCAAGTTACTATGTAGGAACAAGTTTGTATAGGTATTTCAAAGATGCCCAGAACTGAGCTAACCGTTGTATGTCTCCAACTCCTAGAAATAACTTCATGCCCCATCTCCCTTACTTCCAGCTAGTAAGGATCACATAATTCCTAACAAAGTTTTGACACAGATTCCCAATTCGGGCATTCAGATCATATAGCACGTTGCTGTAAGCAAGCACATTCTCATTCAAAGTTGCAAGTTACTATGTAGGAATAAGTTTGTATAGGTATTTCAAAGATGCCCAGAACTTACCTAAACTTGGTATGTGTCCAACCTCTAGAAATAACTTCATGCCCCAACTCCCTTACTTCCAGCTAGCAAGGATCACATAATTCCTAACAAAGTTTTGACACAGATTCCAAATTCGGGCATTCAGAACATACAGCACGTTGCTGTAAGCAAGCACATTCTCATTCAAAGTTGCACGTTACTATGTAGGAACAAGTTTGTATAGGTATTTCAAAGATGCCCAGAACTGAGCTAAACTTGGTATGTGTCCAACTCCTCGAAATAACTTCATGCCCCAACTCCCTTACTTCCAGCTAGTAAGGATCACATAATTCCTAACAAAGTTTTGACACAGATTCCCAATTCGGGCATTCAGAACATATAGCACGTTGCTGTAAGCAAGCACATTCTCATTCAAAGTTGCAAGTTACTATGTAGGAACAAGTTTGTATAGGTATTTCAAAGATGCCCAGAACTGAGCTAAACGTTGTATGTCTCCAACTCCTAGAAATAACTTCATGCCCCATCTCCCTTACTTCCAGCTAGTAAGGATCACATAATTCCTAACAAAGTTTTGACACAGATTCCCAATTCGGGCATTCAGAACATATAGCACGTTGCTGTAAGCAAGCACATTCTCATTCAAAGTTGCAAGTTACTATGTAGGAACAAGTTTGTATAGGTATTTCAAAGATGCCCAGAACTGAGCTAAAAGTTGTATGTCTCCAACTCCTAGAAGTAACTTCATGCCCCATCTCCCTTACTTCCAGCTAGTAAGGATCACATAAGTCCTAACAAAGTTTTGACACAGATTCCCAATTCGGGCATTCAGAACATATAGCACGTTGCTGTAAGCAAGCACATTCTCATTCAAAGTTGCAAGTTACTATGTAGGAACAAGTTTGTATAGGTATTTCAAAGATGCCCAGAACAGAGCTAAACTTGGTATGTGTCCAACCTCTAGAAATAACTTCATGCCCCAACTCCCTTACTTCCAGCTAGTAAGGATCACATAATTCCTAACAAAGTTTTGACACAGATTCCCAATTCGGACATTCAGAACATATAGCACGTTGCTGTAAGCAAGCACATTCTCATTCAAAGTTGCAAGTTACTATGTAGGAACAAGTTTGTATAGGTATTTCAAAGATGCCCAGAACTGAGCTAACCGATGTATGTCTCCATCTCCTAGAAATAACTTCATGCCCCATCTCCCTTACTTTCAGCTAGTAAGGATCACATAATACCTAACAAAGATTTGACACAGATTCCCAATTCGGGCATTCAGAACATATAGCACGTTGCTGTAAGCAAGCACATTCTCATTCAAAGTTGCAAGTTACTATGTAGGAACAAGTTTGTATATATATTTCAAAGATGCCCAGAACTGAGCTAAACTTGGTATGTGTCCAACCTCTAGAAATAACTTCATGCCCCAACTCCCTTACTTCCAGCTAGTAAGGATCACATAATTCCTAACAAAGTTTTGACACAGATTCCCAATTCGGGCATTCAGAACATATAGCACGTTGCTGTAAGCAAGCACATTCTCATTCAAAGTTGCAAGTTACTAGGTAGGAACAAGTTTGTATAGGTATTTCAAAGATGCCCAGAACTGAGCTAAACGTTGTATGTCTGCAACTCCTAGAAATAACTTCATGCCCCATCTCCCTTACTTCCAGCTAGTAAGGATCACATAATTCCTAACAAAGTTTTGACACAGATTCCCAATTCAGGCATTCAGAACATATAGCACGTTGCTGTAAGCAAGCACATTCTGATTCAAAGTTGCAAGTTACTATGTAGGAACAAGTTTGTATAGGACTTTGAAAGATGCCCGGAACTGAGCTGAAGTTTGTATGTCTCCAACTCCTAGAAATAACTTCATGCCCCATCACCCTTACTTCCAGTTAGTGAGGATCACATGATTCCTAACAAAGTTTTGACACAGATTCCCAATTCGGGCATTCAGAACATATAGCACGTTGCTGTAAGCAAGCACATTCTCATTCAAAGTTGCAAGTTACTATGTAGGAACAAGTTTGTATAGGAATTTCAAAGATGCCCAGAACTGAGCTAAACGTTGTATGTCTCCAACTCCTAGAAATAACTTCATGCCCAATCTCCCTTACTTCCAGCTAGCAAGGATCACATAATTCCTAACAAAGTTTTGACAGAGATTCCCAATTCGGGCATTCAGAACATATATCACGTTGCTGTAAGCAAGCACATTCTCATTCAAAGTTGCAAGTTACTATGTAGGAACAAGTTTGTATAGTTATTTCAAAGATGCCCAGAACTGAGCTAAACGTTGTATGTCTCCAACTCCTAGAAATAACTTCATGCCCCATCTCACTTACTTCCAGCTAGTAAGGATCACATAATTTCTAACTCAGTTTTGACACAGATTCCCAATTCTGGCATTAAGAACATATAGTACGTTTCTGTAAGCAAGCACATTCTCATTCAAAGTTGCAAGTTACTATGTAGGAACAACTTTGTATAGGTATTTCAAAGATGCCCAGAACTGAGCTAAACATGGTATGTCTCCAACTCCTAGATATAACTTCATGCCCCATCTCCCTTACTTCCAGCTAGTAAGGATCACATAATTCCTAACAAAGTTTTGACACAGATTCCCAATTCGGGCATTCAGAACATATAGCACGTTGCTGTAAGCAAGCACATTCTCATTCAAAGTTGCAAGTTACTATGTAGGAACAAGTTTGTATAGGTATTTCAAAGATGCCCAGAACTGAGCTAAACTTGGTATGTGTCCAACCTCTAGAAATAACTTCATGCCCCAACTCCCTTACTTCCAGCTAGTAAGGATCACATAATTCCTAACAAAGTTTTGACACAGATTCCCAATTCGGGCATTCAGAACATAAAGCACGTTGCTGTAAGCAAGCACATTCTCATTCAAAGTTGCAAGTACTATGTAGGAACAAGTTTGTATAGGTATTTCAAAGATGCCCAGAACTGAGCTAAACTTGGTATGTCTCCAACTCCTAGAAATAACTTCATGCCCCATCTCACTTACTTCCAGCTAGTAAGGATCACATAATTCCTAACAAAGTTTTGACACAGATTCCCAATTCGGGCATTCAGAACATATAGCACGTTGCTGTAAGCAAGCACATTCTCATTCAAAGTTGCAAGTTACTATGTAGGAACAAGTTTGTATAGGTATTTCAAAGATTCCCAGAACTGAGCTAAACGTGGTATGCCTCCAACTCCTAGAAATAACTTCATGCCCCATCACCCTTACTTCCAGCTAGTAAGGATCACATAATTCCTAACAAAGTTTTGACACAGATTCCCAATTCGGGCATTCAGAACATATAGCACGTTGCTTTAAGCAAGCACATTCTCATTCAAAGATGCAAGTTACTATGTAGGAACAAGTTTGTATAGGTATTTCAAAGATGCCCAGAACTGAGCTAAACTTGGTATGTGTCCAACTCCTAGAAATAACTTCATGCCCCAACTCCCTTACTTCCAGCTAGTAAGGATCACATAATTCCTAACAAAGTTTTGACACAGATTCCCAATTCGGGCATTCAGAACATATAGCACGTTGCTGTAAGCAAGCACATTCTCATTCAAAGTTGCAAGTACTATGTAGGAACAAGTTTGTATAGGTATTTCAAAGATGCCCAGAACTGAGCTAAACTTGGTATGTCTCCAACTCCTAGAAATAACTTCATGCCCCATCTCACTTACTTCCAGCTGGTAATGATCACATAATTCCTAATAAAGTTTTGACACAGATTCCCAATTCGGGCATTCAGAACATATAGCACGTTGCTGTAAGCAAGCACATTCTCATTCAAAGTTGCAAGTTACTATGTAGGAACAAGTTTGTATAGGTATTTCAAAGATGTCCAGAACTGAGCTAAACTTGGTATGTGTCCAACTCCTAGAAACACTTTCATACCCCATCTCACTTACTTCCAGCTAGTAAAGATCTCATAATTCCTAACAAAATTTGACATAGATTCCAAAAATGGGCATTCAGAACATATAGCACGTTGCTGTAAGCAATCACATTCTCATTCAAAGTTGCAAGTGACTATGTAGGAACAAGTTTGTATAGGTATTTCAAAGATGCCCAGAACTGAGCTAAACTTGGTATGTGTCCAACTCCTAGAAATAACTTCATGCCCCATCTCCCTTACTTCCAGCTAGTAAGGATCACATAATTCCTAACAAAGTTTTGACACAGATTCCCAATTCGGGCATTCAGAACATGTAGCACGTTGCTGTAAGCAAGCACATTCTCATTCTAAGTTGCAAGTTACTATGTAGGAACAAGTTTTTATAGGTATTTCAAAGATGCCCAGAACTGAGCTAAACGTTGTATGTCTCCAACTCCTAGAAATAACTTCATGCCCCATCTCACTTACTTCCAGCTTGTAAGGATCACATAATTTCTAACAAAGTTTTGACACAGATTCCCAATTCGGGCATTCAGAACATATAGCACGTTGCTGTAAGCAAGCACATTCTCATTCAAAGTTGCAAGTTACTATGTAGGAACAAGTTTGTATAGGTATTTCAAAGATGCCCAGAACTGAGCTAAACTTGGTATGTCTCCAACTCCTAGAAATAACTTCATGCCCCATCTCCCTTACTTCCATCTAGTAAGGATCACATAATTCCTAAAAGTGTTTTGACACAGATTCCCAATTCGGGCATTCAGAACATGTAGCACGTTGCTGTAAGCAAGCACATTCTCATTCAAAGTTGCAAGTTACTATGTAGGAACAAGTTTGTATAGGAATTTCAAAGATGCCCAGAACTGAGCTAAACGTTGTATGTCTCCAACTCCTAGAAATAACTTCATGCCCAATCTCCCTTACTTCCAGCTAGTAAGGATCACATAATTCCTAACAAAGTTTTGACACAGATTCCCAATTCGGGCATTCAGAACATATAGCACGTTGATGTAAGCAAGCACATTCTCATTCAAAGTTGCAAGTTACTATGTAGGAACAAGTTTGTATAGGTATTTCAAAGATGCCCAGAACTGAGCTAAACTTGGTATGTCTCCAACTCCTAGAAATAACTTCATGCCCCATCTCCCTTACTTCCATCTAGTAAGGATCACAGAATTCCTAAAAGTGTTTTGACACAGATTCCCAATTCGGGCATTCAGAACATGTAGCACGTTGCTGTAAGCAAGCACATTCTCATTCAAAGTTGCAAGTTACTATGTAGGAACAAGTTTGTATAGGAATTTCAAAGATGCCCAGAACTGAGCTAAACGTTGTATGTCTCCAACTCCTAGAAATAACTTCATGCCCAATCTCCCTTACTTCCAGCTAGTAAGGATCACATAATTCCTAACAAAGTTTTGACACAGATTCCCAATTCGGGCATTCAGAACATATAGCACGTTGATGTAAGCAAGCACATTCTCATTCAAAGTTGCAAGTTACTATGTAGGAACAAGTTTGTATAGGTATTTCAAAGATGCCCAGAACTGAGCTAAACTTGGTATGTCTCCAACTCCTAGAAATAACTTCATGCCCCATCTCCCTTACTTCCAGCTAGTAAGGATCACATAATTCCTAACAAAGTTTTGACACAGATTCCCAATTCGGGCATTCAGAACATGTAGCACGTTGCTGTAAGCAAGCACATTCAATTCAAAGTTGCAAGTTACAATGTAGGAACAAGTTTGTATAGGTATTTCAAAGATGCCCAGAATTGAGCTAAACTTGGTATGTCTCCAACTCCTAGAAATAACTTCATGCCCCATCTCCCTTACTTCCAGCTAGTAAGGATCACATAATTTCTAACAAAGTTTTGACACAGATTCCCAATTCGGGCATTCAGAACATATAGCACGTTGCTGTAAGCAAGTACCTTCTCATTCAAAGTTGCAAGTTACTAAGTAGGAACAAGTTTGTAAAGGTATTTCAAAGATGCCCAGAACTGAGCTAAACGTTGTATGTCTCCAACTCCTAGAAATAACTTCATGCCACATCACCCTTACTTCCAGCTAGTAAGGATCACATAATTCCTAACAAAGTTTTGACACAGATTCCCAATTCGGGCATTCAGAACATACAGCACGTTGCTGTAAGCAAGCACATTCTCATTCAAAGTTGCAAGTTACTATGTAGGAACAAGTTTGTATAGGTATTTCAAAGATGCCCAGAACTGAGCTAAACGTTGTATGTCTCCAACTCCTCGAAATAACTTCATGACCCATCTCCCTTACTTCCAGCTAGTAAGGATCACATAATTCCTAACAAAGTTTTGACACAGATTCCCAATTCGGGCATTCAGAACATACAGCACGTTGCTGTAAGCAAGCACATTCTCATTCAAAGTTGCAAGTTACTATGTAGGAACAAGTTTGTATAGGTATTTCAAAGATGCCCAGAACTGAGCTAAACGTTGTATGTCTCCAACTCCTAGAAATAACTTCATGCCCCATCTCACTTAATTCCAGCTAGTAATGATCACATAATTCCTAATAAAGTTTTGACACAGATCCCAATTCGGGCATTCAGAACATATAGCACGTTGCTGTAAGCAAGCACATTCTCATTCAAAGTTGCAAGTTACTATGTAGGAACAAGTTTGTATAGGTATTTCAAAGATGTCCAGAACTGAGCTAAACTTGGTATGTGTCCAACTCCTAGAAACACCTTCATACCCCATCTCACTTACTTCCAGCTAGTAAAGATCACATAATTCCTAACAAAATTAGACATAGATTCCCAATTCGGGCATTCAGAACATATAGCACGTTGCTGTAAGCAATCACATTCTCATTCAAAGTTGCAAGTGACTATGTAGGAACAAGTTTGTATAGGTATTTCAAAGATGCCCAGAACTGAGCTAAACTTGGTATGTGTCCAACTCCTAGAAATAACTTCATGCCCCATCTCCCTTACTTCCAGCTAGTAAGGATCACATAATTCCTAACAAAGTTTTGACACAGATTCCCAATTCGGGCATTCAGAACATGTAGCACGTTGCTGTAAGCAAGCACATTCTCATTCTAAGTTGCAAGTTACTATGTAGGAACAAGTTTGTATAGGTATTTCAAAGATGCCCAGAACTGAGCTAAACGTTGTATGTCTCCAACTCCTAGAAATAACTTCATGCCCCATCTCACTTACTTCCAGCTAGTAAGGATCACATAATTTCTAACAAAGTTTTGACACAGAATCCCAATTCGGGCATTCAGAACATGTAGCACGTTGCTGTAAGCAACCACATTCTCATTCAAAGTTGCAAGTTACTATGTAGGAACAAGTTTGTATAGGTATTTCAAAGATGCCCAGAACTGAGCTAAACTTGGTATGTCTCCAACTCCTAGAAATAACTTCATGCCCCATCTCCCTTACTTCCAGCTAGTAAGGATCACATAATTCCTAACAAAGTTTTGACACAGATTCCCAATTCGGGCATTCAGAACATATAGCACGTTGCTGTAAGCAAGCACATTCTCATTCAAAGTTGCAAGTTACTATGTAGGAACAAGTTTGTATAGGTATTTCAAAGATGCCCAGAACTGAGCTAAACGTGGTATGCCTCCAACCCCTAGAAATAACTTCATGCCCCATCACCCTTACTTCCAGCTAGTAAGGATCACATAATTCCTAACAAAGTTTTGACACAGATTCCCAATTCGGGCATTCAGAACATATAGCACGTTGCTGTAAGCAAGCACATTCTCATTCAAAGATGCAAGTTACTATGTAGGAACAAGTTTGTATAGGTATTTCAAAGATGCCCAGAACTGAGCTAAACTTGGTATGTGTCCAACTCCTAGAAATAACTTCATGCCCCAACTCCCTTACTTCCAGCTTGTAAGGATCACATAATTCCTAACAAAGTTTTGACACAGATTCCCAATTCGGGCATTCAGAACATATAGCACGTTGCTGTAAGCAAGCACATTCTCATTCAAAGTTGCAAGTACTATGTAGGAACAAGTTTGTATAGGTATTTCAAAGATGCCCAGAACTGAGCTAAACTTGGTATGTCTCCAACTCCTAGAAATAACTTCATGCCCCATCTCACTTACTTCCAGCTGGTAATGATCACATAATTCCTAATAAAGTTTTGACACAGATTCCCAATTCGGGCATTCAGAACATATAGCACGTTGCTGTAAGCAAGCACATTCTCATTCAAAGTTGCAAGTTACTATGTAGGAACAAGTTTGTATAGGTATTTCAAAGATGTCCAGAACTGAGCTAAACTTGGTATGTGTCCAACTCCTAGAAACACCTTCATACCCCATCTCACTTACTTCCAGCTAGTAAAGATCTCATAATTCCTAACAAAATTTGACATAGATTCCAAAAATGGGCATTCAGAACATATAGCACGTTGCTGTAAGCAATCACATTCTCATTCAAAGTTGCAAGTGACTATGTAGGAACAAGTTTGTATAGGTATTTCAAAGATGCACAGAACTGAGCTAAACTTGGTATGTGTCCAACTCCTAGAAATAACTTCATGCCCCATCTCCCTTACTTCCAGCTAGTAAGGATCACATAATTCCTAACAAAGTTTTGACACAGATTCCCAATTCGGGCATTCAGAACATGTAGCACGTTGCTGTAAGCAAGCACATTCTCATTCTAAGTTGCAAGTTACTATGTAGGAACAAGTTTTTATAGGTATTTCAAAGATGCCCAGAACTGAGCTAAACGTTGTATGTCTCCAACTCCTAGAAATAACTTCATGCCCCATCTCACTTACTTCCAGCTAGTAAGGATCACATAATTTCTAACAAAGTTTTGACACAGATTCCCAATTCGGGCATTCAGAACATATAGCACGTTGCTGTAAGCAAGCACATTCTCATTCAAAGTTGCAAGTTACTATGTAGGAACAAGTTTGTATAGGTATTTCAAAGATGCCCAGAACTGAGCTAAACTTGGTATGTCTCCAACTCCTAGAAATAACATCATGCCCCATCTCCCTTACTTCCATCTAGTAAGGATCACATAATTCCTAAAAGTGTTTTGACACAGATTCCCAATTCGGGCATTCAGAACATATAGCACGTTGATGTAAGCAAGCACATTCTCATTCAAAGTTGCAAGTTACTATGTAGGAACAAGTTTGTATAGGTATTTCAAAGATGCCCAGAACTGAGCTAAACTTGGTATGTCTCCAACTCCTAGAAATAACTTCATGCCCCATCTTCCTTACTTCCAGCTAGTAAGGATCACATAATTCCTAACAAAGTTTTGACACAGATTCCCAATTCGGGCATTCAGAACATGTAGCACGTTGCTGTAAGCAAGCACATTCAATTCAAAGTTGCAAGTTACAATGTAGGAACAAGTTTGTATAGGTATTTCAAAGATGCCCAGAATTGAGCTAAACTTGGTATGTCTCCAACTCCTAGAAATAACTTCATGCCCCATCTCCCTTACTTCCAGCTAGTAAGGATCACATAATTTCTAACAAAGTTTTGACACAGATTCCCAATTCGGGCATTCAGAACATATAGCACGTTGCTGTAAGCAAGTACCTTCTCATTCAAAGTTGCAAGTTACTAAGTAGGAACAAGTTTGTAAAGGTATTTCAAAGATGCCCAGAACTGAGCTAAACGTTGTATGTCTCCAACTCCTAGAAATGACTTCATGCCCCATCACCCTTACTTCCAGCTAGTAAGGATCACATAATTCCTAACAAAGTTTTGACACAGATTCCCAATTCCGGCATTCAGATCATACAGCACGTTGCTGTAAGCAAGCACATTCTCATTCAAAGTTGCAAGTTACTATGTAGGAACAAGTTTGTATAGGTATTTCAAAGATGCCCAGAACTGAGCTAAACGTTGTATGTCTCCAACTCCTCGAAATAACTTCATGACCCATCTCCCTTACTTCCAGCTAGTAAGGATCACATAATTCCTAACAAAGTTTTGACACAGATTCCCAATTCGGGCATTCAGAACATACAGCACGTTGCTGTAAGCAAGCACATTCTCATTCAAAGTTGCAAGTTACTATGTAGGAACAAGTTTGTATAGGTATTTCAAAGATGCCCAGAACTGAGCTAAACGTTGTATGTCTCCAACTCCTAGAAATAACTTCATGCCCCATCTCCCTTACTTCCAGCTAGTAAGGATCACATAATTCCTAACCAAGTTTTGACACAGATTCCCAATTCGGGCATTCAGAATATATAGCACGTTGCTGTAAGCAAGCACATTCTGATTCGAAGTTGCAAGTTACTATGTAGGAACAAGTTTGTATAGGTATTTCAAAGATGCCCAGAACTGAGCTAAACTTGGTATGTCTCCAACTCCTAGAAATAACTTCATGCCCCAACTCCCTTACTTCCAGCTAGTAAGGATCACATAATTCCTAACAAAGTTTTGACACAGATTCCCAATTCGGGCATTCAGAACATATAGCACGTTGCTGTAAGCAAGCACATTCTCATTCAAAGATGCAAGTTACTATGTAGGAACAAGTTTGTATAGGTATTTCAAAGATGCCCAGAACTGAGCTAAACTTGGTATGTGTCCAACCTCTAGAAATAACTTCATGCCCCAACTCCCTTACTTCCAGCTAGTAAGGATCACATAATTCCTAACAAAGTTTTGACACAGATTCCCAATTCGGGCATTCAGAACATATAGCACGTTGCTGTAAGCAAGCACATTCTCATTCAAAGTTGCAAGTTACTATGTAGGAACAAGATTGTATAGGAATTTCAAAGATGCCCAGAACTGAGCTAAACGTTGTATGTCTCCAACTCCTAGAAATAACTTCATGCCCAATCTCCCTTACTTCCAGCTAGTAAGGATCACATAATTCCTAACAAAGTTTTGACACAGATTCCCAATTCGGGCATTCAGAACATATAGCACGTTGCTGTAAGCAAGCACATTCTCATTCAAAGTTGCAAGTTACTATGTAGGAACAAGTTTGTATAGGTATTTCAAAGATGCCCAGATCTGAGCTAAACTTGGTATGTGTCCAACCTCTAGAAATAACTTCATGCCCCAACTCCCTTACTTCCAGCTAGTAAGGATCACATAATTCCTAACAAAGTTTTGACACAGATTCCCAATTCGGACATTCAGAACATATAGCACGTTGCTGTAAGCAAGCACATTCTCATTCAAAGTTGCAAGTTACTATGTAGGAACAAGTTTGTATAGGTATTTCAAAGATGCCCAGAACTGAGCTAAACGTTGTATGTCTCCAACTCCTAGAAATAACTTCATGCCCCATCTCACTTACTTCCAGCTAGTAAGGATCACATAATTTCTAACTCAGTTTTGACACAGATTCCCAATTCTGGCATTAAGAACATATAGTACGTTTCTGTAAGCAAGCACATTCTCATTCAAAGTTGCAAGTTACTATGTAGGAACAACTTTGTATAGGTATTTCAAAGATGCCCAGAACTGAGCTAAACTTGGTATGTCTCCAACTCCTAGAAATAACTTCATGCCCCATCTCCCTTACTTCCAGCTAGTAAGGATCACATAATTCCTAACAAAGTTTTGACACAGATTCCCAATTCGGGCATTCAGAACATATAGCACGTTGCTGTAAGCAAGCACATTCTCATTCAAAGTTGCAAGTTACTATGTAGGAACAAGTTTGTATAGGTATTTCAAAGATGCCCAGAACTGAGCTAAACTTGGTATGTGTCCAACCTCTAGAAATAACTTCATGCCCCACTCCCTTACTTCCAGCTAGTAAGGATCACATAATTCCTAACAAAGTTTTGACACAGATTCCCAATTCGGGCATTCAGAACATAAAGCACGTTGCTGTAAGCAAGCACATTCTCATTCAAAGTTGCAAGTACTATGTAGGAACAAGTTTGTATAGGTATTTCAAAGATGCCCAGAACTGAGCTAAACTTGGTATGTCTCCAACTCCTAGAAATAACTTCATGCCCCATCTCACTTACTTCCAGCTGGTAATGATCACATAATTCCTAATAAAGTTTTGACACAGATTCCCAATTCGGGCATTCAGAACATATAGCACGTTGCTGTAAGCAAGCACATTCTCATTCAAAGTTGCAAGTTACTATGTAGGAACAAGTTTGTATAGGTATTTCAAAGATGTCCAGAACTGAGCTAAACTTGGTATGTGTCCAACTCCTAGAAACACCTTCATACCCCATCTCCCTTACTTCCAGCTAGTAAGGATCACATAATTCCTAACAAAGTTTTGACACAGATTCCCAATTCGGGCATTCAGAACATGTAGCACTTTGCTGTAAGCAAGCACATTCTCATTCTAAGTTGCAAGTTACTATGTAGGAACAAGTTTTTATAGGTATTTCAAAGATGCCCAGAACTGAGCTAAACGTTGTATGTCTCCAACTCCTAGAAATAACTTCATGCCCCATCTCACTTACTTCCAGCTAGTAAGGATCACATAATTTCTAACAAAGTTTTGACACAGATTCCCAATTCGGGCATTCAGAACATATAGCACGTTGCTGTAAGCAAGCACATTCTCATTCAAAGTTGCAAGTTACTATGTAGGAACAAGTTTGTATAGGTATTTCAAAGATGCCCAGAACTGAGCTAAACTTGGTATGTCTCCAACTCCTAGAAATAACTTCATGCCCCATCTCCCTTACTTCCATCTAGTAAGGATCACATAATTCCTAAAAGTGTTTTGACACAGATTCCCAATTCGGGCATTCAGAACATGTAGCACGTTGCTGTAAGCAAGCACATTCTCATTCAAAGTTGCAAGTTACTATGTAGGAACAAGTTTGTATAGGTATTTCAAAGATGCCCAGAACTGAGCTAAACGTTGTATGTCTCCAATTCCTAGAAATAACTTCATGCACCATCTCACTTACTTCCAGCTAGTAAGGATCACATAATTTCTAACAAAGTTTTGACACAGATTCCCAATTCGCGCATTCAGAACATATAGCACGTTGCTGTAAGCAAGCACATTCTCATTCAAAGTTGCAAGTTACTATGTAGGAACAAGTTTGTATAGGAATTTCAAAGATGCCCAGAACTGAGCTAAACTTGGTATGTCTCCAACTCCTAGAAATAACTTCATGCCCCATCTCCCTTACTTCCAGCTAGTAAGGATCACATAATTCCTAACAAAGTTTTGACACAGATTCCCAATTCGGGCATTCAGAACATGTAGCACGTTGCTGTAAGCAAGCACATTCAATTCAAAGTTGCAAGTTACAATGTAGGAACAAGTTTGTATAGGTATTTCAAAGATGCCCAGAATTGAGCTAAACTTGGTATGTCTCCAACTCCTAGAAATAACTTCATGCTCCATCTCCCTTACTTCCAGCTAGTGAGGATCACATAATTTCTAACAAAGTTTTGACACAGATTCCCAATTCGGGCATTCAAAACATACAGCACGTTGCTGTAAGCAAGCACATTCTCATTCAAAGTTGCAAGTTACTATGTAGGAACAAGTTTGTATAGGTATTTCAAAGATGCCCAGAACTGAGCTAAACGTTGTATGTCTCCAACTCCTAGAAAAAACTTCATGCCCCATCTCCCTTACTTCCAGCTAGTAAGGATCACATAATTCCTAACCAAGTTTTGACACACATTCCCAATTCGGGCATTCAGAATATATAGCACGTTGCTGTAAGCAAGCACATTCTGATTCAAAGTTGCAAGTTACTATGTAGGAACAAGTTTGTATAGGTATTTCAAAGATGCCCAGAACTGAGCTAAACTTGGTATGTCTCCAACTCCTAGAAATAACTTCATGCCCCAACTCCCTTACTTCCAGCTAGTAAGGATCACATAATTCCTAACAAAGTTTTGACACAGATTCCCAATTCGGGCATTCAGAACATATAGCACGTTGCTGTAAGCAAGCACATTCTCATTCAAAGATGCAAGTTACTATGTAGGAACAAGTTTGTATAGGTATTTCAAAGATGCCCAGAACTGAGCTAAACTTGGTATGTGTCCAACCTCTAGAAATAACTTCATGCCCCAACTCCCTTACTTCCAGCTAGTAAGGATCACATAATTCCTAACAAAGTTTTGACACAGATTCCCAATTCGGGCATTCAGAACATATAGCACGTTACTGTAAGCAAGCACATTCTCATTCAAAGTTGCAAGTACTATGTAGGAACAAGTTTGTATAGGTATTTCAAAGATGCCCAGAACTGAGCTAAACTTGGTATGTCTCCAACTCCTAGAAATAACTTCATGCCCCATCTCACTTACTTCCAGCTAGTAATGATCACATAATTCCTAATAAAGTTTTGACACAGGTTCCCAATTCGGGCATTCAGAACATATAGCACGTTGCTGTAAGCAAGCACATTCTCATTCAAAGTTGCAAGTTACTATGTAGGAAAAAGTTTGTATATGTATTTCAAAGATGTCCAGAACTGAGCTAAACTTGGTATGTGTCCAACTCCTAGAAACACCTTCATACCCCATCTCACTTACTTCCAGCTAGTAAAGATCACATAATTCCTAACAAAATTTGACATAGATTCCAAATTCGGGCATTCAGAACATATAGCACGTTGCTGTAAGCAATCACATTCTCATTCAAAGTTGCAAGTGACTATGTAGGAACAAGTTTGTATAGGTATTTCAAAGATGCCCAGAACTGAGCTAAACTTGGTATGTGTCCAACTCCTAGAAATAACTTCATGCCCCATCTCCCTTACTTCCAGCTAGTAAGGATCACATAATTCCTAACAAAGTTTTGACACAGATTCCCAATTCGGGCATTCAGAACATGTAGCACGTTGCTGTAAGCAAGCACATTCTCATTCTAAGTTGCAAGTTACTATGTAGGAACAAGTTTTTATAGGTATTTCAAAGATGCCCAGAACTGAGCTAAACGTTGTATGTCTCCAACTCCTAGAAATAACTTCATGCCCCATCTCACTTACTTCCAGCTAGTAAGGATCACATAATTCCTAAAAGTGTTTTGACACAGATTCCCAATTCGGGCATTCAGAACCTATAGCACGTTGCTGTAAGCAAGCACATTCAATTCAAAGTTGCAAGTTACTATGTAGGAACAAGTTTGTATAGGTATTTCAAAGATGCCCAGAACTTAGCTAAACTTGGTATGTCTCCAACCTCTAGAAATAACTTCATGCCCCAACTCCCTTACTTCCAGCTAGTAAGGATCACATAATTCCTAACAAAGTTTTGACACAGATTCCCAATTCGGGCATTCAGAACATATAGCACGTTGCTGTAAGCAAGCACATTCTCTTTCAAAGTTGCAAGTACTATGTAGGAACAAGTTTGTATAGGTATTTCAAAGATGCCCAGAACTGAGCTAAAACTTGTATGTCTCCAACTCCTAGAAATAACTTCATGCCCCATCTCACTTACTTCCAGCTAGTAAGGATCACATAATTCCTAACAAAGTTTTGACACAGATTCCCAATTCGGGCATTCAGAACATATAGCACGTTGCTGTAAGCAAGCACATTCTCATTCAAAGTTGCAAGTTACCTTGTAGGAACAAGTTTGTATAGGTATTTCAAGGATGTCCAGAACTGAGCTAAACTTGGTATGTGTCCAACTCCTAGAAATACCTTCATACCCATTCTCACTTACTTCCAGCTAGTAAGGATCACATAATTCCTAACAAAATTTGACATAGATTCCCGATTCGGGCATTCAGAACATATAGCACGTTGCTGTAAGCAATCACATTCTCATTCAAAGTTGCAAGTTACTATGTAGGAACAAGTTTGTATAGGTATTTCAAAGATGCCCAGAACTGAGCTAAACTTGGTATGTGTCCAACTCCTAGAAATAACTTCATGCCCCATCTCCCTTACTTCCAGCTAGTAAGGATCACATAATTCCTAACAAAGTTTTGACACAGATTCCCAATTCGGGCATTCAGAACATGTAGCACGTTGCTGTAAGCAAGCAAATTCAATTCAAAGTTGCAAGTTACTATGTAGGAACAAGTTTGTATAGGTATTTCAAAGATGCCCAGAACTGAGCTAAATGTTGTATGTCTCCAACTCCTGGAAATAACTTCATGCCCAATCTCCCTTACTTCCAGCTAGTAAGGATCACATAATTCCTAACAAAGTTTTGACACAGATTCCCAATTCGGGCATTCAGAACATATAGCACGTTGCTGTAAGCAAGCACATTCTCATTCAAATTTGCAAGTTACTATGTAGGAACAAGTTTGTATAGGTATTTCAAAGATGCCCAGAACTGAGCTAAACTTGGTATGTCTCCAACTCCTAGAAATAACTTCATGCCCCATCTCCCTTACTTCCAGCTAGTAAGGATCACATAATTCCTAACAAAGTTTTGACACAGATTCCCAATTCGGGCATTCAGAACATATAGCACGTTGCTGTAAGACAGCACATTCTCATTCAAAGTTGCAAGTTACTATGTAGGAACAAGTTTGTAAAGGTATTTCAAAGATGCCCAGAACTGAGCTAAACGTAGTATGTGTCCAATTCCTAGAAATAACTTCATGCCCCATCTCCCTTACTTCCAGCTAGTAAGGATCACATAATTCCTAACAAAGTTTTGACACAGATTCCCAATTCGGGCATTCAGAACATATAGCACGTTGCTGTAAGCAAGCACATTCTCATTGAAAGTTGCAAGTTACTATGTAGGAACAAGTTTGTATAGGTATTTCAAAGATGCCCAGAACTGTGCTAAACTTGGTATGTGTCCAACTCCTAGAAATACCTTCATACCCCAACTCCCTTACATCCAGCTAGTAAGGATCACATAATTCCTAACAAATTTTGACACAGATTCCCAATTCGGGCATTCAGAACATATAGCACGTTGATGTAAGCAAGCACATTGTCATTCAAAGTTGCAAGTTACTATGCAGGAACAAGTTTGTATAGGTATTTCAAAGATGCCCAGAACTGAGCTAAAATTGGTATGTCTCCAACTCCTAGAAATAACTTCATGCCCCATCTCCCTTACTTCCAGCTAGTAAGGATCACATAATTCCTAAAAGTGTTTTGACACAGATTCCCAATTCGGGCATTCAGAACATATAGCACGTTGCTGTAAGCAAGCACATTCTCATTCAAAGTTGCAAGTTACTATGTAGGAACAAGTTTGTATAGGACTTTCAAAAATGCCCAGAACTGAGCTAAACTTGGTATGTGTCCAACCTCTAGAAATAACTTCATGCCCCAACTCCATTACTTCCAGCTAGTAAGGATCACATAATTCCTAACAAAGTTTTGACACAGATTCCCAATTCGGGCATTCAGAACATATAGCACGGTGCTGTAAGCAAGCACATTCTCATTCAAAGTTGCAAGTTTCTATGTAGGAACAAGTTTGTATAGGTCTTTCAAAGATGCCCAGAACTTAGCTAAACTTGGTATGTCTCCAACTCCTAGAAATAACTTCATGCCCCAACTCCCTTACTTCCAGCTAGTAAGGATCACATAATTCCTAACAAAGTTTTGACACAGATTCCCAATTCGGGCATTCAGAACATATAGCACATTGCTGTAAGCAAGCACATTCTCATTCAAAGATGCAAGTTACTATGTAGGAACAAGTTTGAATAGGACTTTCAAAGATTCCCAGAACTGAGCTAAACTTGGTATGTCTCCAACTCCTAGAAATAACTTCATGCCCCATCTCCCATACTTCCAGCTAGTAAGGATCACATAATTCCTAACAAAGTTTTGACACAGATTCCCAATTCGGGCATTCAGAACATATAGCACGTTGCTGTAAGCAAGCACATTCTCATTCAAAGTTGCAAGTTACTATGTAGGAACAAGTTTGTTTAGGTATTTCAGAGATGCCCAGAACTGAGGTAAACTTGGTATGTGTCCAACTCCTAGAAATAACTTCATGCCCCCTCTCCCTTACTTCCAGCTAGTAAGGATCACATAATTCCTAACAAAGTTTTGACACAGATTCCCAATTCGGGCATTCAGAACATATAGCACGTTGCTGTAAGCAAGCACATTCTCATTCAAAGTTGCAAGTTACTATGCAGGAACAAGTTTGTATAGGTATTTCAAAGATGCCCAGAACTGAGCTAAACTTGGTATGTCTCCAACTCCTAGAAATAACTTCATGCCCCATCTCCCTTACTTCCAGATAGTAAGGATCACATAATTCCTAACAAAGTTTTGACACAGATTACCAATTCGGGCATTCAGAACATATAGCACGTTGCTGTAAGCAAGCACATTCTCATTCAAAGTTGCAAGTTACTATGTAGGAACAAGTTTGTATAGGTATTTCAAAGATGCCCAGAACTGTGCTAAACTTGGTATGTGTCCAACTCCTAGAAATACCTTCATGCCACAACTCCCTTACTTCCAGCTAGTAAGGATCACATAATTCCTTACAAATTTTGACACAGATTCCCAATTCGGGCATTCAGAACATATAGCAAGTTGCTGTAAGCAAGCACATTCTCATTCAAAGTTGCAAGTTACTATGTAGGAACAAGTTTATATAGGTATTTCAAAGATGCCCAGAAGTGAGCTAAACTTGGTATGTCTCCAACTCCTAGAAATAACTTCATGCCCCATCTCCCTTACTTCAGCTAGTAAGGATCACATCATTCCTAACAAAGTTTTGACACAGATTCCCAATTCGGGCATTCAGAACATATAGCACGTTGCTGTAAGTAAGCACATTCTCATTCAAAGTTGCAAGTTACTATGTAGGAACAAGTTTGTATAGGTATTTCAAAGATGCCCAGAACTGAGCTAAACTTGGTATGTCTCCAACTCCTAGAAATAACTTCATGCCCCAACTCCCTTACTTCCAGCTAGTAAGGATCACATAATTCCTAACAAAGTTTTGACACAGATTCACAATTCGGGCATTCAGAACATGTAGCACGTTGCTGTAAGCAAGCACATTCAATTCAAAGTTGCAAGTTACTATGTAGGAACAAGTTTGTATAGGTATTTCAAAGATGCCCAGAACTGAGCTAAACGTTGTATGTCTCCAACTCCTAGAAATAACTTCATGCCCCATCTCCCTTAATTCCAGCTAGTAAGGATCACATAATTCCTAACAAAGTTTTGACACAGATTCCCAATTCGGGCATTCAGAACATATAGCACGTTGCTGTAAGCAAGCACATTCTCATTCAAAGTTGCAAGTTACTATGTATGAACAAGTTTGTACAGGTATTTCAAAGATGCCCAGAACTGAGCTAAACTTGGTATGTGTCCAACTCCTCGAAATAACTTCATGCCCCAACTCCCTTACTTCAAGCTAGTAAGGATCACATAATTCCTAACAAAGTTTTGACACAGATTCCCAATTCGGACATTCAGAACATATAGCACGTTGCTGTAAGCAAGCACATTCTCATTCAAAGATGCAAGTTAGTATGTAGGAACAAGTTTGTATAGGTATTTCAAAGATGCCCAGAACTGAGCTAAAAGTTGTATGTCTCCAACTCCTAGAAGTAACTTCATGCCCCATCTCCCTTACTTCCAGCTAGTAAGGATCACATAATTCCTAACAAAGTTTTGACACAGATTCCCAATTCGGGCATTCAGAACATATAGCACGTTGCTGTAAGCAAGCACATTCTCATTCAAAGTTGCAAGTTACTATGTAGGAACAAGTTTGTATAGGTATTTCAAAGATGCCCAGAACAGAGCTAAACTTGGTATGTGTCCAACCTCTAGAAATAACTTCATGCCCCAACTCCCTTACTTCCAGCTAGTAAGGATCACATAATTCCTAACAAAGTTTTGACACAGATTCCCAATTCGGACATTCAGAACATATAGCACGTTGCTGTAAGCAAGCACATTCTCATTCAAAGTTGCAAGTTACTATGTAGGAACAAGTTTGTATAGGTATTTCAAAGATGCCCAGAACTGAGCTAACCGATGTATGTCTCCATCTCCTAGAAATAACTTCATGCCCCATCTCCCTTACTTCCAGCTAGTAAGGATCACATAATACCTAACAAAGATTTGGCACAGATTCCCAATTCGGGCATTCAGAACATATAGCACGTTGCTGTAAGCAAGCACATTCTCATTCAAAGTTGGAAGTTACTATGTAGGAACAAGTTTGTATATATATTTCAAAGATGCCCAGAACTGAGCTAAACTTGGTATGTGTCCAACCTCTAGAAATAACTTCATGCCCCATCTCCCTTACTTCCAGCTAGTAAGGATCACATAATTCCTAACAAAGTTTTGACAGAGATTCCCAATTCGGGCATTCAGAACATATATCACGTTGCTCTAAGCAAGCACATTCTCATTCAAAGTTGCAAGTTACTATGTAGGAACAAGTTTGTATAGTTATTTCAAAGATGCCAAGAACTGAGCTAAACGTTGTATGTCTCCAACTCCTAGAAATAACTTCATGCCCCATCTCACTTACTTCCAGCTATTAAGGATCACATAATTTCTAACTCAGTTTTGACACAGATTCCCAATTCTGGCATTAAGAACATATAGTACGTTTCTGTAAGCAAGCACATTCTCATTCAAAGTTGCAAGTTACTATGTAGGAACAACTTTGTATAGGTATTTCAAAGATGCCCAGAACTGAGCTAAACTTGGTATGTCTCCAACTCCTAGAAATAACTTCATGCCCCATCTCCCTTACTTCCAGCTAGTAAGGATCACATAATTCCTAACAAAGTTTTGACACAGATTCCCAATTCGGGCATTCAGAACATATAGCACGTTGCTGTAAGCAAGCACATTCTCATTCAAAGTTGCAAGTTACTATGTAGGAACAAGTTTGTATAGGTATTTCAAAGATGCCCAGAACTGAGCTAAACTTGGTATGTGTCCAACCTCTAGAAATAACTTCATGCCCCACTCCCTTACTTCCAGCTAGTAAGGATCACATAATTCCTAACAAAGTTTTGACACAGATTCCCAATTCGGGCATTCAGAACATAAAGCACGTTGCTGTAAGCAAGCACATTCTCATTCAAAGTTGCAAGTACTATGTAGGAACAAGTTTGTATAGGTATTTCAAAGATGCCCAGAACTGAGCTAAACTTGGTATGTCTCCAACTCCTAGAAATAACTTCATGCCCCATCTCACTTACTTCCAGCTGGTAATGATCACATAATTCCTAATAAAGTTTTGACACAGATTCCCAATTCGGGCATTCAGAACATATAGCACGTTGCTGTAAGCAAGCACATTCTCATTCAAAGTTGCAAGTTACTATGTAGGAACAAGTTTGTATAGGTATTTCAAAGATGTCCAGAACATAGCTAAACTTGGTATGTGTCCAACTCCTAGAAACACCTTCATACCCCATCTCACTTACTTCCAGCTAGTAAAGATCTCATAATTCCTAACAAAATTTGACATAGATTCCAAATTCGGGCATTCAGAACACATAGCACGTTGCTGTAAGCAATCACATTCTCATTCAAAGTTGCAAGTGACTATGTAGGAACAAGTTTTTATAGGTATTTCAAAGATGCCCAGAACTGAGCTAAACTTGGTATGTGTCCAACTCCTAGAAATAACTTCATGCCCCATCTCCCTTACTTCCAGGTAGTAAGGATCACATAATTCCTAACAAAGTTTTGACACAGATTCCCAATTCGGGCATTCAGAACATGTAGCACGTTGCTGTAAGCAAGCACATTCTCATTCTAAGTTGCAAGTTACTATGTAGGAACAAGTTTTTATAGGTATTTCAAAGATGCCCAGAACTGAGCTAAACGTTGTATGTCTCCAACTCCTAGAAATAACTTCATGCCCCATCTCACTTACTTCCAGCTAGTAAGGATCACATAATTTCTAACAAAGTTTTGACACAGATTCCCAATTCGGGCATTCAGAACATATAGCACGTTGCTGTAAGCAAGCACATTCTCATTCAAAGTTGCAAGTTACTATGTAGGAACAAGTTTGTATAGGTATTTCAAAGATGCCCAGAACTGAGCTAAACTTGGTATGTCTCCAACTCCTAGAAATAACTTCATGCCCCATCTCCCTTACTTCCATCTAGTAAGGATCACATAATTCCTAAAAGTGTTTTGACACAGATTCCCAATTCGGGCATTCAGAACATGTAGCACGTTGCTGTAAGCAAGCACATTCTCATTCAAAGTTGCAAGTTACTATGTAGGAACAAGTTGTATAGGTATTTCAAAGATGCCCAGAACTGAGCTAAACGTTGTATGTCTCCAATTCCTAGAAATAACTTCATGCCCCATCTCACTTACTTCCAGCTAGTAAGGATCACATAATTTCTAACAAAGTTTTGACACAGATTCCCAATTCGCGCATTCAGAACATATAGCACGTTGCTGTAAGCAAGCACATTCTCATTCAAAGTTGCAAGTTACTATGTAGGAACAAGTTTGTATAGGAATTTCAAAGATGCCCAGAACTGAGCTAAACGTTGTATGTCTCCAACTCCTAGAAATAACTTCATGCCCCATCTCCCTTACTTCCAGCTAGTAAGGATCACATAATTCCTAACAAAGTTTTGACACAGATTCCCAATTCGGGCATTCAGAACATGTAGCACGTTGCTGTAAGCAAGCACATTCAATTCAAAGTTGCAAGTTACAATGTAGGAACAAGTTTGTATAGGTATTTCAAAGATGCCCAGAATTGAGCTAAACTTGGTATGTCTCCAACTCCTAGAAATAACTTCATGCTCCATCTCCCTTACTTCCAGCTAGTGAGGATCACATAATTTCTAACAAAGTTTTGACACAGATTCCCAATTCGGGCATTCAGAACATATAGCACGTTGCTGTAAGCAAGTACCTTCTCATTCAAAGTTGCAAGTTACTAAGTAGGAACAAGTTTGTAAAGGTATTTCAAAGATGCCCAGAACTGAGTTAAACGTTGTATGTCTCCAACTCCTAGAAATAACTTCATGCCCCATCACCCTTACTTCCAGCTAGTAAGGATCACATAATTCCTAACAAAGTTTTGACACAGATTCCCAATTCGGGCATTCAGAACATACAGCACGTTGCTGTAAGCAAGCACATTCTCATTCAAAGTTGCAAGTTACTATGTAGGAACAAGTTTGTATAGGTATTTCAAAGATGCCCAGAACTGAGCTAAACGTTGTATGTCTCCAACTCCTCGAAATAACTTCATGACCCATCTCCCTTACTTCCAGCTAGTAAGGATCACATAATTCCTAACAAAGTTTTGACACAGATTCCCAATTCGGGCATTCAGAACATACAGCACGTTGCTGTAAGCAAGCACATTCTCATTCAAAGTTGCAAGTTACTATGTAGGAACAAGTTTGTATAGGTATTTCAAAGATGCCCAGAACTGAGCTAAACGTTGTATGTCTCCAACTCCTAGAAATAACTTCATGCCCCATCTCCCTTACTTCCAGCTAGTAAGGATCACATAATTCCTAACCAAGTTTTGACACACATTCCCAATTCGGGCATTCAGAATATATAGCACGTTGCTGTAAGCAAGCACATTCTGATTCAAAGTTGCAAGTTACTATGTAGGAACAAGTTTGTATAGGTATTTCAAAGATGCCCAGAACTGAGCTAAACTTGGTATGTCTCCAACTCCTAGAAATAACTTCATGCCCCAACTCCCTTACTTCCAGCTAGTAAGGATCACATAATTCCTAACAAAGTTTTGACACAGATTCCCAATTCGGGCATTCAGAACATATAGCACGTTGCTGTAAGCAAGCACATTCTCATTCAAAGATGCAAGTTACTATGTAGGAACAAGTTTGTATAGGTATTTCAAAGATGCCCAGAACTGAGCTAAACTTGGTATGTGTCCAACCTCTAGAAATAACTTCATGCCCCAACTCCCTTACTTCCAGCTAGTAAGGATCACATAATTCCTAACAAAGTTTTGACACAGATTCCCAATTCGGGCATTCAGAACATATAGCACGTTACTGTAAGCAAGCACATTCTCATTCAAAGTTGCAAGTACTATGTAGGAACAAGTTTGTATAGGTATTTCAAAGATGCCCAGAACTGAGCTAAACTTGGTATGTCTCCAACTCCTAGAAATAACTTCATGCCCCATCTCACTTACTTCCAGCTAGTAATGATCACATAATTCCTAATAAAGTTTTGACACAGGTTCCCAATTCGGGCATTCAGAACATATAGCACGTTGCTGTAAGCAAGCACATTCTCATTCAAAGTTGCAAGTTACTATGTAGGAAAAAGTTTGTATATGTATTTCAAAGATGTCCAGAACTGAGCTAAACTTGGTATGTGTCCAACTCCTAGAAACACCTTCATGCCCCATCTCCCTTACTTCCAGCTAGTAAGGATCACATAATTCCTAACAAAGTTTTGACACAGATTCCCAATTCGGGCATTCAGAACATGTAGCACGTTGCTGTAAGCAAGCACATTCTCATTCTAAGTTGCAAGTTACTATGTAGGAACAAGTTTTTATAGGTATTTCAAAGATGCCCAGAACTGAGCTAAACGTTGTATGTCTCCAACTCCTAGAAATAACTTCATGCCCCATCTCACTTACTTCCAGCTAGTAAGGATCACATAATTCCTAAAAGTGTTTTGACACAGATTCCCAATTCGGGCATTCAGAACCTATAGCACGTTGCTGTAAGCAAGCACATTCAATTCAAAGTTGCAAGTTACTATGTAGGAACAAGTTTGTATAGGTATTTCAAAGATGCCCAGAACTGAGCTAAACTTGGTATGTCTCCAACCTCTAGAAATAACTTCATGCCCCAACTCCCTTACTTCCAGCTAGTAAGGATCACATAATTCCTAACAAAGTTTTGACACAGATTCCCAATTCGGGCATTCAGAACATATAGCACGTTGCTGTAAGCAAGCACATTCTCTTTCAAAGTTGCAAGTACTATGTAGGAACAAGTTTGTATAGGTATTTCAAAGATGCCCAGAACTGAGCTAAACCTTGTATGTCTCCAACTCCTAGAAATAACTTCATGCCCCATCTCACTTACTTCCAGCTAGTAAGGATCACATAATTCCTAACAAAGTTTTGACACAGATTCCCAATTCGGGCATTCAGAACATATAGCACGTTGCTGTAAGCAAGCACATTCTCATTCAAAGTTGCAAGTTACTATGTAGGAACAAGTTTGTATAGGTATTTCAAGGATGTCCAGAACTGAGCTAAACTTGGTATGTGTCCAACTCCTAGAAATACCTTCATACCCATTCTCACTTACTTCCAGCTAGTAAGGATCACATAATTCCTAACAAAATTTGACATAGATTCCCGATTCGGGCATTCAGAACATATAGCACGTTGCTGTAAGCAATCACATTCTCATTCAAAGTTGCAAGTTACTATGTAGGAACAAGTTTGTATAGGTATTTCAAAGATGCCCAGAACTGAGCTAAACTTGGTATGTGTCCAACTCCTAGAAATAACTTCATGCCCCATCTCCCTTACTTCCAGCTAGTAAGGATCACATAATTCCTAACAAAGTTTTGACACAGATTCCCAATTCGGGCATTCAGAACATGTAGCACGTTGCTGTAAGCAAGCAAATTCAATTCAAAGTTGCAAGTTACTATGTAGGAACAAGTTTGTATAGGTATTTCAAAGATGCCCAGAACTGAGCTAAATGTTGTATGTCTCCAACTCCTGGAAATAACTTCATGCCCAATCTCCCTTACTTCCAGCTAGTAAGGATCACATAATTCCTAACAAAGTTTTGACACAGATTCCCAATTCGGGCATTCAGAACATATAGCACGTTGCTGTAAGCAAGCACATTCTCATTCAAATTTGCAAGTTACTATGTAGGAACAAGTTTGTATAGGTATTTCAAAGATGCCCAGAACTGAGCTAAACTTGGTATGTCTCCAACTCCTAGAAATAACTTCATGCCCCATCTCCCTTACTTCCAGCTAGTAAGGATCACATAATTCCTAACAAAGTTTTGACACAGATTCCCAATTCGGGCATTCAGAACATATAGCACGTTGCTGTAAGACAGCACATTCTCATTCAAAGTTGCAAGTTACTATGTAGGAACAAGTTTGTAAAGGTATTTCAAAGATGCCCAGAACTGAGCTAAACGTAGTATGTGTCCAATTCCTAGAAATAACTTCATGCCCCATCTCCCTTACTTCCAGCTAGTAAGGATCACATAATTCCTAACAAAGTTTTGACACAGATTCCCAATTCGGGCATTCAGAACATATAGCACGTTGCTGTAAGCAAGCACATTCTCATTGAAAGTTGCAAGTTACTATGTAGGAACAAGTTTGTATAGGTATTTCAAAGATGCCCAGAACTGTGCTAAACTTGGTATGTGTCCAACTCCTAGAAATACCTTCATACCCCAACTCCCTTACTTCCAGCTAGTAAGGATCACATAATTCCTAACAAATTTTGACACAGATTCCCAATTCGGGCATTCAGAACATATAGCACGTTGATGTAAGCAAGCACATTGTCATTCAAAGTTGCAAGTTACTATGCAGGAACAAGTTTGTATAGGTATTTCAAAGATGCCCAGAACTGAGCTAAAATTGGTATGTCTCCAACTCCTAGAAATAACTTCATGCCCCATCTCCCTTACTTCCAGCTAGTAAGGATCACATAATTCCTAAAAGTGTTTTGACACAGATTCCCAATTCGGGCATTCAGAACATATAGCACGTTGCTGTAAGCAAGCACATTCTCATTCAAAGTTGCAAGTTACTATGTAGGAACAAGTTTGTATAGGACTTTCAAAAATGCCCAGAACTGAGCTAAACTTGGTATGTGTCCAACCTCTAGAAATAACTTCATGCCCCAACTCCATTACTTCCAGCTAGTAAGGATCACATAATTCCTAACAAAATTTTGACACAGATTCCCAATTCGGGCATTCAGAACATATAGCACGGTGCTGTAAGCAAGCACATTCTCATTCAAAGTTGCAGGTTCTATGTAGGAACAAGTTTGTATAGGTCTTTCAAAGATGCCCAGAACTTAGCTAAACTTGGTATGTCTCCAACACCTAGAAATAACTTCATTCTCCATCTCCCTTACTTCCAGCTAGTGAGGATCACATAATTTCTAACAAAGTTTTGACACAGATTCCCAATTCGGGCATTCAGAACATATAGCACGTTGCTGTAAGCAAGTACCTTCTCATTCAAAGTTGCAAGTTACTAAGTAGGAACAAGTTTGTAAAGGTATTTCAAAGATGCCCAGAACTGAGTTAAACGTTGTATGTCTCCAACTCCTAGAAATAACTTCATGCCCCATCACCCTTACTTCCAGCTAGTAAGGATCACATAATTCCTAACAAAGTTTTGACACAGATTCCCAATTCGGGCATTCAGAACATACAGCACGTTGCTGTAAGCAAGCACATTCTCATTCAAAGTTGCAAGTTACTATGTAGGAACAAGTTTGTATAGGTATTTCAAAGATGCCCAGAACTGAGCTAAACGTTGTATGTCTCCAACTCCTCGAAATAACTTCATGACCCATCTCCCTTACTTCCAGCTAGTAAGGATCACATAATTCCTAACAAAGTTTTGACACAGATTCCCAATTCGGGCATTCAGAACATACAGCACGTTGCTGTAAGCAAGCACATTCTCATTCAAAGTTGCAAGTTACTATGTAGGAACAAGTTTGTATAGGTATTTCAAAGATGCCCAGAACTGAGCTAAACGTTGTATGTCTCCAACTCCTAGAAATAACTTCATGCCCCATCTCCCTTACTTCCAGCTAGTAAGGATCACATAATTCCTAACCAAGTTTTGACACACATTCCCAATTCGGGCATTCAGAATATATAGCACGTTGCTGTAAGCAAGCACATTCTGATTCAAAGTTGCAAGTTACTATGTAGGAACAAGTTTGTATAGGTATTTCAAAGATGCCCAGAACTGAGCTAAACTTGGTATGTCTCCAACTCCTAGAAATAACTTCATGCCCCAACTCCCTTACTTCCAGCTAGTAAGGATCACATAATTCCTAACAAAGTTTTGACACAGATTCCCAATTCGGGCATTCAGAACATATAGCACGTTGCTGTAAGCAAGCACATTCTCATTCAAAGATGCAAGTTACTATGTAGGAACAAGTTTGTATAGGTATTTCAAAGATGCCCAGAACTGAGCTAAACTTGGTATGTGTCCAACCTCTAGAAATAACTTCATGCCCCAACTCCCTTACTTCCAGCTAGTAAGGATCACATAATTCCTAACAAAGTTTTGACACAGATTCCCAATTCGGGCATTCAGAACATATAGCACGTTACTGTAAGCAAGCACATTCTCATTCAAAGTTGCAAGTACTATGTAGGAACAAGTTTGTATAGGTATTTCAAAGATGCCCAGAACTGAGCTAAACTTGGTATGTCTCCAACTCCTAGAAATAACTTCATGCCCCATCTCACTTACTTCCAGCTAGTAATGATCACATAATTCCTAATAAAGTTTTGACACAGGTTCCCAATTCGGGCATTCAGAACATATAGCACGTTGCTGTAAGCAAGCACATTCTCATTCTAAGTTGCAAGTTACTATGTAGGAACAAGTTTTTATAGGTATTTCAAAGATGCCCAGAACTGAGCTAAACGTTGTATGTCTCCAACTCCTAGAAATAACTTCATGCCCCATCTCACTTACTTCCAGCTAGTAAGGATCACATAATTCCTAAAAGTGTTTTGACACAGATTCCCAATTCGGGCATTCAGAACCTATAGCACGTTGCTGTAAGCAAGCACATTCAATTCAAAGTTGCAAGTTACTATGTAGGAACAAGTTTGTATAGGTATTTCAAAGATGCCCAGAACTGAGCTAAACTTGGTATGTCTCCAACCTCTAGAAATAACTTCATGCCCCAACTCCCTTACTTCCAGCTAGTAAGGATCACATAATTCCTAACAAAGTTTTGACACAGATTCCCAATTCGGGCATTCAGAACATATAGCACGTTGCTGTAAGCAAGCACATTCTCTTTCAAAGTTGCAAGTACTATGTAGGAACAAGTTTGTATAGGTATTTCAAAGATGCCCAGAACTGAGCTAAACCTTGTATGTCTCCAACTCCTAGAAATAACTTCATGCCCCATCTCACTTACTTCCAGCTAGTAAGGATCACATAATTCCTAACAAAGTTTTGACACAGATTCCCAATTCGGGCATTCAGAACATATAGCACGTTGCTGTAAGCAAGCACATTCTCATTCAAAGTTGCAAGTTACTATGTAGGAACAAGTTTGTATAGGTATTTCAAGGATGTCCAGAACTGAGCTAAACTTGGTATGTGTCCAACTCCTAGAAATACCTTCATACCCATTCTCACTTACTTCCAGCTAGTAAGGATCACATAATTCCTAACAAAATTTGACATAGATTCCCGATTCGGGCATTCAGAACATATAGCACGTTGCTGTAAGCAATCACATTCTCATTCAAAGTTGCAAGTTACTATGTAGGAACAAGTTTGTATAGGTATTTCAAAGATGCCCAGAACTGAGCTAAACTTGGTATGTGTCCAACTCCTAGAAATAACTTCATGCCCCATCTCCCTTACTTCCAGCTAGTAAGGATCACATAATTCCTAACAAAGTTTTGACACAGATTCCCAATTCGGGCATTCAGAACATGTAGCACGTTGCTGTAAGCAAGCAAATTCAATTCAAAGTTGCAAGTTACTATGTAGGAACAAGTTTGTATAGGTATTTCAAAGATGCCCAGAACTGAGCTAAATGTTGTATGTCTCCAACTCCTGGAAATAACTTCATGCCCAATCTCCCTTACTTCCAGCTAGTAAGGATCACATAATTCCTAACAAAGTTTTGACACAGATTCCCAATTCGGGCATTCAGAACATATAGCACGTTGCTGTAAGCAAGCACATTCTCATTCAAATTTGCAAGTTACTATGTAGGAACAAGTTTGTATAGGTATTTCAAAGATGCCCAGAACTGAGCTAAACTTGGTATGTCTCCAACTCCTAGAAATAACTTCATGCCCCATCTCCCTTACTTCCAGCTAGTAAGGATCACATAATTCCTAACAAAGTTTTGACACAGATTCCCAATTCGGGCATTCAGAACATATAGCACGTTGCTGTAAGACAGCACATTCTCATTCAAAGTTGCAAGTTACTATGTAGGAACAAGTTTGTAAAGGTATTTCAAAGATGCCCAGAACTGAGCTAAACGTAGTATGTGTCCAATTCCTAGAAATAACTTCATGCCCCATCTCCCTTACTTCCAGCTAGTAAGGATCACATAATTCCTAACAAAGTTTTGACACAGATTCCCAATTCGGGCATTCAGAACATATAGCACGTTGCTGTAAGCAAGCACATTCTCATTGAAAGTTGCAAGTTACTATGTAGGAACAAGTTTGTATAGGTATTTCAAAGATGCCCAGAACTGTGCTAAACTTGGTATGTGTCCAACTCCTAGAAATACCTTCATACCCCAACTCCCTTACTTCCAGCTAGTAAGGATCACATAATTCCTAACAAATTTTGACACAGATTCCCAATTCGGGCATTCAGAACATATAGCACGTTGATGTAAGCAAGCACATTGTCATTCAAAGTTGCAAGTTACTATGCAGGAACAAGTTTGTATAGGTATTTCAAAGATGCCCAGAACTGAGCTAAAATTGGTATGTCTCCAACTCCTAGAAATAACTTCATGCCCCATCTCCCTTACTTCCAGCTAGTAAGGATCACATAATTCCTAAAAGTGTTTTGACACAGATTCCCAATTCGGGCATTCAGAACATATAGCACGTTGCTGTAAGCAAGCACATTCTCATTCAAAGTTGCAAGTTACTATGTAGGAACAAGTTTGTATAGGACTTTCAAAAATGCCCAGAACTGAGCTAAACTTGGTATGTGTCCAACCTCTAGAAATAACTTCATGCCCCAACTCCATTACTTCCAGCTAGTAAGGATCACATAATTCCTAACAAAATTTTGACACAGATTCCCAATTCGGGCATTCAGAACATATAGCACGGTGCTGTAAGCAAGCACATTCTCATTCAAAGTTGCAGGTTCTATGTAGGAACAAGTTTGTATAGGTCTTTCAAAGATGCCCAGAACTTAGCTAAACTTGGTATGTCTCCAACACCTAGAAATAACTTCATGCCCCAACTCCCTTACTTCCAGCTAGTAAGGATCACATAATTCCTAACAAAGTTTTGACACAGATTCCCAATTCGGGCATTCAGAACATATAGCACATTGCTGTAAGCAAGCACATTCTCATTCAAAGATGCAAGTTACTATGTAGGAACAAGTTTGAATAGGACTTTCAAAGATTCCCAGAACTGAGCTAAACTTGGTATGTCTCCAACTCCTAGAAATAACTTCATGCCCCATCTCCCATACTTCCAGCTAGTAAGGATCACATAATTCCTAACAAAGTTTTGACACAGATTCCCAATTCGGGCATTCAGAACATATAGCACGTTGCTGTAAGCAAGCACATTCTCATTCAAAGTTGCAAGTTACTATGTAGGAACAAGTTTGTTTAGGTATTTCAGAGATGCCCAGAACTGAGCTAAACTTGGTATGTGTCCAACTCCTAGAAATAACTTCATGCCCCCTCTCCCTTACTTCCAGCTAGTAAGGATCACATAATTCCTAACAAAGTTTTGACACAGATTCCCAATTCGGGCATTCAGAACATATAGCACGTTGCTGTAAGCAAGCACATTCTCATTCAAAGTTGCAAGTTACTATGCAGGAACAAGTTTGTATAGGTATTTCAAAGATGCCCAGAACTGAGCTAAACTTGGTATGTCTCCAACTCCTAGAAATAACTTCATGCCCCATCTCCCTTACTTCCAGATAGTAAGGATCACATAATTCCTAACAAAGTTTTGACACAGATTACCAATTCGGGCATTCAGAACATATAGCACGTTGCTGTAAGCAAGCACATTCTCATTCAAAGTTGCAAGTTACTATGTAGGAACAAGTTTGTATAGGTATTTCAAAGATGCCCAGAACTGTGCTAAACTTGGTATGTGTCCAACTCCTAGAAATACCTTCATGCCCCAACTCCCTTACTTCCAGCTAGTAAGGATCACATAATTCCTTACAAATTTTGACACAGATTCCCTATTCGGGCATTCAGAACATATAGCAAGTTGCTGTAAGCAAGCACATTCTCATTCAAAGTTGCAAGTTACTATGTAGGAACAAGTTTATATAGGTATTTCAAAGATGCCCAGAAGTGAGCTAAACTTGGTATGTCTCCAACTCCTAGAAATAACTTCATGCCCCATCTCCCTTACTTCAGCTAGTAAGGATCACATCATTCCTAACAAAGTTTTGACACAGATTCCCAATTCGGGCATTCAGAACATATAGCACGTTGCTGTAAGTAAGCACATTCTCATTCAAAGTTGCAAGTTACTATGTAGGAACAAGTTTGTATAGGTATTTCAAAGATGCCCAGAACTGAGCTAAACTTGGTATGTCTCCAACTCCTAGAAATAACTTCATGCCCCAACTCCCTTACTTCCAGCTAGTAAGGATCACATAATTCCTAACAAAGTTTTGACACAGATTCACAATTCGGGCATTCAGAACATGTAGCACGTTGCTGTAAGCAAGCACATTCAATTCAAAGTTGCAAGTTACTATGTAGGAACAAGTTTGTATAGGTATTTCAAAGATGCCCAGAACTGAGCTAAACGTTGTATGTCTCCAACTCCTAGAAATAACTTCATGCCCCATCTCCCTTAATTCCAGCTAGTAAGGATCACATAATTCCTAACAAAGTTTTGACACAGATTCCCAATTCGGGCATTCAGAACATATAGCACGTTGCTGTAAGCAAGCACATTCTCATTCAAAGTTGCAAGTTACTATGTAGGAACAAGTTTGTACAGGTATTTCAAAGATGCCCAGAACTGAGCTTAACTTGGTAGGTCTCCAACTCCTAGACATAACTTCATGCCCCATCTCCCTTACTTCCAGCTAGTAAGGATCACATAATTCCTAACAAAGATTTGACACAGATTCCCCATTCGGGCATTCAGAACATATAGCAAGTTGCTGTAAGCAAGCACATTCTCATTCAAAGTTGCAAGTTACTATGTAGGAACAAGTTTGTATAGGTATTTCAAAGATGCCCAGAACTGAGCTAAACTTTGTATGTCTCCAACTCCTAGAAATAACTTCATGCCCCATCTCACTTACTTCCAGCTAGTAAGGATCACATAATTTCTAACAAAGTTTTGACACAAATTCCCAATTCGGGCATTCAGAACATATAGCACGTTGCTGTAAGCAAGCACATTTTCATTCAAAATTGCAAGTTACTATGTAGGAACAAGCTTGTATAGGAATTTCAAAGATGCCCAGAACTGAGCTAAACGTTGTATGTCTCCAACTCCTAGAAATAACATCATGCGCAATCTCCCTTACTTCCAGCTAGTAAGGATCACATAATTCCTAACAAAGTTTTGACACAGATTCCCAATTCGGGCATTCAGAACATATAGCACGTTGTTGTAAGCAAGCACATTCTCATTTAAAGATGCAAGTTACTATGTAGGAGCAAGTTTGAATAGGACTTTCAAAGATGCCCATAACTGAGCTAAACTTGGTATGTCTCCAACTCCTAGAAATAACTTCATGCCCCATCTCCCTTACTTCCAGCTAGTAAGGATCACATAAGTCCTATCAAAGTTTAGACACAGATTCCCAATTCGGGCATTCAGAACATATAGCACGTTGCTGTAAGCAAGCACATTCTCATTCAAAGATGCAAGTTACTATGTAGGAACAAGTTTGTATAGGTATTTCAAAGATGCCCAGAACTGAGCTAAACTTGGTGTGTCTCCAACTCCTAGAAATAACTTCATGCCCCATCTCCCTTACTGCCAGCTGGTAAGGATCACATAATTCCTAACAAAGCTTGGACACAGATTCCCAATTCGGGCATTCAGAACATATAGCACGTTGCTGTAAGCAAGCACATTCTGATTCAAAGTTGCAAGTTACTATGTAGGAACAAGTTTGTATAGGTATTTCAAAGATTCCCAGAACTGTGCTAAACTTGGTATGTGTCCAATTCCTAGAAATACCTTCATACCCCAACTCCCTTACTTCCAGCTAGTAAGGCTCACATAATTCCTAACAAATTTTGACACAGATTCCCAATTCTGGCATTCAGAACATATAGCACGTTGATGTAAGCAAGCACATTATCATTCAAAGTTGCAAGTTACTATGTAGGAACAAGTTTGTATAGGTATTTCAAAGATGAGCAGAACTGAGCTAAACTTGGTATGTCTCCAACTCCAAGAAATAACTTCTTGCCCCATCTCCCTTACTTCCAGCTAGTAAGGATCACATAATTCCTAACAAAGTTGTGACACAGATTCCCATTTTGGGCATTCAGAACATGTAGCACGTTGCTGTAAGCAAGCACATTCAATTCAAAGTTGCAAGTTACTATGTAGGAACAAGTTTGTATAGGTATTTCAAAGATGCCCAGAACTGAGCTAAACTTGGTATGTCTCAAACTCCTAGAAATAACTTCATGCCCCAACTCCCTTACTTCCAGCTAGTAAGGATCACATAATTCCTAACAAAGTTTTGACACAGATTCCCAGTTCTGGCATTCAGAACATATAGCACGTTGATGTAAGCAAGCACATTGTCATTCAAAGTTGCAAGTTACTATGTAGGAACAAGTTTGTATAGGTATTTCAAAGATGTCCAGAACTGAGCTAAGCTTGGTATGTCTCCAACTCCTAGAAATAACTTCATGCCCCATCTCCCTTACTTCCAGCTAGTAAGGATCTCATAATTCCTAAAAGTGTTTTGACACAGATTCCCAATTCGGGCATTCAGAACATATAGCACGTTGCTGTAAGCACACACATTCTCATTCAAAGTTGCAAGATACTATGTAGGAACAAGTTTGTATAGGACTTTCAAAGATACCCAGAACTGAGCTAAACTTGGTTTGTGTCCAACTCCTAGAAATATCTTCATGCCCCAACTCCCTTACTTCCAGCTAGTAAGGATCACATAATTCCTAAAAGTGTTTTGACACAGATTCCCAATTCGGGCATTCAGAACATATAGCACGTTGCTGTAAGTAAGCACATTCTCATTCAAAGATGCAAGTTACTATGTAGGAATAAGTTTGAATAGGACTTTCAAAGATGCCCAGAACTGAGCTAAACTTGGTATGTCTCCAACTCCTAGAAATAACTTCACGCCCCATCTCCCTTACTACCAGCTAGTAAGGATCACAAATTTCCTAACAAAGTTTTGACACAGATTACCAATTCGGGCATTCAGAACATATAGCACGTTGCTGTAAGCTAGCACATTCTCATTTAAATTTGCAAGTTACTATGTAGGAACAAGTTTGTATAGGTCTTTCAAAGATGCCCAGAACTGAGCTAAACTTGGTATGTCTCCAACTCCTAGAAATAACTTCATGCCTCATCACCCTTACTTCCAGCTAGTAAGGATCACATAATTCCTAACAAATTTTGACACAGATTCCCAATTCGGGCATTCAGAACATATAGCACGTTGCTGTAAGCAAGCACATTCTCATTCAAAGTGGCAAGTTAATATGTAGGAACAAGTTTGTATAGGTATTTCAAAGATGCCCAGAACTGAGCTAAACTTGGTATGTGTCCAAATCCTAAAAATATTTTCATACCCCATCTCCCTTACTTCCAGCTAGTAAGGATCACATAATTCCTAAAAAAGTTTTGACACAGATTCCCAATTCGGGCATTCAGAACATGTAGCACGTTGCTGTAAGCAAGCACATTCTCATTCAAAGTTGCAAGTTACTATGTAGGAACAAGTGTGTAAAGGTATTTCAAAGATGCCCAGAACTGAGCTAAACGTTGTATGTCTCCAACTCCTAGAAATAACTTCATGCCCCATCTCCCTTACTTCCAGATAGTAAGGATCACATAATTCCTAACAAATTTTTGACACAGATTCCCAATTCGGGCATTCAGAACATGTAGCACGTTGCTGTAAGCAAGCACATTCTCATTCAAAGTTGCAAGTTACTGTGTAGGAACAAGTTTGTATAGGTATTTCAAAGATGCCCAGAACTGCGCTAAACTTTGTATGTCTCCAACTCCTAGAAATAACTTCATGCCCCATCTCCCTTACTTCCGTCTAGTAAGGATCACGTAATTCCTAACAAAGTTTTGACACAGATTCCCAATTCGGGCATTGAGAACATATAGCACGTTGCTGTAAGCAAGAACATTCTCATTCAAAGTTGCAAGTTACTATGTAGGAACAAGTTTGTATGGGTATTTCAAAGATGCCCAGAACTGAGCTAAATTGGTATGTCTCAAACTCCTAGAAATAACTTCATGCCCCAACTCCCTTACTTCCAGCTAGTAAGGATCACATAATTCCTAACAAAGTTTTGACACAGATTCCCAATTCGGGCATTCAGAACATGTAGCACGTTGCTGTAAGCAAGCACATTCTCATTCAAAGTTGCAAGTTACTATGTAGGAACAAGTTTGTAAAGGTGTTTGAAAGATGCCCAGAACTGAGCTAAACGTTGTATGTCTCCAACTCCTTGAAATAACTTCATGCCCAATCTCCCTTACTTCCAGCTAGTAAGGATCACATAATTCCTAACAAAGTTTTGACACAGATTCCCAATTCGGGCATTCAGAACATATAGCACGTTGATGTAAGCAAGCACATTGTCATTCAAAGTTGCAAGTTACTATGTAGGAACAAGTTTGTATAGGTATTTCAAAGATGCCCAGAACTGAGCTAAACTTGGTATGTGTCCAATTCCTAGAAATAATTTCATGCCCCATCTCCCTTACTTCCAGCTAATAAGGATCTCATAATTCCTAACAAAGTTTTGACACAGATTCCCAATTCGGACATTCAGAACATATAGCACGTTGCTGTAAGCAAGCACATTCTCATTCAAAGTTGCAAGATACTATGTAGGAACAAGTTTGAATAGGACTTTAAAAGATGCCCAGAACTGAGCTAAACGTTGTATGTCTCCAACTCCTAGAAATAACTTCATGACCCATCTCCCTTACTTCCATCTAGTAAGGATCACATAATTTCTAACAAAGTTTTGACACAGATTCCCAATTCGGGCATTCAGAACATGTAGCACGTTGCTGTAAGCAAGCACATTCTCATTCAAAGTTGCAAGTTACTATGTAGGAACAAGTTTGTAAAGGTATTTCAAAGATGCCCAGAACTGAGCTAAACTTGGTATGTGTGCAACCTCTAGAAATAACTTCATGCCCCAACTCCTTTACTTCCAGCTAGTAAGGATCACATAATTTCTAACAAAATTTTGACAGAGATTCCCAATTCGGGCATTCAGAACATATAGCACGTTGCTGTAAGCAAGCACATTCTCATTCAAAGATGCAAGTTACTATGTAGGAACAAGTTTGAATAAGACTTTCAAAGATGCCCAGAACTGAGCTAAACTTGGTATGTCTCCAACTCCTAGAAATAACTTCATGCCCCATCTCCCTTACTTCCTGCTAGTAAGGATCACATAATTCCTAACAAAATTTTGACACAGATTCCCAATTCGGGCATTCAGAACATATAGCACGTTGCTGTAAGCAAGCACATTCTCATTCAAAGATGCAAGTTACTATGTAGGAACAAGTTTGAATAGGACTTTCAAAGATGCCCAGAACTGAGCTAAACTTGGTATGTCTCCAACTCCTAGAAATAACTTCATGCCCCATCTCCCTTACTTCCAGCTAGTAAGGATCACATAATTCCTAACAAAGTTTTGACACAGATTCCCAATTCGGGCCTTCAGAACATGTAGCACGTTGCTGTAAGCAAGCACATTCAATTCAAAGTTGCAAGTTACTATGTAGGAACAAATTTGTATAGGTATTTCAAAGATGCCCAGAACTGAGCTAAACTTGGTATGTGTCCAACTCCTAGAAATAACTTCATGCCCCAACTCCCTTACTTCCAGCTAGTAAGGATCACATAATTCCTAACAAAGTTTTGACACAGATTCCCAATTCGGGCATTCAGAACATATAGCACGTTGCTGTAAGCAAGCACATTCCCATTCAAAGTTGCAAGTTACTATGTAGGAACAAGTTTGTATAGGTATTTCAAAGATGCCCAGAACTGAGCTAAATTGGTATGTGTCCAACTCCTAGAAATACCTTCATGACCCAACTCCCTTACTTCCAGCTAGTAAGGATCACATAATTACTAACAAAGTTTTGACACAGATTCCCAATTCGGGCATTCAGAACATATAGCACGTTGCTGTAAGCAAGCACATTCTCATTCAAAGTTGCAAGTTACTATGTAGGAACAAGTTTGTATAGGTATTTCACAGTTGCCCAGAACTGAGCTAAACATGTATGTCTCCAACTCCTAGAAATAACTTCATGCCCCATCTCCCTTACTTCCAGCTAGTAAGGATCACATAATTCCTAACAAAGTTTTGACACAGATTCCCAATTCGGGCATTCAGAACATATAGCACGTTGCTGTAAGCAAGCACATTCTCATTCAAAGATGCAAGTTACTATGTAGGAACAAGTTTGAATAGGACTTTCAAAGATGCCCAGAACTGAGCTAAACTTGGTATGTCTCCAACTCCTAGAAATAACTTCATGCCCAATCTCCCTTACTTCCAGCTAGTAAGGATCACATCATTCGTAACAAAGTTTTGACACAGATTCCCAATTCGGGCAATCAGAACATATAGCACGTTGCTGTAAGCAAGCACATTCTCATTCGAAGTTGCAAGTTACTATGTAGGAACAAGTTTGTATAGGTATTTCAAAGATGCCCAGAACTGAGCTAAACTTGGTATGTGTCCAGCTCCTAGAAATAACTTCATGCCCCATCTCCCTTACTTCCAGCTAGTAAGGATCACATAATTCCTAACAAAGTTTTGACACAGATTCTTAATTCGGGCATTCAGAACATATAGCACGTTGCTGTAAGCAAGCACATTCTCACTCAAAGTTGCAAGTTACTATGTAGGAACAAGTTTGTATAGGTATTTCAAAGATGCCCAGAACTGAGCTAAACGTTGTATGTCTCCAACTTCCTTGAAATAACTTCATGCCCAATCTCCCTTACTTCCAGCTAGTAAGGATCACATCATTCCTAACAAAGTTTTGACACAGATTCCCAATTCGGGCATTCAGAACATATAGCACGTTGATGTAAGCAAGCACATTGTCATTCAAAGTTGCAAGTTACTATGTAGGAACAAGTTTGTATAGGTATTTCAAAGATGCCCAGATCTGAGCTAAACTTGGTATGTCTCCAACTCCTAGAAATAATTTCATGCCCCATCTCCCTTACTTCCAGCTAGTAAGGATCACATAATTCCTAACAAAGTTTTGACACAGATTCCCAATTCGGGCATTCAGAACATGTAGCACGTTGCTGTAAGCAAGCACATTCTCATTCAAAGTTGCAACTTACTATGTAGGAACAAGTTTGTAAAGGTATTTCAAAGATGCCCAGAACTGAGCTAAACGTTTTATGTCTCCAACTACTTGAAATAACTTCATGCCCCATCTCCCTTACTTCCAGCTAGTAAGGATCACATAATTCCTAACAAAGTTTTGACACAGATTCCAATTCGGGCATTCAGAACATGTAGCACGTTGCTGTAAGCAAGCACATTCAATTCAAAGTTGCAAGTTACACTGTAGGATCAAGTTTGTATAGGTATTTCAAAAATGCCCAGAACTGAGCTAAACGTTGTATGTCTCCAACTGCTAGAAAGAACTTCATGCCCCATCTCCCTTACTTCCAGCTAGTAAGGATCACATAATTCCTAACAAAGTTTTGACACAGATTCCCAATTCGGGCATTCAGAACATATACCACGTTGTTGTAAGCAAGCACATTCTCATTCAAAGTTGCAAGTTACTATGTAGGAACAAGTTTGTATAGGTATTTCAATGATGCCCAGAACTGAGCTAAACTTGGAATGTCTCCAACTCCTAGAAATAACTTCATGCCCCAACTCCCTTACTTCCAGCAAGGAAGGATCACATAATTCCTAACAAAGTTTTGACACAGATTCCCAATTCGGGCATTCAGAACATATAGCACGTTGCTGTAAGCAAGCACATTCTCATTCAAAGTTGCATGTTACTATGTAGGAACAAGTTTGTATACGTATTTCAAAGATGCCCACAACTGAGCTAAACTTGGTATGTCCTAAACTCCTAGAAATATCTTCATGCCCCAACTCCCTTACTTCCAGCTAGTAAGGATCACATAATTCCTACCAAAGTTTTGACACAGATTCTCAATTCGGGCATTCAGAAAATATAGCACGTTGCTGTAAGCAAGCACATTCTCACTCAAAGTTGCAAGTTACTATGTAGGAACAAGTTTGTATAGGTATTTCAAAGATGCCCAGAACTGAGCTAAAAGATGTATGTCTCCAACTCCTAGAAATAACTTCTTGCCCCATCTCACTTACTTCCAGCTAGTAAGGATCACATAATTTTTAACAAAGTTTTGACACAGATTCCCAATTCGGGCATTCAGAACATATAGCACGTTGCTGTAAGCAAACACATTCTCATTCAAAGTTGCAAGTTACTATGTAGGAACAAGTTTGTATAGGTATTTCAAAGATGCCCAGAACTGAGCTAAACGTTGTATATCTCCAACTCCTTGAAATAACTTCATGCCCATTCTCCCTTATTTCCAGCTAGTAAGGATCACATAATTCCTAACAAAGATTTGACACAGATTCCCAATTTGGCATTCAGAACATATAGCACGTTGCTGTAAGCAAGCACATTCTCATTCAAAGTTGCATGTTACTATGTAGGAACAAGTTTCTATAGGTATTTCAAAGATGCCCAGATCTGTGCTAAACTTGGTATGTGTCCAACTCCTAGAAATACCTTCATACCCCAACTCCCTTACTTCCAGCTAGTAAGGATCACATAATTCCTAACAAATTTTGACACAGATTCCCAATTCGGGCATTCAGAACATATAGCACGTTGCTGTAAGCAATCACATTCTCATTCAAAGTTGCAAGTTAATAGGTAGGAACAAGTTTGTATAGGTATTTCAAAGATGCCCAGAACTGAGCTAAACTTAATATGTGTCCAAATCTTAGAAATAATTTCATGCCCCATCTCCCATACTTCCAGCTAGTAAGGATCACATAATTCCTAACAAAGTTTTGACACAGATTCCCAATTCGGGCATTCAGAACATGTAGCACGTTGCTGTAAGCAAGCACATTCTCATTCAAAGTTGCAACTTACTATGTAGGAACAAGTTTGTAAAGGTATTTCAAAGATGCCCAGAACTGAGCTAAATGTTTTATGTCTCCAACTCCTAGAAATAACTTCATGCCTCATCACCCTTACTTCCAGCAAGTAAGGATCACATAATTTCTAACAATGTTTTGACACAGATTCCCAATTCGGGCATTCAGAACATATAGCACATTGCTGTAAGCAAGCACATTCTGATTCAAAGTTGCAAGTTACTATGTAGGAAGAAGTTTGTATAGGTATTTCAAAGATGCCCAGAACTGAGCTAATCGTTGTATGTCTCCAACTCCTTGAAATAACTTCATGCCCAATCTCCCTTACTTCCAGCTAGTAAGGATCACATAATTCCTAACACAGTTTTGACACAGATTCCCAATACGGGAATTCAGAACATGTACCACGTTGCTGTAAGCAAGAACATTCTCATTCAAAGTTGCAAGTTACTACGTAGGAACAAGTTTGTAAAGGTATTTCAAAGATGCCCAGAACTGAGCTAAACTTGGTATGTGTCCAACTCCTAGAAATAACTTCATGCCTCATGACACTTACTTCCAGCTAGTAAGGATCACATCATTCCTAACAATGTTTTGACACAGATTCCCAATTCGGGCATTCAGAACATATAGCACGTTGCTGTAAGCAAGCACATTCTCATTCAAAGTTGCAAGTTACTATGTAGGAACAAGTTTGTATAGGTATTTCAAAGATGCCCAGAACTGAGCTAAACGTTGTATGTCTCCAACTCCTAGAAATAACTTCATGCCCAATCTCCCTTACTTCCAGCTAGTAAGGATCACATAATTCTTAACAAAGTTTTGACACAGATTCCCAATTCGGGCTTTCAGAACATATAGGACGTTGCTGTAAGCAAGCACATTCTCATTCAAAGTTGCAAGTTACTATGTAGGAACAAGTTTGTATAGGTATTTCAAAGATGCCCAGAACTGAGCTAAACGTTGTATGTCTCCAACTCCTAGAAATAACTTCATGTCCCATCTCCCTTTCTTCCATCTTGTAAGGATCACATAATTCCTAACAAAGTTTTGACACAGATTCCCAATTCGGGCATTCAGAACATGTAGCACGTTGCTGTAAGCAAGCACATTCTCATTCAAAGTTGCAAGTTACTATATAGGAACAAGTTTGTATAGGTATTTCAAAGATGCCCAGAACTGAGCTAAACGTTGTATGTCTCCAACTCCTAGAAATAACTTCATGCCCCATCAGCCTTACTTCCAGCTAGTAAGGATCACATAATTCCTAACAATGTTTTGACACAGAATCCCAATTCGGGCATTCAGAACATATAGCACGTTGCTGTAAGCAAACACATTCTCATTCAAAGTTGCAAGTTACTATGTAGGAACAAGTTTGTATAGGTATTTCAAAGATGCCCAGAACTGAGCTAAACGTTGTATATCTCCAACTCCTTGAAATAACTTCATGCCCAATCTCCCTTATTTCCAGCTAGTAAGGATCACATAATTCCTAACAAAGTTTTGACACAGATTCCGAATACGGGCTTTCAGAACATGTACCACGTTGCTGTAAGCAAGAACATTCTCATTCAAAGTTGCAAGTTACTATGTAGGAACAAGTTTGTAAAGGTATTTCAAAGATGCCCAGAACTGAGCTAAACGTTGTATGTCTCCAACTCCTAGAAATAACTTCATGCCTCATGACACTTACTTCCAGCTAGTAAGGATCACATCATTCCTAACAATGTTTTGAAACAGATTCCCAATTCGGGCATTCAGAACATATAGCACGTTGCTGTAAGCAAGCACATTCTCATTCAAAGTTGCAAGATAGTATGTAGGAACAAGTTTGTATAGGTATTTCAAAGATGCCCTGAACTGAGCTAAACTTGGTATGTCTCCAACTCCTCGAAATAACATCATGCCCCATCTCCCTTACTTCCAGCTAGTAAGGATCACATAATTCCTAACAAAGTTTTGACACAGATTCCCAATTCGGGCATTCAGAACTTATAGCACGTTGCTGTAAGCAAGCACATTGAATTCAAAGTTCCAAGTTACTATGTAGGAACAAGTTTGTATAGGTATTTCAAAGATGCCCAGAACTGAGCTAAACGTTGTATGTCTCCAACTCCTAGAAATAACTTCATGCCCCATCTCCCTTACTTCCAGCTAGTAAGGATCACATAATTCCTAACAAAGTTTTGACACAGATTCCCAATTCAGGCTTTCAGAACATATAGGACGTTGCTGTAAGCAAGCACATTCTCATTCAAAGTTGCAAGTTACTATGTAGGAACAAGTTTGTATAGGTATTTCAAAGATGCCCAGAACTGAGCTAAACGTTGTATGTCTCCAACTCCTAGAAATAACTTCATGTCCCATCTCCCTTTCTTCCATCTTGTAAGGATCACATAATTCCTAACAAAGTTTTGACACAGATTCCCAATTCGGGCATTCAGAACATGTAGCACGTTGCTGTAAGCAAGCACATTCTCATTCAAAGTTGCAAGTTACTATATAGGAACAAGTTTGTATAGGTATTTCAAAGATGCCCAGAACTGAGCTAAACGTTGTATGTCTCCAACTCCTAGAAATAACTTCATGCCCCATCAGCCTTACTTCCAGCTAGTAAGGATCACATAATTCCTAACAATGTTTTGACACAGAATCCCAATTCGGGCATTCAGAACATATAGCACGTTGCTGTAAGCAAGCACATTCTCATTCACAGTTGCAAGTTACTATGTAGGAACAAGTTTGTATAGGTATTTCAAAGATGCCCAGAACGGAGCTAAACTTGGTATGTGTCCAACCTCTAGAAATAACTTCATGCCACAACTCCCTTACTTCCAGCTACTAAGGATCACATAATTCCTAACAATGTTTTGACACAGATTCCCAATTCGGGCATTCAGAACATATAGCAAGTTGCTGTAAGCAAGCACATTCTCATTCAAAGTTGCAAGTTACTATGTAGGAACAAGTTTGTATAGGTATTTCAAAGATGCACAGAACTAAGCTAAAAGTTGTATGTCTCCAACTCCTAGAAATAACTTCATGCCCCATCTCACTTACTTCCAGCTAGTAAGGATCACATAATTTTTAACAAAGTTTTGACACAGATTCCCAATTCGGTCATTCAGAACATATAGCACGTTGCTGTAAGCAAGCACATTCTCATTCAAAGTTGCAAGTTACTATGTAGGAACAAGATTGTATATGTATTTCAAAGATGCCCAGAACTGAGCTAAACGTTGTATGTCTCCAACTGCTAGAAATAACTTCATGCCCAATCTCCCTTACTTCCAGCTAGTAAGGATCACATAATTCCTAACAAAGTTTTGACACAGATTCCCAATTCGGGCATTCAGAACATATAGCACGTTGATGTAAGCAAGCACATTCTCATTCAAAGTTGCAAGTTACTATGTAGGACCAAGTTTGTATAGGTATTTCAAAGATGCCCAGAACTGAGCTAAACTTGGTATGTCTCCAACTCCTAGAAATAACTTCATGCCCCATCTCCCTTACTTCCAGCTATTAAGGATCACATAATTCCTAACAAAGTTTTGACACAGATTCCCAATTCGGGCATTCAGAACATGTAGCACGTTGCTGTAAGCAAGCACATTCAATTCAAAGTTGCAAGTTACTATGTAGGAACAAGTTTGTGTAGGTATTTCAAAGATGCCCAGAACTGAGCTAAACGTTGTAGGTCTCCAACTCCTTGAAATAACTTCATGCCCAATCTCCCTTACTTCCAGCTAGTAAGGATCACATCATTCCTAACAATGTTTTGACACAGATTCCCAATTCGGGCATTCAGAACATATAGCACATTGCTGTAAGCAAGCACATTCTCATTCAAAGTTGCAAGTTACTATGTAGGAACAAGTTTGTATAGGTATTTCAAAGATGCCCAGAACTGAGCTAAACTTGGTATGTCCTAAACTCCTAGAAATATCTTCATGCCCCAACTCCCTTACTTCCAGCTAGTAAGGATCACATAATTCCTACCAAAGTTTTGACACAGATTCTCAATTCGGGCATTCAGAAAATATAGCACGTTGCTGTAAGCAAGCACATTCTCACTCAAAGTTGCAAGTTACTATGTAGGAACAAGTTTGTATAGGTATTTCAAAGATGCCCAGAACTGAGCTAAAAGATGTATGTCTCCAACTCCTAGAAATAACTTCTTGCCCCATCTCACTTACTTCCAGCTAGTAAGGATCACATAATTTTTAACAAAGTTTTGACACAGATTCCCAATTCGGGCATTCAGAACATATAGCACGTTGCTGTAAGCAAACACATTCTCATTCAAAGTTGCAAGTTACTATGTAGGAACAAGTTTGTATAGGTATTTCAAAGATGCCCAGAACTGAGCTAAACGTTGTATATCTCCAACTCCTTGAAATAACTTCATGCCCATTCTCCCTTATTTCCAGCTAGTAAGGATCACATAATTCCTAACAAAGATTTGACACAGATTCCCAATTTGGCATTCAGAACATATAGCACGTTGCTGTAAGCAAGCACATTCTCATTCAAAGTTGCATGTTACTATGTAGGAACAAGTTTCTATAGGTATTTCAAAGATGCCCAGATCTGTGCTAAACTTGGTATGTGTCCAACTCCTAGAAATACCTTCATACCCCAACTCCCTTACTTCCAGCTAGTAAGGATCACATAATTCCTAACAAATTTTGACACAGATTCCCAATTCGGGCATTCAGAACATATAGCACGTTGCTGTAAGCAATCACATTCTCATTCAAAGTTGCAAGTTAATAGGTAGGAACAAGTTTGTATAGGTATTTCAAAGATGCCCAGAACTGAGCTAAACTTAATATGTGTCCAAATCTTAGAAATAATTTCATGCCCCATCTCCCATACTTCCAGCTAGTAAGGATCACATAATTCCTAACAAAGTTTTGACACAGATTCCCAATTCGGGCATTCAGAACATGTAGCACGTTGCTGTAAGCAAGCACATTCTCATTCAAAGTTGCAACTTACTATGTAGGAACAAGTTTGTAAAGGTATTTCAAAGATGCCCAGAACTGAGCTAAATGTTTTATGTCTCCAACTCCTAGAAATAACTTCATGCCTCATCACCCTTACTTCCAGCAAGTAAGGATCACATAATTTCTAACAATGTTTTGACACAGATTCCCAATTCGGGCATTCAGAACATATAGCACATTGCTGTAAGCAAGCACATTCTGATTCAAAGTTGCAAGTTACTATGTAGGAAGAAGTTTGTATAGGTATTTCAAAGATGCCCAGAACTGAGCTAATCGTTGTATGTCTCCAACTCCTTGAAATAACTTCATGCCCAATCTCCCTTACTTCCAGCTAGTAAGGATCACATAATTCCTAACACAGTTTTGACACAGATTCCCAATACGGGAATTCAGAACATGTACCACGTTGCTGTAAGCAAGAACATTCTCATTCAAAGTTGCAAGTTACTACGTAGGAACAAGTTTGTAAAGGTATTTCAAAGATGCCCAGAACTGAGCTAAACTTGGTATGTGTCCAACTCCTAGAAATAACTTCATGCCTCATGACACTTACTTCCAGCTAGTAAGGATCACATCATTCCTAACAATGTTTTGACACAGATTCCCAATTCGGGCATTCAGAACATATAGCACGTTGCTGTAAGCAAGCACATTCTCATTCAAAGTTGCAAGTTACTATGTAGGAACAAGTTTGTATAGGTATTTCAAAGATGCCCAGAACTGAGCTAAACGTTGTATGTCTCCAACTCCTAGAAATAACTTCATGCCCAATCTCCCTTACTTCCAGCTAGTAAGGATCACATAATTCTTAACAAAGTTTTGACACAGATTCCCAATTCGGGCTTTCAGAACATATAGGACGTTGCTGTAAGCAAGCACATTCTCATTCAAAGTTGCAAGTTACTATGTAGGAACAAGTTTGTATAGGTATTTCAAAGATGCCCAGAACTGAGCTAAACGTTGTATGTCTCCAACTCCTAGAAATAACTTCATGTCCCATCTCCCTTTCTTCCATCTTGTAAGGATCACATAATTCCTAACAAAGTTTTGACACAGATTCCCAATTCGGGCATTCAGAACATGTAGCACGTTGCTGTAAGCAAGCACATTCTCATTCAAAGTTGCAAGTTACTATATAGGAACAAGTTTGTATAGGTATTTCAAAGATGCCCAGAACTGAGCTAAACGTTGTATGTCTCCAACTCCTAGAAATAACTTCATGCCCCATCAGCCTTACTTCCAGCTAGTAAGGATCACATAATTCCTAACAATGTTTTGACACAGAATCCCAATTCGGGCATTCAGAACATATAGCACGTTGCTGTAAGCAAACACATTCTCATTCAAAGTTGCAAGTTACTATGTAGGAACAAGTTTGTATAGGTATTTCAAAGATGCCCAGAACTGAGCTAAACGTTGTATATCTCCAACTCCTTGAAATAACTTCATGCCCAATCTCCCTTATTTCCAGCTAGTAAGGATCACATAATTCCTAACAAAGTTTTGACACAGATTCCGAATACGGGCTTTCAGAACATGTACCACGTTGCTGTAAGCAAGAACATTCTCATTCAAAGTTGCAAGTTACTATGTAGGAACAAGTTTGTAAAGGTATTTCAAAGATGCCCAGAACTGAGCTAAACGTTGTATGTCTCCAACTCCTAGAAATAACTTCATGCCTCATGACACTTACTTCCAGCTAGTAAGGATCACATCATTCCTAACAATGTTTTGAAACAGATTCCCAATTCGGGCATTCAGAACATATAGCACGTTGCTGTAAGCAAGCACATTCTCATTCAAAGTTGCAAGATAGTATGTAGGAACAAGTTTGTATAGGTATTTCAAAGATGCCCTGAACTGAGCTAAACTTGGTATGTCTCCAACTCCTCGAAATAACATCATGCCCCATCTCCCTTACTTCCAGCTAGTAAGGATCACATAATTCCTAACAAAGTTTTGACACAGATTCCCAATTCGGGCATTCAGAACTTATAGCACGTTGCTGTAAGCAAGCACATTGAATTCAAAGTTCCAAGTTACTATGTAGGAACAAGTTTGTATAGGTATTTCAAAGATGCCCAGAACTGAGCTAAACGTTGTATGTCTCCAACTCCTAGAAATAACTTCATGCCCCATCTCCCTTACTTCCAGCTAGTAAGGATCACATAATTCCTAACAAAGTTTTGACACAGATTCCCAATTCAGGCTTTCAGAACATATAGGACGTTGCTGTAAGCAAGCACATTCTCATTCAAAGTTGCAAGTTACTATGTAGGAACAAGTTTGTATAGGTATTTCAAAGATGCCCAGAACTGAGCTAAACGTTGTATGTCTCCAACTCGTAGAAATAACTTCATGTCCCATCTCCCTTTCTTCCATCTTGTAAGGATCACATAATTCCTAACAAAGTTTTGACACAGATTCCCAATTCGGGCATTCAGAACATGTAGCACGTTGCTGTAAGCAAGCACATTCTCATTCAAAGTTGCAAGTTACTATATAGGAACAAGTTTGTATAGGTATTTCAAAGATGCCCAGAACTGAGCTAAACGTTGTATGTCTCCAACTCCTAGAAATAACTTCATGCCCCATCAGCCTTACTTCCAGCTAGTAAGGATCACATAATTCCTAACAATGTTTTGACACAGAATCCCAATTCGGGCATTCAGAACATATAGCACGTTGCTGTAAGCAAGCACATTCTCATTCACAGTTGCAAGTTACTATGTAGGAACAAGTTTGTATAGGTATTTCAAAGATGCCCAGAACGGAGCTAAACTTGGTATGTGTCCAACCTCTAGAAATAACTTCATGCCACAACTCCCTTACTTCCAGCTACTAAGGATCACATAATTCCTAACAATGTTTTGACACAGATTCCCAATTCGGGCATTCAGAACATATAGCAAGTTGCTGTAAGCAAGCACATTCTCATTCAAAGTTGCAAGTTACTATGTAGGAACAAGTTTGTATAGGTATTTCAAAGATGCACAGAACTAAGCTAAAAGTTGTATGTCTCCAACTCCTAGAAATAACTTCATGCCCCATCTCACTTACTTCCAGCTAGTAAGGATCACATAATTTTTAACAAAGTTTTGACACAGATTCCCAATTCGGTCATTCAGAACATATAGCACGTTGCTGTAAGCAAGCACATTCTCATTCAAAGTTGCAAGTTACTATGTAGGAACAAGATTGTATATGTATTTCAAAGATGCCCAGAACTGAGCTAAACGTTGTATGTCTCCAACTGCTAGAAATAACTTCATGCCCAATCTCCCTTACTTCCAGCTAGTAAGGATCACATAATTCCTAACAAAGTTTTGACACAGATTCCCAATTCGGGCATTCAGAACATATAGCACGTTGATGTAAGCAAGCACATTCTCATTCAAAGTTGCAAGTTACTATGTAGGACCAAGTTTGTATAGGTATTTCAAAGATGCCCAGAACTGAGCTAAACTTGGTATGTCTCCAACTCCTAGAAATAACTTCATGCCCCATCTCCCTTACTTCCAGCTATTAAGGATCACATAATTCCTAACAAAGTTTTGACACAGATTCCCAATTCGGGCATTCAGAACATGTAGCACGTTGCTGTAAGCAAGCACATTCAATTCAAAGTTGCAAGTTACTATGTAGGAACAAGTTTGTGTAGGTATTTCAAAGATGCCCAGAACTGAGCTAAACGTTGTAGGTCTCCAACTCCTTGAAATAACTTCATGCCCAATCTCCCTTACTTCCAGCTAGTAAGGATCACATCATTCCTAACAATGTTTTGACACAGATTCCCAATTCGGGCATTCAGAACATATAGCACATTGCTGTAAGCAAGCACATTCTCATTCAAAGTTGCAAGTTACTATGTAGGAACAAGTTTGTATAGGTATTTCAAAGATGCCCAGAACTGAGCTAAACTTGGTATTTCCTCAACTGCTAGAAATAACTTCATGCCCCAACTCCCTTACTTCCAGCTAGTAAGGATCACATAATTCCTAACAAAGTTTTGACACAGATTCCCAATTCGGGCATTCAGAACATATAGCACGTTGCTGTAAGCAAGCACATTCTCATGCAAACATGCAAGTTACTATGTAGGAACAAGTTTGAATAGGACTTTCAAAGATGCCCAGAACTGAGCTAAACTTGGTATGTCTCCAACTCCTAGAAATAACTTCATGCCCAATCTCCCTTACTTCCAGCTAGTAAGGATCACATAATTCCTAACAAAGTTTTGACACAGATTCCCAATACGGGCTTTCAGAACATGTACCACGTTGCTGTAAGCAAGAACATTCTCATTCAAAGTTGCAAGTTACTATGTAGGAACAAGTTTGTAAAGGTATTTCAAAGATGCCCAGAAATGAGCTAAACGTTGTATGTCTCCAACTCCTAGAAATAACTTCATGCCTCATGACACTTACTTCCAGATAGTAAGGATCACATCATTCCTAACAATGTTTTGACACAGATTCCCAATTCGGGCATTCAGAACATATAGCACGTTGCTGTAAGCAAGCACATTCTCATTCAAAGTTGCAAGATAGTATGTAGGAACAAGTTTGTATAGGTATTTCAAAGATGCCCTGAACTGAGCTAAACTTGGTATGTCTCCAACTCCTCGAAATAACATCATGCCCCATCTCCCTTACTTCCAGCTAGTAAGGATCACATAATTCCTAACAATGTTTTGACACAGATTCCCAATTCGGGCATTGAGAACTTATAGCACGTTGCTGTAAGCAAGCACATTGAATTCAAAGTTGCAAGTTACTATGTAGGAACAAGTTTGTATAGGTATTTCAAAGATGCCCAGAACTGAGCTAAACGTTGTATGTCTCCAACTCCTAGAAATAACTTCATGCCCCATCTCCCTTACTTCCAGCTAGTAAGGATCACATAATTCCTAACAAAGTTTTGACACAGATTCCCAATTCGGGCTTTCAGAACATATAGGACGTTGCTGTAAGCAAGCACATTCTCATTCAAAGTTGCAAGTTACTATGTAGGAACAAGTTTGTATAGGTATTTCAAAGATGCCCAGAACTGAGCTAAACGTTGTATGTCTCCAACTCCTAGAAATAACTTCATGTCCCATCTCCCTTTCTTCCATCTTGTAAGGATCACATAATTCCTAACAAAGTTTTGACACAGATTCCCAATTCGGGCATTCAGAACATGTAGCACGTTGCTGTAAGCAAGCACATTCTCATTCAAAGTTGCAAGTTACTATATAGGAACAAGTTTGTATAGGTATTTCAAAGATGCCCAGAACTGAGCTAAACGTTGTATGTCTCCAACTCCTAGAAATAACTTCATGCCCCATCAGCCTTACTTCCAGCTAGTAAGGATCACATAATTCCTAACAATGTTTTGACACAGAATCCCAATTCGGGCATTCAGAACATATAGCACGTTGCTGTAAGCAAGCACATTCTCATTCACAGTTGCAAGTTACTATGTAGGAACAAGTTTGTATAGGTATTTCAAAGATGCCCAGAACGGAGCTAAACTTGGTATGTGTCCAACCTCTAGAAATAACTTCATGCCCCAACTCCCTTACTTCCAGCTACTAAGGATCACATAATTCCTAACAAAGTTTTGACACAGATTCCCAATTCGGGCATTCAGAACATATAGCAAGTTGCTGTAAGCAAGCACATTCTCATTCAAAGTTGCAAGTTACTATGTAGGAACAAGTTTGTATAGGTATTTCAAAGATGCACAGAACTAAGCTAAAAGTTGTATGTCTCCAACTCCTAGAAATAACTTCATGCCCCATCTCACTTACTTCCAGCTAGTAAGGATCACATAATTTTTAACAAAGTTTTGACACAGATTCCCAATTCGGTCATTCAGAACATATAGCACGTTGCTGTAAGCAAGCACATTCTCATTCAAAGTTGCAAGTTACTATGTAGGAACAAGATTGTATAGGTATTTCAAAGATGCCCAGAACTGAGCTAAACGTTGTATGTCTCCAACTGCTAGAAATAACTTCATGCCCAATCTCCCTTACTTCCAGCTAGTAAGGATCACATAATTCCTAACAAAGTTTTACACAGATTCCCAATTCGGGCATTCAGAACATATAGCACGTTGATGTAAGCAAGCACATTCTCATTCAAAGTTGCAAGTTACTATGTAGGACCAAGTTTGTATAGGTATTTCAAAGATGCCCAGAACTGAGCTAAACTTGGTATGTCTCCAACTCCTAGAAATAACTTCATGCCCCATCTCCCTTACTTCCAGCTATTAAGGATCACATAATTCCTAACAAAGTTTTGACACAGATTCCCAATTCGGGCATTCAGAACATGTAGCACGTTGCTGTAAGCAAGCACATTCAATTCAAAGTTGCAAGTTACTATGTAGGAACAAGTTTGTGTAGGTATTTCAAAGATGCCCAGAACTGAGCTAAACGTTGTAGGTCTCCAACTCCTTGAAATAACTTCATGCCCAATCTCCCTTACTTCCAGCTAGTAAGGATCACATCATTCCTAACAATGTTTTGACACAGATTCCCAATTCGGGCATTCAGAACATATAGCACATTGCTGTAAGCAAGCACATTCTCATTCAAAGTTGCAAGTTACTATGTAGGAACAAGTTTGTATAGGTATTTCAAAGATGCCCAGAACTGAGCTAAACTTGGTATTTCCTCAACTGCTAGAAATAACTTCATGCCCTAACTCACTTACTTCCAGCTAGTAAGGATCACATAATTCCTAACAAAGTTTTGACACAGATTCCCAATTCGGGCATTCAGAACATATAGCACGTTGCTGTAAGCAAGCACATTCTCATGCAAACATGCAAGTTACTATGTAGGAACAAGTTTGAATAGGACTTTCAAAGATGCCCAGAACTGAGCTAAACTTGGTATGTCTCCAACTCCTAGAAATAACTTCATGCCCCATCTCCCTTACTTCCAGCTAGTAAGGATCACATAATTCCTAACAAAGTTTTGACACAGATTCCCAATTCGGGCATTCAGAACATATAGCACGTTGCTGTAAGCAAGCACATTCTAATACAAACTTGCAAGTTACTATGTAGGAACAAGTTTGTATAGGTATTTCAAAGATGCCCAGAACTGTGCTAAACTTGGTATGTGTCCAACTCCTAGAAATACCTTCATGCCACAACTCCCTTACTTCCAGTTAGTAAGGATCACATAATTCCTAACAAATTTTGACACAGATTCCCAATTCGGGCATTCAGAACATATAGCAAGTTGCTGTAAGCAAGCACATTCTCCTTCAAAGTTGCAAGTTAATATGTAAGAACAAGTTTGTATAGGTATTTCAAAGATGCCCAGAACTGAGCTAAACGTTGTATGTGTCCAACTCCTAGAAATAATTTCATGCCCCATCTCCCTTACTTCCAGCTAGTAAGGATCACATAATTCCTAACAAAGTTTTGACACAGATTCCCAATTCGGCATTCAGAACATGTAACACCTTGCTGTAAGCAAGCACATTCTCATTCAAAGTTGCAAGTTACTATGTAGGAACAAGTTTGTAAAGGTATTTCAAAGATGCCCAGAACTGAGCTAAACGTTGTATGTCTCCAACTCCTAGAAATAACTTCATGCCCCATCACCCTTACTTCCAGCTAGTAAGGATCACATAATTCCTAACAATGTTTTGACACAGAATCCCAATTCGGGCATTCAGAACATATAGCACGTTGCTGTAAGCAAGCACATTCTCATTCAAAGTTGCAAGTTACTATGTAGGAACAAGTTTGTATAGGTATTTCAAAGATGCCCAGAACTGAGCTAAACTTGGTATGTCTCCAACTCCTAGAAATAACTTCATACCCCATCTCCCTTACTTCTAGCTAGTAAGGATCACATAATTGCTAACAAAGTTTTGACACAGATTCCCAATTCGGGCATTCAGAACATATAGCACGTTGTTGAAAGCAAGCACATTCTCATTCAAAGTTGCAAGTTACTGTGTAGGAACAAGTTTGTATAGGTATTTCAAAGATGCCCAGAACTGTGCTAAAATTGGTATGTGTCCAACTCCTAGAAATACCTTCATGCCACAACTCCCTTACTTCCAGCTAGTAAGGATCACATAATTCCTAACAAATTTTGACACAGATTCCCAATTCGGGCATTCAGAACATATAGCACGTTGCTGTAAGCAAACACATTCTCATTCAAAGTTGCAAGTTACTATGTAGGAACAAGTTTGTATAGGTATTTCAAAGATGCTCAGAACAGAGCTAAACTTGTATGTGTCCAACTCCTAGAAATAACTTCATGCCCCATCTCCCTTACTTCCAGCTAGTAAGGATCACATAATTCCTAACAAAGTTTTGACACAGATTCCCAATTCGGGCAATCAGAACATGTAGCACGTTGCTGTAAGCAAGCACATTCTTATTCAAAGTTGCAAGTTACTATGTAGGGACAAGTTTGTAAAGGTATTTCAAAGATGCCCAGAACTGAGCTAAACGTTGTATGTCTCCAACTCCTTGAAATAACTTCATGCCCAATCTCCCTTACTTCCAGCTAGTAAGGATCACATCATTCCTAACAATGTTTTGACACAGATTCCCAATTCGGGCATTCAGAACATATAGCACATTGCCGTAAGCAAGCACATTCTCTTTCAAAGTTGCAAGTTACTATGTAGGAACAAGTTTGTATAGGTATTTCAAAGATGCCCAGAACTGAGCTAAACTTGGTATTTCCTCAACTCCTAGAAATAACTTCATGCCCCAACTCCCTTACTTCCAGCTAGTAAGGTTCACATAATTCCTAACCAAGTTTTGACACAGATTCCCAATTCGGGCATTCAGAACATATAGCACGTTGCTGTAAGCAAGCACATTCTCATGCAAAGATGCAAGTTACTATGTAGGAACAAGTTTGAATAGGACTTTCAAAGATGCCCAGAACTGAGCTAAACTTGGTATGTCTCCAACTCCTAGAAATAACTTCATGCCCCATCTCCCTTACTTCCAGCTAGTAAGGATCACATAATTCCTAACAAAGTTTTGACACAGATTCCCAATTCGGGCATTCAGAACATATAGCACGTTGCTGTAAGCAAGCACATTCTCATTCAAAGTTGCAAGTTACTATGTAGGAACAAGTTTGTATAGGTATTTCAAAGATGCCCAGAACTGTGCTAAACTTGGTATGTGTCCAACTCCTAGAAATACCTTCATGCCACAACTCCCTTACTTCCAGTTAGTAAGGATCACATAATTCCTAACAAATTTTGACACAGATTCCCAATTCGGGCATTCAGAACATATAGCACGTTGCTGAGGGCAACACATTCTCATTCAAAGTTGCAAGTTACTATGTAGGAACAAGATTGTATAGGTATTTCAAAGATGCCCAGAACTGAGCTAAACGTTGTATGTCTCCAACTGCTAGAAATAACTTCATGCCAAATCTCCCTTACTTCCAGCTAGTAAGGATCACATAATTCCTAACAAAGTTTTGACACAGATTCCCAATTCGGGCATTCAGAACATATAGCACGTTGATGTAAGCAAGCACATTCTCATTCAAAGTTGCAAGTTACTATGTAGGAACAAGTTTGTATAGGTATTTCAAAGATGCCCAGAACTGAGCTAAACGTTGTAGGTCTCCAACTCCTTGAAATAACTTCATGCCCAATCTCCCTTACTTCCAGCTAGTAAGGATCACATCATTCCTAACAATGTTTTGACACAGATTCCCAATTCGGGCATTCAGAACATATAGCACATTGCTGTAAGCAAGCACATTCTCTTTTAAAGTTGCAAGTTACTATGTAGGAACAAGTTTGTATAGGTATTTCAAAGATGCCCAGAACTGAGCTAAACTTGGTATTTCCTCAACTCCTAGAAATAACTTCATGCCCCAACTCCCTTACTTCCAGCTAGTAAGGTTCACATAATTCCTAACAAAGTTTTGACACAGTTTCCCAATTCGGGCATTCAGAACATATAGCACGTTGCTGTAAGCAAGCACATTCTCATGCAAAGATGCAAGTTACTATGTAGGAACAAGTTTGAATAGGACTTTCAAAGATGCCCAGAACTGAGCTAAACTTGGTATGTCTCCAACTCCTAGAAATAACTTCATGCCCCATCTCCCTAACTTCCAGCTATTAAGGATCACATAATTCCTAACAAAGTTTTGACACAGATTCCCAATTCGGGCATTCAGAACATATAGCACGTTGCTGTAAGCAAGCACATTCTCATTCAATGTTGCAAGTTACTATGTAGGAACAAGTTTGTATAGGTATTTCAAAGATGCCCAGAACTGTGCTAAACTTGGTATGTGTCCAACTCCTAGAAATACCTTCATGCCACAACTCCCTTACTTCCAGTTAGTAAGGATCACATAATTCCTAACAAATTTTGACACAGATTCCCAATTCGGGCATTCAGAACATATAGCACGTTGCTGTAAGCAAGCACATTCTATTTCAAAGTTGCAAGTTACTATGTAGGAACAAGATTGTATAGGTATTTCAAAGATGCCCAGAACTGAGCTAAACGTTGTATGTCTCCAACTGCTAGAAATAACTTCATGCCCAATCTCCCTTACTTCCAGCTAGTAAGGATCACATAATTCCTAACAAAGTTTTGACACAGATTCCCAATTCGGGCATTCAGAACATATAGCACGTTGATGTAAGCAAGCACATTCTCATTCAAAGTTGCAAGTTACTATGTAGGAACAAGTTTGTATAGGTATTTCAAAGATGCCCAGAACTGAGCTAAACTTGGTATGTCTCCAACTCCTAGAAATAACTTCATGCCCCATCTCCCTTACTTCCAGCTATTAAGGATCACATCATTCCTAACAAAGTTTTGACACAGATTCCCAATTCGGGCATTCAGAACATGTAGCACGTTGCTGTAAGCAAGCACATTCAATTCAAAGTTGCAAGTTACTATGTAGGAACAAGTTTGTGTAGGTATTTCAAAGATGCCCAGAACTGAGCTAAACGTTGTAGGTCTCCAACTCCTTGAAATAACTTCATGCCCAATCTCCCTTACTTCCAGCTAGTAAGGATCACATCATTCCTAACAATGTTTTGACACAGATTCCCAATTCGGGCATTCAGAACATATAGCACATTGCTGTAAGCAAGCACATTCTCATTCAAAGTTGCAAGTTACTATGTAGGAACAAGTTTGTATAGGTATTTCAAAGATGCCCAGAACTGAGCTAAACTTGGTATTTCCTCAACTGCTAGAAATAACTTCATGCCCCAACTCCCTTACTTCCAGCTAGTAAGGATCACATAATTCCTAACAAAGTTTTGACACAGATTCCCAATTCGGGCATTCAGAACATATAGCACGTTGCTGTAAGCAAGCACATTCTCATGCAAACATGCAAGTTACTATGTAGGAACAAGTTTGAATAGGACTTTCAAAGATGCCCAGAACTGAGCTACACTTGGTATGTCTCCAACTCCTAGAAATGACTTCATGCCCCATCTCCCTTACTTCCAGCTAGTAAGGATCACATAATTCCTAACAAAGTTTTGACACAGATTCCCAATTCGGGCATTCAGAACATATAGCACGTTGCTGTAAGCAAGCACATTCTCATACAAACTTGCAAGTTACTATGTAGGAACAAGTTTGTATAGGTATTTCAAAGATGCCCAGAACTGTGCTAAACTTGGTATGTGTCCAGCTCCTAGAAATACCTTCATGCCACAACTCCCTTACTTCCAGTTAGTAAGGATCACATAATTCCTAACAAATTTTGACACAGATTCCCAATTCGGGCATTCAGAACATATAGAAAGTTGCTGTAAGCAAGCACATTCTCATTCAAAGTTGCAAGTTAATATGTAAGAACAAGTTTGTATAGGTATTTCAAAGATGCCCAGAACTGAGCTAAACGTTGTATGTGTCCAACTCCTAGAAATAATTTCATGCCCCATCTCCCTTACTTCCAGCTAGTAAGGATCACATAATTCCTAACAAAGTTTTGACACAGATTCCCAATTCGGGCTTTCAGAACATGTAACACCTTGCTGTAAGCAAGCACATTCTCATTAAGTTGCAAGTTACTATGTAGGAACAAGTTTGTAAAGGTATTTCAAAGATGCCCAGAACTCAGCTAAACGTTGTATGTCTCCAACTCCTAGAAATAACTTCATGCCCCATCACCCTTACTTCCAGCTAGTAAGGATCACATAATTCCTAACAATGTTTTGACACAGAATCCCAATTCGGGCATTCAGAACATATAGCACGTTGCTGTAAGCAAGCACATTCTCATTCAAAGTTGCAAGTTACTATGTAGGAACAAGTTTGTATAGGTATTTCAAAGATGCCCAGAACTGAGCTAAACTTGGGATGTCTCCAACTCCTAGAAATAACTTCATACCCCATCTCCCTTACTTCTAGCTAGTAAGGATCACATAATTCCTAACAAATTTTGACACAGATTCCCAATTCGGGCATTCAGAACATATAGCACGTTGCTGTAAGCAAACACATTCTCATTCAAAGTTGCAAGTTACTATGTAGGAACAAGTTTGTATAGGTATTTCAAAGATGCCCAGAACAGAGCTAAACTTGTATGTGTCCAACTCCTAGAAATAACTTCATGCCCCATCTCCCTTACTTCCAGCTAGTAAGGATCACATAATTCCTAACAAAGTTTTGACACAGATTCCCAATTCGGGCAATCAGAACATGTAGCACGTTGCTGTAAGCAAGCACATTCTTATTCAAAGTTGCAAGTTACTATGTAGGGACAAGTTTGTAAAGGTATTTCAAAGATGCCCAGAACTGAGCTACACGTTGTATGTCTCCAACTCCTTGAAATAACTTCATGCCCAATCTCCCTTACTTCCAGCTAGTAATGATCACATCATTCCTAACAATGTTTTGACACAGATTCCCTATTCGGGCATTCAGAACATATAGCACATTGCTGTAAGCAAGCACATTCTCTTTCAAAGTTGCAAGTTACTATGTAGGAAAGAGTTTGTATAGGTATTTCAAAGATGCCCAGAACTGAGCTAAACTTGGTATTTCCTCAACTCCTAGAAATAACTTCATGCCCCAACTCCCTTACTTCCTGCTAGTAAGGTTCACATAATTCCTAACCAAGTTTTGACACAGATTCCCAATTCGGGCATTCAGAACATATAGCACGTTGCTGTAAGCAAGCACATTCTCCTGCAAAGATGCAAGTTACTATGTAGGAACAAGTTTGAATAGGACTTTCAAAGATGCCCAGAACTGAGCTAAACTTGGAATGTCTCCAACTCCTAGAAATAACTTCATGCCCCATCTCCCTTACTTCCAGCTAGTAAGGATCACATAATTCCGAACAAAGTTTTGACACAGATTCCCAATTCGGGCATTCAGAACATATAGCACGTTGCTGTAAGCAAGCACATTCTCATTCAAAGTTGCAAGTTACTATGTAGGAACAAGTTTGTATAGGTATTTCAAAGATGCCCAGAACTGTGCTAAACTTGGTATGTGTCCAACTCCTGGAAATACCTTCATGCCACAACTCCCTTACTTCCAGTTAGTAAGGATCACATAATTCCTAACAAATTTTGACACAGATTCCCAATTCGGGCATTCAGAACATATAGCACGTTGCTGTAAGCAAGCACATTCTCATTCAAAGTTGCAAGTTACTATGTAGGAACAAGATTGTATAGGTATTTCAAAGATGCCCAGAACTGAGCTAAACGTTGTATGTCTCCAACTGCTAGAAATAACTTCATGCCCAATCTCCCTTACTTCCAGCTAGTAAGGATCACATAATTCCTAACAAAGTTTTGACACAGATTCCCAATTCGGGCATTCAGAACATGTAACACCTTGCTGTAAGCAAGCACATTCTCATTCAAAGTTGCAAGTTACTATGTAGGAACAAGTTTGTAAAGGTATTTCAAAGATGCCCAGAACTGAGCTAAACGTTGTATGTCTCCAACTCCTAGAAATAACTTCATGCCCCATCACACTTACTTCCAGCTAGTAAGGATCACATAATTCCTAACAATGTTTTGACACAGAATCCCAATTCGGTCATTCAGAACATATAGCACGTTGCTGTAAGCAAGCACATTCTCATTCAAAGTTGCAAGTTACTATGTAGGAACAAGTTTGTATAGGTATTTCAAAGATGCCCAGAACTGAGCTAAACTTGGTATGTCTCCAACTCCTAGAAATAACTTCATACCCCATCTCCCTTACTTCTAGCTAGTAAGGATCACATAATTCCTAACAAAGTTTTGACACAGATTCCCAATTCGGGCATTCAGAACATATAGCACGTTGTTGAAAGCAAGCACATTCTCATTCAAAGTTGCAAGTTACTGTGTAGGAACAAGTTTGTATAGGTATTTCAAAGATGCCCAGAACTGAGCTAAACTTGGTATTTCCTCAACTCCTAGAAATAACTTCATGCCCCAACTCCCTTACTTCCAGCTAGTAAGGTTCACATTATTCCTAACAAAGTTTTGACACAGATTCCCAATTCGGGCATTCAGAACATATAGCACGTTGCTGTAAGCAAGCACATTCTCATGCAAAGATGCAAGTTACTATGTAGGAACAAGTTTGAATAGGACTTTCAAAGATGCCCAGAACTGAGCTAAACTTGGTATGTCTCCAACTCCTAGAAATAACTTCATGCCCCATCTCCCTTACTTCCAGCTAGTAAGGATCACATAATTCCTAACAATGTTTTGACACAGAATCCCAATTCGGGCATTCAGAACATATAGCACGTTGCTGTAAGCAAGCACATTCTCATTCAAAGTTGCAAGTTACTATGTAGGAACAAGTTTGTATAGGTATTTCAAAGATGCCCAGAACTGAGCTAAACTTGGGATGTCTCCAACTCCTAGAAATAACTTCATACCCCATCTCCCTTACTTCTAGCTAGTAAGGATCACATAATTCCTAACAAAGTTTTGACACAGATTCCCAATTCGGGCATTCAGAACATATAGCACGTTGTTGAAAGCAAGCACATTCTCATTCAAAGTTGCAAGTTACTGTGTAGGAACAAGTTTGTATAGGTATTTCAAAGATGCCCAGAACTGTGCTAAAATTGGTATGTGTCCAACTCCTAGAAATACCTTCATGCCACAACTCCCTTACTTCCAGCTAGTAAGGATCACATAATTCCTAACAAATTTTGACACAGATTCCCAATTCGGGCATTCAGAACATATAGCACGTTGCTGTAAGCAAACACATTCTCATTCAAAGTTGCAAGTTACTATGTAGGAACAAGTTTGTATAGGTATTTCAAAGATGCCCAGAACAGAGCTAAACTTGTATGTGTCCAACTCCTAGAAATAACTTCATGCCCCATCTCCCTTACTTCCAGCTAGTAAGGATCACATCATTCCTAACAAAGTTTTGACACAGATTCCCAATTCGGGCAATCAGAACATGTAGCACGTTGCTGTAAGCAAGCACATTCTTATTCAAAGTTGCAAGTTACTATGTAGGGACAAGTTTGTAAAGGTATTTCAAAGATGCCCAGAACTGAGCTAAACGTTGTATGTCTCCAACTCCTTGAAATAACTTCATGCCCAATCTCCCTTACTTCCAGCTAGTAAGGATCACATCATTCCTAACAATGTTTTGACACAGATTCCCAATTCGGGCATTCAGAACATATAGCACATTGCTGTAAGCAAGCACATTCTCTTTCAAAGTTGCAAGTTACTATGTAGGAACAAGTTTGTATAGGTATTTCAAAGATGCCCAGAACTGAGCTAAACTTGGTATTTCCTCAACTCCTAGAAATAACTTCATGCCCCAACTCCCTTACTTCCAGCTAGTAAGGTTCACATAATTCCTAACCAAGTTTTGACACAGATTCCCAATTCGGGCATTCAGAACATATAGCACGTTGCTGTAAGCAAGCACATTCTCATGCAAAGATGCAAGTTACTATGTAGGAACAAGTTTGAATAGGACTTTCAAAGATGCCCAGAACTGAGCTAAACTTGGTATGTCTCCAACTCCTAGAAATAACTTCATGCCCCATCTCCCTTACTTCCAGCTAGTAAGGATCACATAATTCCTAACAAAGTTTTGACACAGATTCCCAATTCGGGCATTCAGAACATATAGCACGTTGCTGTAAGCAAGCACATTCTCATTCAAAGTTGCAAGTTACTATGTAGGAACAAGTTTGTATAGGTATTTCAAAGATGCCCAGAACTGTGCTAAACTTGGTATGTGTCCAACTCCTAGAAATACCTTCATGCCACAACTCCCTTACTTCCAGTTAGTAAGGATCACATAATTCCTAACAAATTTTGACACAGATTCCCAATTCGGGCATTCAGAACATACAGCACGTTGCTGTAAGCAAGCACATTCTCATTCAAAGTTGCAAGTTACTATGTAGGAACAAGATTGTATAGGTATTTCAAAGATGCCCAGAACTGAGCTAAACGTTGTATGTCTCCAACTGCTAGAAATAACTTCATGCCCAATCTCCCTTACTTCCAGCTAGTAAGGATCACATAATTCCTAACAAAGTTTTGACACAGATTCCCAATTCGGGCATTCAGAACATGTAGCACGTTGCTGTAAGCAAGCACATTCAATTCAAAGTTGCAAGTTACTATGTAGGAACAAGTTTGTGTAGGTATTTCAATGATGCCCAGAACTGAGCTAAACGTTGTATGTCTCCAACTGCTAGAAATAACTTCATGCCCCAACTCCCTTACTTCCAGCTAGTAAGGATCACATCATTCCTAACAATGTTTTGACACAGATTCCCCATTCGGTCATTCAGAACATATAGCACATTGCTGTAAGCGAGCACATTCTCATTCAAAGTTGCAAGTTACTATGTAGGAACAAGTTTGTATAGGTATTTCAAAGATGCCCAGAACTGAGCTAAACTTGGTATTTCCTCAACTGCTAGAAATAACTTCATGCCCCAACTCCCTTACTTCCAGCTAGTAAGGATCACATAATTCCTAACAAAGTTTTGACACAGATTCCCAATTCGGGCATTCAGAACATATAGCACGTTGCTGTAAGCAAGCACATTCTCATGCAAACATGCAAGTTACTATGTAGGAACAAGTTTGAATAGGACTTTCAATGATGCCCAGAACTGAGCTAAACTTGGTATGTCTCCAACTCCTAGAAATATCTTCATGCCCCATCTCCCTTACTTCCAGCTAGTAAGGATCACATAATTCCTAACAAAGTTTTGACACAGATTCCCAATTCGGGCATTCAGAACATATAGCACGTTGCTGTAAGCAAGCACATTCTCATACAAACTTGCAAGTTACTATGTAGGAACAAGTTTGTATAGGTATTTCAAAGATGCTCAGAACTGTGCTAAACTTGGTATGTGTCCAACTCCTAGAAATACCTTCATGCCACAACTCCCTTACTTCCAGTTAGTAAGGATCACATAATTCCTAACAAATTTTGACACAGATTCCCAATTCGGGCATTCAGAACATATAGCAAGTTGCTGTAAGCAAGCACATTCTCATTCAAAGTTGCAAGTTACTATGTAGGAACAAGTTTGTAAAGGTATTTCAAAGATGCCCAGAACTCAGCTAAACGTTGTATGTCTCCAACTCCTAGAAATAACTTCATGCCCCATCACCCTTACTTCCAGCTAGTAAGGATCACATAATTCCTAACAATGTTTTGACACAGAATCCCAATTCGGGCATTCAGAACATATAGCACGTTGCTGTAAGCAAGCACATTCTCATTCAAAGTTGCAAGTTACTATGTAGGAACAAGTTTGTATAGGTATTTCAAAGATGCCCAGAACTGAGCTAAACTTGGGATGTCTCCAACTCCTAGAAATAACTTCATACCCCATCTCCCTTACTTCTAGCTAGTAAGGATCACATAATTCCTAACAAAGTTTTGACACAGATTCCCAATTCGGGCATTCAGAACATATAGCACGTTGTTGAAAGCAAGCACATTCTCATTCAAAGTTGCAAGTTACTGTGTAGGAACAAGTTTGTATAGGTATTTCAAAGATGCCCAGAACTGTGCTAAAATTGGTATGTGTCCAACTCCTAGAAATACCTTCATGCCCCAACTCCCTTACTTCCAGCTAGTAAGGATCACATAATTCCTAACAAATTTTGACACAGATTCCCAATTCGGGCATTCAGAACATATAGCACGTTGCTGTAAGCAAACACATTCTCATTCAAAGTTGCAAGTTACTATGTAGGAACAAGTTTGTATAGGTATTTCAAAGATGCCCAGAACAGAGCTAAACTTGTATGTGTCCAACTCCTAGAAATAACTTCATGCCCCATCTCCCTTACTTCCAGCTAGTAAGGATCACATCATTCCTAACAAAGTTTTGACACAGATTCCCAATTCGGGCAATCAGAACATGTAGCACGTTGCTGTAAGCAAGCACATTCTTATTCAAAGTTGCAAGTTACTATGTAGGGACAAGTTTGTAAAGGTATTTCAAAGATGCCCAGAACTGAGCTAAACGTTGTATGTCTCCAACTCCTTGAAATAACTTCATGCCCAATCTCCCTTACTTCCAGCTAGTAAGGATCACATCATTCCTAACAATGTTTTGACACAGATTCCCAATTCGGGCATTCAGAACATATAGCACATTGCTGTAAGCAAGCACATTCTCTTTCAAAGTTGCAAGTTACTATGTAGGAAAGAGTTTGTATAGGTATTTCAAAGATGCCCAGAACTGAGCTAATCTTGGTATTTCCTCAACTCCTAGAAATAACTTCATGCCCCAACTCCCTTACTTCCAGCTAGTAAGGTTCACATAATTCCTAACCAAGTTTTGACACAGATTCCCAATTCGGGCATTCAGAACATATAGCACGTTGCTGTAAGCAAGCACATTCTCCTGCAAAGATGCAAGTTACTATGTAGGAACAAGTTTGAATAGGACTTTCAAAGATGCCCAGAACTGAGCTAAACTTGGTATGTCTCCAACTCCTAGAAATAACTTCATGCCCCATCTCCCTTACTTCCAGCTAGTAAGGATCACATAATTCCTAACAAAGTTTTGACACAGATTCCCAATTCGGGCATTCAGAACATATAGCACGTTGCTGTAAGCAAGCACATTCTCATTCAAAGTTGCAAGTTACTATGTAGGAACAAGTTTGTATAGGTATTTCAAAGATGCCCAGAACTGTGCTAAACTTGGTATGTGTCCAACTCCTAGAAATACCTTCATGCCACAACTCCCTTACTTCCAGTTAGTAAGGATCACATAATTCCTAACAAATTTTGACACAGATTCCCAATTCGGGCATTCAGAACATATAGCACGTTGCTGTAAGCAAGCACATTCTCATTCAAAGTTGCAAGTTACTATGTAAGAACAAGTTTGTATAGGTATTTCAAAGATGCCCAGAACTGAGCTAAACGTTGTATGTGTCCAACTCCTAGAAATATTTTCATGCCCCATCTCCCTTACTTCCAGCTAGTAAGGATCACATAATTCCTAACAAAGTTTTGACACAGATTCCCAATTCGGGCATTCAGAACATGTAACACCTTGCTGTAAGCAAGCACATTCTCATTAAGTTGCAAGTTACTATATAGGAACAAGTTTGTAAAGGTATTTCAAAGATGCCCAGAACTCAGCTAAACGTTGTATGTCTCCAACTCCTAGAAATAACTTCATGCCCCATCACCCTTACTTCCAGCTAGTAAGGATCACATAATTCCTAACAATGTTTTGACACAGAATCCCAATTCGGGCATTCAGAACATATAGCACGTTGCTGTAAGCAAGCACATTCTCATTCAAAGTTGCAAGTTACTATGTAGGAACAAGTTTGTATAGGTATTTCAAAGATGCCCAGAACTGAGCTAAACTTGGGATGTCTCCAACTCCTAGAAATAACTTCATACCCCATCTCCCTTACTTCTAGCTAGTAAGGATCACATAATTCCTAACAAAGTTTTGACACAGATTCCCAATTCGGGCATTCAGAACATATAGCACGTTGTTGAAAGCAAGCACATTCTCATTCAAAGTTGCAAGTTACTGTGTAGGAACAAGTTTGTATAGGTATTTCAAAGATGCCCAGAACTGTGCTAAAATTGGTATGTGTCCAACTCCTAGAAATACCTTCATGCCACAACTCCCTTACTTCCAGCTAGTAAGGATCACATAATTCCTAACAAATTTTGACACAGATTCCCAATTCGGGCATTCAGAACATATAGCACGTTGCTGTAAGCAAACACATTCTCATTCAAAGTTGCAAGTTACTATGTAGGAACAAGTTTGTATAGGTATTTCAAAGATGCCCAGAACAGAGCTAAACTTGTATGTGTCCAACTCCTAGAAATAACTTCATGCCCCATCTCCCTTACTTCCAGCTAGTAAGGATCACATAATACCTAACAAAGTTTTGACACAGATTCCCAATTCGGGCAATCAGAACATGTAGCACGTTGCTGTAAGCAAGCACATTCTTATTCAAAGTTGCAAGTTACTATGTAGGGACAAGTTTGTAAAGGTATTTCAAAGATGCCCAGAACTGAGCTACACGTTGTATGTCTCCAACTCCTTGAAATAACTTCATGCCCAATCTCCCTTACTTCCAGCTAGTAATGATCACATCATTCCTAACAATGTTTTGACACAGATTCCCTATTCGGGCATTCAGAACATATAGCACATTGCTGTAAGCAAGCACATTCTCTTTCAAAGTTGCAAGTTACTATGTAGGAAAGAGTTTGTATAGGTATTTCAAAGATGCCCAGAACTGAGCTAAACTTGGTATTTCCTCAACTCCTAGAAATAACTTCATGCCCCAACTCCCTTACTTCCAGCTAGTAAGGTTCACATAATTCCTAACCAAGTTTTGACACAGATTCCCAATTCGGGCATTCAGAACATATAGCACGTTGCTGTAAGCAAGCACATTCTCCTGCAAAGATGCAAGTTACTATGTAGGAACAAGTTTGAATAGGACTTTCAAAGATGCCCAGAACTGAGCTAAACTTGGTATGTCTCCAACTCCTAGAAATAACTTCATGCCCCATCTCCCTTACTTCCAGCTAGTAAGGATCACATAATTCCTAACAAAGTTTTGACACAGATTCCCAATTCGGGCATTCAGAACATATAGCACGTTGCTGTAAGCAAGCACATTCTCATTCAAAGTTGCAAGTTACTATGTAGGAACAAGTTTGTATAGGTATTTCAAAGATGCCCAGAACTGTGCTAAACTTGGTATGTGTCCAACTCCTGGAAATACCTTCATGCCACAACTCCCTTACTTCCAGTTAGTAAGGATCACATAATTCCTAACAAATTTTGACACAGATTCCCAATTCGGGCATTCAGAACATATAGCACGTTGCTGTAAGCAAGCACATTCTCATTCAAAGTTGCAAGTTACTATGTAGGAACAAGATTGTATAGGTATTTCAAAGATGCCCAGAACTGAGCTAAACGTTGTATGTCTCCAACTGCTAGAAATAACTTCATGCCCAATCTCCCTTACTTCCAGCTAGTAAGGATCACATAATTCCTAACAAAGTTTTGACACAGATTCCCAATTCGGGCATTCAGAACATGTAACACCTTGCTGTAAGCAAGCACATTCTCATTCAAAGTTGCAAGTTACTATGTAGGAACAAGTTTGTAAAGGTATTTCAAAGATGCCCAGAACTGAGCTAAACGTTGTATGTCTCCAACTCCTAGAAATAACTTCATGCCCCATCACACTTACTTCCAGCTAGTAAGGATCACATAATTCCTAACAATGTTTTGACACAGAATCCCAATTCGGGCATTCAGAACATATAGCACGTTGCTGTAAGCAAGCACATTCTCATTCAAAGTTGCAAGTTACTATGTAGGAACAAGTTTGTATAGGTATTTCAAAGATGCCCAGAACTGAGCTAAACTTGGTATGTCTCCAACTCCTAGAAATAACTTCATACCCCATCTCCCTTACTTCTAGCTAGTAAGGATCACATAATTCCTAACAAAGTTTTGACACAGATTCCCAATTCGGGCATTCAGAACATATAGCACGTTGTTGAAAGCAAGCACATTCTCATTCAAAGTTGCAAGTTACTGTGTAGGAACAAGTTTGTATAGGTATTTCAAAGATGCCCAGAACTGTGCTAAAATTGGTATGTGTCCAACTCCTAGAAATACCTTCATGCCACAACTCCCTTACTTCCAGCTAGTAAGGATCACATAATTCCTAACAAATTTTGACACAGATTCCCAATTCGGGCATTCAGAACATATAGCACGTTGCTGTAAGCAAACACATTCTCATTCAAAGTTGCAAGTTACTATGTAGGAACAAGTTTGTATTGGTATTTCAAAGATGCCCAGAACAGAGCTAAACTTGTATGTGTCCAACTCCTAGAAATAACTTCATGCCCCATCTCACTTACTTCCAGCTAGTAAGGATCACATAATTCCTAACAAAGTTTTGACACAGATTCCCAATTCGGGCAATCAGAACATGTAGCACGTTGCTGTAAGCAAGCACATTCTTATTCAAAGTTGCAAGTTACTATGTAGGGACAAGTTTGTAAAGGTATTTCAAAGATGCCCAGAACTGAGCTAAACGTTGTATGTCTCCAACTCCTTGAAATAACTTCATGCCCAATCTCCCTTACTTCCAGCTAGTAAGGATCACATCATTCCTAACAATGTTTTGACACAGATTCCCAATTCGGTCATTCAGAACATATAGCACATTGCTGAAAGCAAGCACATTCTCTTTCAAAGTTGCAAGTTACTATGTAGGAACAAGTTTGTATAGGTATTTCAAAGATGCCCAGAACTGAGCTAAACTTGGTATTTCCTCAACTCCTAGAAATAACTTCATGCCCCAACTCCCTTACTTCCAGCTAGTAAGGTTCACATTATTCCTAACAAAGTTTTGACACAGATTCCCAATTCGGGCATTCAGAACATATAGCACGTTGCTGTAAGCAAGCACATTCTCATGCAAAGATGCAAGTTACTATGTAGGAACAAGTTTGAATAGGACTTTCAAAGATGCCCAGAACTGAGCTAAACTTGGTATGTCTCCAACTCCTAGAAATAACTTCATGCCCCATCTCCCTTACTTCCAGCTAGTAAGGATCACATAATTCCTAACAATGTTTTGACACAGAATCCCAATTCGGGCATTCAGAACATATAGCACGTTGCTGTAAGCAAGCACATTCTCATTCAAAGTTGCAAGTTACTATGTAGGAACAAGTTTGTATAGGTATTTCAAAGATGCCCAGAACTGAGCTAAACTTGGGATGTCTCCAACTCCTAGAAATAACTTCATACCCCATCTCCCTTACTTCTAGCTAGTAAGGATCACATAATTCCTAACAAAGTTTTGACACAGATTCACAATTCGGGCATTCAGAACATATAGCACGTTGTTGAAAGCAAGCACATTCTCATTCAAAGTTGCAAGTTACTGTGTAGGAACAAGTTTGTATAGGTATTTCAAAGATGCCCAGAACTGTGCTAAAATTGGTATGTGTCCAACTCCTAGAAATACCTTCATGCCACAACTCCCTTACTTCCAGCTAGTAAGGATCACATAATTCCTAACAAATTTTGACACAGATTCCCAATTCGGGCATTCAGAACATATAGCACGTTGCTGTAAGCAAACACATTCTCATTCAAAGTTGCAAGTTACTATGTAGGAACAAGTTTGTATAGGTATTTCAAAGATGCCCAGAACAGAGCTAAACTTGTATGTGTCCAACTCCTAGAAATAACTTCATGCCCCATCTCCCTTACTTCCAGCTAGTAAGGATCACATCATTCCTAACAAAGTTTTGACACAGATTCCCAATTCGGGCAATCAGAACATGTAGCACGTTGCTGTAAGCAAGCACATTCTTATTCAAAGTTGCAAGTTACTATGTAGGGACAAGTTTGTAAAGGTATTTCAAAGATGCCCAGAACTGAGCTAAACGTTGTATGTCTCCAACTCCTTGAAATAACTTCATGCCCAATCTCCCTTACTTCCAGCTAGTAAGGATCACATCATTCCTAACAATGTTTTGACACAGATTCCCAATTCGGGCATTCAGAACATATAGCACATTGCTGTAAGCAAGCACATTCTCTTTCAAAGTTGCAAGTTACTATGTAGGAACAAGTTTGTATAGGTATTTCAAAGATGCCCAGAACTGAGCTAAACTTGGTATTTCCTCAACTCCTAGAAATAACTTCATGCCCCAACTCCCTTACTTCCAGCTAGTAAGGTTCACATAATTCCTAACCAAGTTTTGACACAGATTCCCAATTCGGGCATTCAGAACATATAGCACGTTGCTGTAAGCAAGCACATTCTCATGCAAAGATGCAAGTTACTATGTAGGAACAAGTTTGAATAGGACTTTCAAAGATGCCCAGAACTGAGCTAAACTTGGTATGTCTCCAACTCCTAGAAATAACTTCATGCCCCATCTCCCTTACTTCCAGCTAGTAAGGATCACATAATTCCTAACAAAGTTTTGACACAGATTCCCAATTCGGGCATTCAGAACATATAGCACGTTGCTGTAAGCAAGCACATTCTCATTCAAAGTTGCAAGTTACTATGTAGGAACAAGTTTGTATAGGTATTTCAAAGATGCCCAGAACTGTGCTAAACTTGGTATGTGTCCAACTCCTAGAAATACCTTCATGCCACAACTCCCTTACTTCCAGTTAGTAAGGATCACATAATTCCTAACAAATTTTGACACAGATTCCCAATTCGGGCATTCAGAACATACAGCACGTTGATGTAAGCAAGCACATTCTCATTCAAAGTTGCAAGTTACTATGTAGGAACAAGATTGTATAGGTATTTCAAAGATGCCCAGAACTGAGCTAAACGTTGTATGTCTCCAACTGCTAGAAATAACTTCATGCCCAATCTCCCTTACTTCCAGCTAGTAAGGATCACATAATTCCTAACAAAGTTTTGACACAGATTCCCAATTCGGGCATTCAGAACATGTAGCACGTTGCTGTAAGCAAGCACATTCAATTCAAAGTTGCAAGTTACTATGTAGGAACAAGTTTGTGTAGGTATTTCAATGATGCCCAGAACTGAGCTAAACGTTGTATGTCTCCAACTGCTAGAAATAACTTCATGCCCCAACTCCCTTACTTCCAGCTAGTAAGGATCACATCATTCCTAACAATGTTTTGACACAGATTCCCAATTCGGTCATTCAGAACATATAGCACATTGCTGTAAGCGAGCACATTCTCATTCAAAGTTGCAAGTTACTATGTAGGAACAAGTTTGTATAGGTATTTCAAAGATGCCCAGAACTGAGCTAAACTTGGTATTTCCTCAACTGCTAGAAATAACTTCATGCCCCAACTCCCTTACTTCCAGCTAGTAAGGATCACATAATTCCTAACAAAGTTTTGACACAGATTCCCAATTCGGGCATTCAGAACATATAGCACGTTGCTGTAAGCAAGCACATTCTCATGCAAACATGCAAGTTACTATGTAGGAACAAGTTTGAATAGGACTTTCAATGATGCCCAGAACTGAGCTAAACTTGGTATGTCTCCAACTCCTAGAAATATCTTCATGCCCCATCTCCCTTACTTCCAGCTAGTAAGGATCACATAATTCCTAACAAAGTTTTGACACAGATTCCCAATTCGGGCATTCAGAACATATAGCACGTTGCTGTAAGCAAGCACATTCTCATACAAACTTGCAAGTTACTATGTAGGAACAAGTTTGTATAGGTATTTCAAAGATGCCCAGAACTGTGCTAAACTTGGTATGTGTCCAACTCCTAGAAATACCTTCATGCCACAACTCCCTTACTTCCAGTTAGTAAGGATCACATAATTCCTAACAAATTTTGACACAGATTCCCAATTCGGGCATTCAGAACATATAGCAAGTTGCTGTAAGCAAGCACATTCTCATTCAAAGTTGCAAGTTACTATGTAGGAACAAGTTTGTAAAGGTATTTCAAAGATGCCCAGAACTCAGCTAAACGTTGTATGTCTCCAACTCCTAGAAATAACTTCATGCCCCATCACCCTTACTTCCAGCTAGTAAGGATCACATAATTCCTAACAATGTTTTGACACAGAATCCCAATTCGGGCATTCAGAACATATAGCACGTTGCTGTAAGCAAGCACATTCTCATTCAAAGTTGCAAGTTACTATGTAGGAACAAGTTTGTATAGGTATTTCAAAGATGCCCAGAACTGAGCTAAACTTGGGATGTCTCCAACTCCTAGAAATAACTTCATACCCCATCTCCCTTACTTCTAGCTAGTAAGGATCACATAATTCCTAACAAAGTTTTGACACAGATTCCCAATTCGGGCATTCAGAACATATAGCACGTTGTTGAAAGCAAGCACATTCTCATTCAAAGTTGCAAGTTACTGTGTAGGAACAAGTTTGTATAGGTATTTCAAAGATGCTCAGAACTGTGCTAAAATTGGTATGTGTCCAACTCCTAGAAATACCTTCATGCCCCAACTCCCTTACTTCCAGCTAGTAAGGATCACATAATTCCTAACAAATTTTGACACAGATTCCCAATTCGGGCATTCAGAACATATAGCACGTTGCTGTAAGCAAACACATTCTCATTCAAAGTTGCAAGTTACTATGTAGGAACAAGTTTGTATAGGTATTTCAAAGATGCCCAGAACAGAGCTAAACATGTATGTGTCCAACTCCTAGAAATAACTTCATGCCCCATCTACCTTACTTCCAGCTAGTAAGGATCACATAATTCCTAACAAAGTTTTGACACAGATTCCCAATTCGGGCAATCAGAACATGTAGCACGTTGCTGTAAGCAAGCACATTCTTATTCAAAGTTGCAAGTTACTATGTAGGGACAAGTTTGTAAAGGTATTTCAAAGATGCCCAGAACTGAGCTAAACGTTGTATGTCTCCAACTCCTTGAAATAACTTCATGCCCAATCTCCCTTACTTCCAGCTAGTAAGGATCACATCATTCCTAACAATGTTTTGACACAGATTCCCAATTCGGGCATTCAGAACATATAGCACATTGCTGTAAGCAAGCACATTCTCTTTCAAAGTTGCAAGTTACTATGTAGGAAAGAGTTTGTATAGGTATTTCAAAGATGCCCAGAACTGAGCTAAACTTGGTATTTCCTCAACTCCTAGAAATAACTTCATGCCCCAACTCCCTTACTTCCAGCTAGTAAGGTTCACATAATTCCTAACCAAGTTTTGACACAGATTCCCAATTCGGGCATTCAGAACATATAGCACGTTGCTGTAAGCAAGCACATTCTCCTGCAAAGATGCAAGTTACTATGTAGGAACAAGTTTGAATAGGACTTTCAAAGATGCCCAGAACTGAGCTAAACTTGGTATGTCTCCAACTCCTAGAAATAACTTCATGCCCCATCTCCCTTACTTCCAGCTAGTAAGGATCACATAATTCCTAACAAAGTTTTGACACAGATTCCCAATTCGGGCATTCAGAACATATAGCACGTTGCTGTAAGCAAGCACATTCTCATTCAAAGTTGCAAGTTACTATGTAGGAACAAGTTTGTATAGGTATTTCAAAGATGCCCAGAACTGTGCTAAACTTGGTATGTGTCCAACTCCTAGAAATACCTTCATGCCACAACTCCCTTACTTCCAGTTAGTAAGGATCACATAATTCCTAACAAATTTTGACACAGATTCCCAATTCGGGCATTCAGAACATATAGCACGTTGCTGTAAGCAAGCACATTCTCATTCAAAGTTGCAAGTTACTATGTAGGAACAAGATTGTATAGGTATTTCAAAGATGCCCAGAACTGAGCTAAACGTTGTATGTCTCCAACTGCTAGAAATAACTTCATGCCCAATCTCCCTTACTTCCAGCTAGTAAGGATCACATAATTCCTAACAAAGTTTTGACACAGATTCCCAATTCTGGCATTCAGAACATATAGCACGTTGATGTAAGCAAGCACATTCTCATTCAAAGTTGCAAGTTACTATGTAGGAACAAGTTTGTATAGGTATTTCAAAGATGCCCAGAACTGAGCTAAACTTGGTATGTCTCCAACTCCTAGAAATAACTTCATGCCCCATCTCCCTTACTTCCAGCTATTAAGGATCACATAATTCCTAACAAAGTTTTGACACAGATTCCCAATTCGGGCATTCAGAACATGTAGCACGTTGCTGTAAGCAAGCACATTCAATTCAAAGTTGCAAGTTACTATGTAGGAACAAGTTTGTGTAGGTATTTCAAAGATGCCCAGAACTGAGCTAAACGTTGTATGTCTCCAACTGCTAGAAATAACTTCATGCCCAATCTCCCTTAATTCCAGCTAGTAAGGATCACATCATTCCTAACAATGTTTTGACACAGATTCCCAATTCGGTCATTCAGAACATATAGCACATTGCTGTAAGCAAGCACATTCTCATTCAAAGTTGCAAGTTACTATGTAGGAACAAGTTTGTATAGGTATTTCAAAGATGCCCAGAACTGAGCTAAACTTGGTATTTCCTCAACTGCTAGAAATATCTTCATGCCCCAACTCCCTTACTTCCAGCTAGTAAGGATCACATAATTCCTAACAAAGTTTTGACACAGATTCCCAATTCGGGCATTCAGAACATATAGCACGTTGCTGTAAGCAAGCACATTCTCATGCAAACATGCAAGTTACTATGTAGGAACAAGTTTGAATAGGACTTTCAAAGATGCCCAGAACTGAGCTAAACTTGGTATGTCTCCAACTCCTAGAAATAACTTCATGCCCCATCTCCCTTACTTCCAGCTAGTAAGGATCACATAATTCCTAACAAAGTTTTGACAAAGATTCCCAATTCGGGCATTCAGAACATATAGCACGTTGCTGTAAGCAAGCACATTCTCATACAAACTTGCAAGTTACTATGTAGGAACAAGTTTGTATAGGTATTTCAAAGATGCCCAGAACTGTGCTAAACTTGGTATGTTTCCAACTCCTAGAAATACCTTCATGCCACAACTCCCTTACTTCCAGTTAGTAAGGATCACATAATTCCTAACAAATTTTGACACAGATTCCCAATTCGGGCATTCAGAACATATAGCAAGTTGCTGTAAGCAAGCACATTCTCATTCAAAGTTGCAAGTTAATATGTAAGAACAAGTTTGTATAGGTATTTCAAAGATGCCCAGAACTGAGCTAAACGTTGTATGTGTCCAACTCCTAGAAATAATTTCATGCCCCATCTCCCTTACTTCCAGCTAGTAAGGATCACATAATTCCTAACAAAGTTTTGACACAGATTCCCAATTCGGGCATTCAGAACATGTAACACCTTGCTGTAAGCAAGCACATTCTCATTCAAAGTTGCAAGTTACTATGTAGGAACAAGTTTGTAAATGTATTTCAAAGATGCCCAGAACTGAGCTAAACGTTGTATGTCTCCAACTCCTAGAAATAACTTCATGCCCCATCACCCTTACTTCCAGCTAGTAAGGATCACATAATTCCTAACAATGTTTTGACACAGACTCCCAATTCGGGCATTCAGAACATATAGCACGTTGCTGTAAGCAAGCACATTCTCATTCAAAGTTGCAAGTTACTATGTAGGAACAAGTTTGTATAGGTATTTCAAAGATGCCCAGAACTGAGCTAAACTTGGTATGTCTCCAACTCCTAGAAATAACTTCATGCCCCATCTCCCTTACTTCCAGCTATTAAGGATCACATAATTCCTAACAAAGTTTTGACACAGATTCCCAATTCTGGCATTCAGAACTTGTAGCACGTTGCTGTAAGCAAGCACATTCAATTCAAAGTTGCAAGTTACTATGTAGGAACAAGTTTGTGTAGGTATTTCAAAGATGCCCAGAACTGAGCTAAACGTTGTATGTCTCCAACTGCTAGAAATAACTTCAAGCCCCAACTCCCTTACTTCCAGCTAGTAAGGATCACATCATTCCTAACAATGTTTTGACACAGATTCCCAATTCGGTCATTCAGAACATATAGCACATTGCTGTAAGCAAGCACATTCTCATTCAAAGTTGCAAGTTACTATGTAGGAACAAGTTTGTATAGGTATTTCAAAGATGCCCAGAACTGAGCTAAACTTGGTATTTCCTCAACTGCTAGAAATAACTTCATGCCCCAACTCCCTTACTTCCAGCTAGTAAGGATCACATAATTCCTAACAAAGTTTTGACACAGATTCCCAATTCGGGCATTCAGAACATATAGCACGTTGCTGTAAGCAAGCACATTCTCATGCAAACATGCAAGTTACTATGTAGGAACAAGTTTGAATAGGACTTTAAAAGATGCCCAGAACTGAGCTAAACTTGGTATGTCTCCAACTCCTAGAAATAACTTCATGTCCCATCTCCCTTACTTCCAGCTAGTAAGGATCACATAATTCCTAACAAAGTTTTGACACAGATTCCCAATTCGGGCATTCAGAACATATAGCACGTTGCTGTAAGCAAGCACATTCTCATACAAACTTGCAAGTTACTATGTAGGAACAAGTTTGTATAGGTATTTCAAAGATGCCCAGAACTGTGCTAAACTTGGTATGTGTCCAACTCCTAGCAATACCTTCATGCCACAACTCCCTTACTTCCAGTTAGTAAGGATCACATAATTCCTAACAAATTTTGACACAGATTCCCAATTCGGGCATTCAGAACATATAGCAAGTTGCTGTAAGCAAGCACATTCTCATTCAAAGTTGCAAGTTAATATGTAAGAACAAGTTTGTATAGGTATTTCAAAGATGCCCAGAACTGAGCTAAACGTTGTATGTGTCCAACTCCTAGAAATAATTTCATGCCCCATCTCCCTTACTTCCAGCTAGTAAGGATCACATAATTCCTAACAAAGTTTTGACACAGATTCCCAATTCGGGCATTCAGAACATGTAACACCTTGCTGTAAGCAAGCACATTCTCATTCAAAGTTGCAAGTTACTATGTAGGAACAAGTTTGTAAAGGTATTTCAAAGATGCCCAGAACTCAGCTAAACGTTGTATGTCTCCAACTCCTAGAAATAACTTCATGCCCCATCACCCTTACTTCCAGCTAGTAAGGATCACATAATTCCTAACAAATTTTGACACAGATTCCCAATTCGGGCATTCAGAACATATAGCACGTTGCTGTAAGCAAGCACATTCTCATTCAAAGTTGCAAGTTAATATGTAGGAACAAGTTTGTATAGGTATTTCAAAGATGGCCAGAACTGAGCTAAACTTGGTATGTGTCCAACTCCTAGAAATAACTTCATGCCCCATCACCCTTACTTCCAGCTAGTAAGGATCACATAATTCCTAACAATGTTTTGACACAGAATCCCAATTCGGGCATACAGAACATATAGCACGTTGCTGTAAGCAAGCACATTCTCATTCAAAGTTGCAAGTTACTATGTAGGAACAAGTTTCTATAGGTATTTCAAAGATGCCCAGAACTGTGCTAAACTTGGTATGTGTCCAACTCCTAGAAATACCTTCATACCCCAACTCCCTTACTTCCAGCTAGTAAGGATCACATAATTCCAAACAAATTTTGACACAGATTCCCAAATCGGGCATTCAGAACATATAGCAAGTTGCTGTAAGCAATCACATTCTCATTCAAAGTTGCAAAATAATATGTAGGAACAAGTTTGTATAGGTATTTCAAAGATACCCAGAACTGAGCTAAACTTGGTATGTATCGAAATCCTAGAAATAATTTCATGCCCCATCTCCCTTACTTCCAGCTAGTAAGGATCACATAATTCCTAACAAAGATTTGACACAGATTCCCAATACTGGCATTCAGAACATGTACCACGTTGCTGTAAGCAATCACATTCTCATTCAAAGTTGCAAGTTACTATGTAGGAACAAGTTTGTAAAGGTATTTCAAAGATGCCCAGAACTGAGCTAAACGTTGTATGTCTCCAACTCCTAGAAATAACTTCATGCCTCATGACCATTACTTCCAGCTAGTAAGGATCACATCGTTCCTAACAAAGTTTTGACACAGATTCCCAATTCGGGCATTCAGAACATGTAACACCTTGCTGTAAGCAAGCACATTCTCATTCAAAGTTGCAAGTTACTATGTAGGAACAAGTTTGTAAAGGTATTTCAAAGATGCCCAGAACTCAGCTAAACGTTGTATGTCTCCAACTCCTAGAAATAACTTCATGCCCCATCACCCTTACTTCCAGCTAGTAAGGATCACATAATTCCTAACAAATTTTGACACAGATTCCCAATTCGGGCATTCAGAACATATAGCACGTTGCTGTAAGCAAGCACATTCTCATTCAAAGTTGCAAGTTAATATGTAGGAACAAGTTTGTATAGGTATTTCAAAGATGCCCAGAACTGAGCTAAACTTGGTATGTGTCCAACTCCTAGAAATAACTTCATGCCCCATCACCCTTACTTCCAGCTAGTAAGGATCACATAATTCCTAACAATGTTTTGACACAGAATCCCAATTCGGGCATACAGAACATATAGCACGTTGCTGTAAGCAAGCACATTCTCATTCAAAGTTGCAAGTTACTATGTAGGAACAAGTTTCTATAGGTATTTCAAAGATGCCCAGAACTGTGTTAAACTTGGTATGTGTCCAACTCCTAGAAATACCTTCATACCCCAACTCCCTTACTTCCAGCTAGTAAGGATCACATAATTCCAAACAAATTTTGACACAGATTCCCAAATCGGGCATTCAGAACATATAGCAAGTTGCTGTAAGCAATCACATTCTCATTCAAAGTTGCAAAATAATATGTAGGAACAAGTTTGTATAGGTATTTCAAAGATACCCAGAACTGAGCTAAACTTGGTATGTATCGAAATCCTAGAAATAATTTCATGCCCCATCTCCCTTACTTCCAGCTAGTAAGGATCACATAATTCCTAACAAAGATTTGACACAGATTCCCAATAATGGCATTCAGAACATGTACCACGTTGCTGTAAGCAATCACATTCTCATTCAAAGTTGCAAGTTACTATGTAGGAACAAGTTTGTAAAGGTATTTCAAAGATGCCCAGAACTGAGCTAAACGTTGTATGTCTCCAACTCCTAGAAATAACTTCATGCCTCATGACCCTTACTTCCAGCTAGTAAGGATCACATCGTTCCTAACAATGTTTTGACACAGATTCCCAATTCGGGCATTCAGAACATATAGCACGTTGCTGTAAGCAAGCACATTCTCATTCAAAGTTGCAAGTTACTATGTAGGAACAAGTTTGTATAGGTATTTCAAAAATGCCCAGAACTGAGCTAAACTTGGTATGTCTCCAACTCCTCGAAATAACTTCATGCCCCATCTCACTTACTTCCAGCTAGTAAGGATCACATAATTCCTAACAAAGTTTTGACACAGATTCCCAATTCGGGCATTCAGAACTTATAGCACGTTGCTGTAAGCAAGCACATTCAATTCAAAGTTGCAAGTTACTATGTAGGAACAAGTTTGTATAGGTATTTCAAAGATGCCCAGAACTGAGCTAAACGTTGTATGTCTCCAACTCCTAGAAATAACTTCATACCCCAACTCCCTTACTTCCAACTATTAAGGATCACATATTTCCTAACAAATTTTGACACAGATTCCCAATTCGGGCATTCAGAACATATAGCACGTTGCTGTAAGCAATCACATTCTCATTCAAAGTTGCAAGTTACTCTGTAGGAACAAGTTTGTATAGGTATTTCAAAGATGCCCAGAACTTAGCTAAACTTGGTATGTGTCCAAATCCAAGAAATAATTTCATGCCCCATCTCCCTTACTTCCAGCTAGTAAGGATCACATAATTCCTAACAAAGTTTTGACACAGATTCCCAATTCGGGCATTCAGAACATGTAGCACGTTGCTGTAAGCAAGCACATTCTCATTCAAAGTTGCAACTTACTATGTAGGAACAAGTTTGTAAAGGTATTTCAAAGATGCCCGGAACTGAGCTAAACGTTTTATGCCTCCAACTCCTTGAAATAATTTCATGCCCCATCTCCCTTACTTCCAGCTAGTAAGGATCACATAATTCCTAACAAAGTTTTGACACAGATTCCAATTCGGGCATTCAGAACATGTAGCACGTTGCTGTAAGCAAGCACATTCAATTCAAAGTTGCAAGTTACTCTGTAGGATCAAGTTTGTATAGGTATTTCAAAGATGCCCAGAACTGAGCTAAACTTAATATGTGTCCAAATCCTAGAAATAATTTCATGCCCCATCTCCCATACTTCCAGCTAGTAAGGATCACATAATTCCTAACAAAGTTTTGACACAGATTCCAAATTCGGGCATTCAGAACATGTAGCACGTTGCTGTATGCAAGCACATTCTCATTCAAAGTTGCAACTTACTATGTAGGAACAAGTTTGTATAGGTATTTCAAAGATGCCCAGAACTGAGCTAAACGTTGTATGTCTCCAACTCCTAGAAATAACTTCATGCCCCATCTCCCTTACTTCCAGCTAGTAAGGATCACATAATTCCTAACAAAGTTTTGACACAGATTCCCAATTCGGGCTTTCAGAACATATAGGACGTTGCTGTAAGCAAGCACATTCTCATTCAAATTTGCAAGTTACTATGTAGGAACAAGTTTGTATAGGTATTTCAAAGATGCACAGAACTGAGCTAAAAGTTGTATGTCTCCAACTCCTAGAAATAACTTCATGCCCCATCTCACTTACTTCCAGCTAGTAAGGATCACATAATTTTTAACAAAGTTTTGACACAGATTCCCAATTCGGTCATTCAGAACATATAGCACGTTGCTGTAAGCAAGCACATTCTCATTCAAAGTTGCAAGTTACTATGTAGGAACAAGATTGTATAGGTATTTCAAAGATGCCCAGAACTGAGCTAAACGTTGTATGTGTCCAACTGCTAGAAATAACTTCATGCCCCATCTCCCTTACTTCCAGCTAGTAAGGATCACATAATTCCTAACAAAGTTTTGACACAGATTCCCAATTCGGGCATTCAGAACATATAGCACGTTGCTGTAAGCAAGCACATTCTCATTCAAAGTTGCAAGTTACTATGTAGGGACAAGTTTGTAAAGGTATTTCAAAGATGCCCAGAACTGAGCTAAACGTTGTATGTCTCCAACTCCTTGAAATAACTTCATGCCCCATCTCCCTTACTTCCAGCTAGTAAGGATCACATGATTCCTAACAATGTTTTGACACAGATTCCCAATTCGGGCATTCAGAACATGTAGCACATTGCTGTAAGCAAGCACATTCAATTCAAAGTTGCAAGTTACTATGTAGGAACAAGTTTGTATAGGTATTTCAAAGATGCCCAGAACTGAGCTAAACTTGGTATGTGTCCATCTCCTAGAAATAACTTCATGCCCCATCTCCCTTACTTCCAGCTAGTAAGGATCACATAATTCCTAACAAAGTTTTGACACAGATTCCCAATTCGGGCATTCAGAACATGTAGCACGTTGCTGTAAGCAAGCACATTCTCATTCAAAGTTGCAAGTTACTATGTAGGAACAAGTTTGTATAGGTATTTCAAAGATGCCCAGAACTGAGCTAAACTTGGTATGTCTCCAACTCCTAGAAATAACTTCATACCCCATCTCCCTTACTTCCAGCTAGTAAGGATTACATAATTCCTAACAAAGTTTTGACACAGATTCCCAATTCGTGCATTCAGAACATTTAGCACGTTGTTTTAAGCAAGCACATTCTCATGCAAACATGCAAGTTACTATGTAGGAACAAGTTTGTATAGGACTTTCAAAGATGCCCAGATCTGAGCTAAACTTGGTATGTCTCCAACTCCTAGAAATAACTTCATGCCCCATCTCCCTTACTTCCAGCTAGTAAGGATCACGTAATTCCTAACAAATTTTGACACAGATTCCCAATTCGGGCATTCAGAACATATAGCACGTTGCTGTAAGCAAGCACATTCTCATACAAACTTGCAAGTTACTATGTAGGAACAAGTTTGTATAGGTATTTCAAAGATGCCCAGAACTGTGCTAAACTTGGTATGTGTCCAACTCCTAGAAATACCTTCATGCCACAACTCCCTTACTTCCAGTTAGTAAGGATCACATAATTCCTAACAAATTTTGACACAGATTCCCAATTCGGGCATTCAGAACATATAGCAAGTTGCTGTAAGCAAGCACATTCTCATTCAAAGTTGCAAGTTAATATGTAAGGACAAGTTTGTATAGGTATTTCAAAGATGCCCAGAACTGAGCTAACCGTTGTATGTGTCCAACTCCTAGAAATAATTTCATGCCCCATCTCCCTTACTTCCAGCTAGTAAGGATCACATAATTCCTAACAAAGTTTTGACACAGATTCCCAATTCGGGCATTCAGAACATATAGCACATTGCTGTAAGCAAGCACATTCTCATTCAAAGTTGCAAGTTACTATGTAGGAACAAGTTTGTAAAGGTATTTCAAAGATGCCCAGAACTGAGCTAAACTTTGTATGTCTCCAACTCCTAGAAATAACTTCATGCCCCATCACCCTTACTTCCAGCTAGTAATGATCACATAATTCCTAACAATGTTTTGACACAGAATCCCAATTCGGGCATTCAGAACATATAGCACGTTGCTGTAAGCAAGCACATTCTCATTCAAAGTTGCAAGTTACTATGTAGGAACAAGTTTGTATAGGTATTTCAAAGATGCCCAGAACTGAGCTAAACTTGGTATGTCTCCAACTCCTAGAAATAACTTCATACCCCATCTCCCTTACTTCTAGCTAGTAAGGATCACATAATTCCTAACAAAGTTTTGACACAGATTCACAATTCGGGCATTCAGAACATATAGCACGTTGTTGAAAGCAAGCACATTCTCATTCAAAGTTTCAAGTTACTATGTAGGAACAAGTTTGTATAGGTATTTCAAAGATGCCCAGAACTGTGCTAAAATTGGTATGTGTCCAACTCCTAGAAATAACTTCATGCCACAACTCCCTTACTTCCAGCTAGTAAGGATCACATAATTCCTAACAAATTTTGACACAGATTCCCAATTCGGGCATTCAGAACATATAGCACGTTGCTGTAAGCAAGCACATTCTCATTCAAAGTTGCAAGTTACTATGTAGGAACAAGTTTGTATAGGTATTTCAAAGATGCCCAGAACTGAGCTAAACTTGTATGTGTCCAACTCCTAGAAATAACTTCATGCCCCAACTCCCTTACTTCCAGCTAGTAAGGATCACATAATTCCTAACAAAGTTTTGACACAGATTCCCAATTCGGGCATTCAGAACATATAGCACGTTGCTGTAAGCAAGCACATTCTCATTCAAAGTTGCAAGTTACTATGTAGGGACAAGTTTGTATACGTATTTCAAAGATGCCCAGAACTGAGCTAAACGTTGTATGTGTCCAACTCCTAGAAATACCTTCATGCCCCAACTCCCTTACTTCCAGCTAGTAAGGATCACATAATTCCTAACAAAGTTTTGACACAGATTCCCAATTCGGGCATTCAGAACATATAGCACGTTGCTGTAAGCAAGCACATTCTCATTCAAAGTTGCAAGTTACTATGTAGGAACAAGTTTGTATAGGTATTTCAAAGATGCCCAGAACTGTGCTAAACTTGGTATGTCTCCAACTCCTAGAAATAACTTCATGCCCCATCTCCCTTACTTCCAGCTAGTAAGGATCACATAATTCCTAACAAAGTTTTGACACAGATTCCCAATTCGGGCATTCAGAACATATAGCACGTTGCTGTAAGCAAGCACATTCTCATTCAAAGTTGCAAGTTACTATGTAGGAACAAGTTTGTATAGGTATTTCAAAGATGCCCAGAACTGTGCTAAAATTGGTATGTGTCAAACTCCTAGAAATACCTTCATGCCACAACTCCCTTACTTCCAGTTAGTAAGAATCACATAATTCCTAACAAATTTTGACACAGATTCCCAATTCGGGCATTCAGAACATATAGCACGTTGCTGTAAGCAAGCACATTCTCATTCAAAGTTGTAAGTTAATATGTAGGAACAAGTTTGTATAGGTATTTCAAAGATGCCCAGAACTGAGCTAAACTTGGTATGTGTCCCACTCGTAGAAATAACTTCATGCCCCATCTCCCTTACTTCCAGCTAGTAAGGATCACATAAATCCTAACAAACTTTTGACACAGATTACCAATTCGGGCATTCGGAACATGTAGCACGTTGCTGTAAGCAAGCACATTCTCATTCAAAGTTGCAAGTTACTATGTAGGAACAAGTTTGTAAAGGTAGTTCAAAGATGCCCAGAACTGAGCTAAACGTTGTATGTCTCCAACTCCTTGAAATAACTTCATGCCCAATCTCCCTTCCTTCCAGCTAGTAAGGATCACATCATTCCTAACAATGTTTTGACACAGATTCCCAATTCGGGCATTCAGAACATATAGCACATTGCTGTAAGCAAGCATATTCTCATTCAAATTTGCAAGTTACTATGTAGGAACAAGTTTGTATAGGTATTTCAAAGATGCCCAGAACTGAGCTAAACGTTGTATGTCTCCAACTCCCTGAAATAACTTCATGCCCAATCTCCCTTACTTCCAGCTAGTAAGGATCACAATATTCCTAACAAAGTTTTGACACAGATTCCCAATTCGGGCATTCAGAACATATAGCACGTTGCTGTAAGCAAGCACATTCTCATTCAAAGTTGCAAGTTACTCTGTAGGAACAAGTTTGTATACGTATTTCAAAGATGCCCAGAACTGAGCTAAACGTTGTATGTCTCCAACTCCTAGAAATAACTTCATGCCCCATCTCCCTTACTTCCAGCTAGTAAGGATCACATAATTCCTAACAAAGTTTTGACACAGATTCCCAATTCGGGCATTCAGAACATGTAGCACGTTGCTGTAAGCAAGCACATTCTCATTCAAAGTTGCAAGTTACTATGTAGGAACAAGTGTGTATAGGTATTTCAAAGCTGCCCAGAACTGAGCTAAACGTTGTATGTCTCCAACTCCTAGAAATAACTTCATACACCATCTCCCTTACTTCCAGCTAGTAAGGATCACATAATTCCTAACAAAGTTTGGACACAGATTCCCAATTCGGGCATTCAGAACATATAGCACGTTGCTGTAAGCAAGCACATTCTCATTCAAAGTTGCAAGTTATTATGTAGGAACAAGTTTGTATAGGTATTTCAAAGATGCCCAGAACTGAGCTAAACTTGGAATGTCTCCAACTCCTAAAAATAACTTCATGCCCCAACTCCCTTACTTCCAGCTAGTAAGGATCACATAATTCCTAACAAATTTTGACACAGATTCCCAATTCGGGCATTCAGAACATATAGCACGTTGCTGTAAGCAAGCACATTCTCATTCAAAGTTGCAAGTTACTATGTAGGAACAAGTTTGTATACGTATTTCAAAGATGCGCAGAACTGTGCTAAACTTGATATGTGTCCAACTCCTAGAAATAACTTCATGCACCAACTCCCTTACTTCCAGCTAGTAAGAATCACATAATTCCTAACAAAGTTTTGACACAGATTCCCAATTCGGGCATTCAGAACATATAGCACGTTGCTGTAAGCAAGCACATTCTCATTCAAAGTTGCAAGTTAATATGTAGGAACAAATTTGTATAGGTATTTCAAAGATGCACAGAACTGAGCTAATCTTGGTATGTCCTCAACTCCTAGAAATAACTTCATGCCCCATCTCCCTTACTTCCAGCTAGTAAGGATCACATAATTCCTAACAAAGTTTTGACACAGATTCCCAATTCTTGCATTCAGAACATATAGCACGTTGCTGTAAGCAAGCACATTCTCATTCAAATATGCAAGTTACTATGTAGGAACAAGTTTGAATAGGACTTTCAAAGATGCCCAGAACTGAGCTAAACTTGGTATGTCTCCAACTCCTAGAAATAACTTCATGCCCCATCTCCCTTACTTCCAGCTAGTAAGGATCACATAATTCCTAACAAAGTTTTGACACAGATTCCCAATTCGGGCATTCAGAACTTATAGCACGTTGCTGTAAGCAAGCACATTCTCTTTCAAAGTTGCAAGTTACTATGTAGGAACAAGTTTGTATAGGTATTTCAAAGATGCCCAGAACTGAGCTAAACTTGGTATGTCTCCAACTCCTAGAAATAACTTCATACCCCATCTCCCTTACTTCCAGCTAGTAAGGATCACATAATTCCTAACAAAGTTTTGACACAGATTCCCAATTCGGGCATTCAGAACATTTAGCACGTTGTTTTAAGCAAGCACATTCTCATTCAAAGTTGCAAGTTACTATGTAGGAACAAGTTTGTATAGGTATTTCAAAGATGCCCAGAACTGTGCTAAACTTGGTATGTGTCCAACTCCTAGAAATACCTTCATGCCACAACTCCCTTACTTCCAGCTAGTAAGGATCAGGTAATTCCTAACAAATTTTGACACAGATTCCCAATTCGGGCATTCAGAACATATAGCACGTTGCTGTAAGCAAGCACATTCTCATTCAAAGTTGCAAGTTACTATGTAGGAACAAGTTTGTATAGGTATTTCAAAGATGCCCAGAACTGAGCTAAACTTGGTATGTGTCCAACTCCTAGAAATAACTTCATGCCTCATGACCCTTACTTCCAGCTAGTAAGGATCACATCATTCCTAACAATGTTTTGACACAGATTCCCAATTCGGGCATTCAGAACATATAGCACGTTGCTGTAAGCAAGCACATTCTCATTCAAAGTTGCAAGTTACTATGTAGGAACAAGTTTGTATAGGTATTTCAAAGATGCCCAGAACTGAGCTAAACTTGGTATGTCTCCAACTCCTCGAAATAACTTCATGCCCCATCTCACTTACTTCCAGCTAGTAAGGATCACATAATTCCTAACAAAGTTTTGACACAGATTCCCAATTCGGGCATTCAGAACTTATAGCACGTTGCTGTAAGCAAGCACATTCAATTCAAAGTTGCAAGTTACTATGTAGGAACAAGTTTGTATAGGTATTTCAAAGATGCCCAGAACTGAGCTAAACGTTGTATGTCTCCAACTCCTAGAAATAACTTCATACCCCAACTCCCTTACTTCCAACTATTAAGGATCACATATTTCCTAACAAATTTTGACACAGATTCCCAATTCGGGCATTCAGAATATATAGCACGTTGCTGTAAGCAATCACATTCTCATTCAAAGTTGCAAGTTACTCTGTAGGAACAAGTTTGTATAGGTATTTCAAAGATGCCCAGAACTGAGCTAAACTTGGTATGTGTCCAAATCCAAGAAATAATTTCATGCCCCATCTCCCTTACTTCCAGCTAGTAAGGATCACATAATTCCTAACAAAGTTTTGACACAGATTCCCAATTCGGGCATTCAGAACATGTAGCACGTTGCTGTAAGCAAGCACATTCTCATTCAAAGTTGCAACTTACTATGTAGGAACAAGTTTGTAAAGGTATTTCAAAGATGCCCGGAACTGAGCTAAACGTTTTATGCCTCCAACTCCTTGAAATAATTTCATGCCCCATCTCCCTTACTTCCAGCTAGTAAGGATCACATAATTCCTAACAAAGTTTTGACACAGATTCCAATTCGGGCATTCAGAACATGTAGCACGTTGCTGTAAGCAAGCACATTCAATTCAAAGTTGCAAGTTACTCTGTAGGATCAAGTTTGTATAGGTATTTCAAAGATGCCCAGAACTGAGCTAAACTTAATATGTGTCCAAATCCTAGAAATAATTTCATGCCCCATCTCCCATACTTCCAGCTAGTAAGGATCACATAATTCCTAACAAAGTTTTGACACAGATTCCCAATTCGGGCATTCAGAACATGTAGCACGTTGCTGTATGCAAGCACATTCTCATTCAAAGTTGCAACTTACTATATAGGAACAAGTTTGTAAAGGTATTTCAAAGATGCCCAGAACTGAGCTAAACGTTGTATGTCTCCAACTCCAAGAAATAACTTCATGCCTCATCACCCTTACTTCCAGCTAGTAAGGATCACATAATTCCTAACAATGTTTTGACACAGATTCCCAATTCGGGCATTCAGAACTTATAGCACGTTGCTGTAAGCAAGCACATTGAATTCAAAGTTGCAAGTTACTATGTAGGAACAAGTTTGTATAGGTATTTCAAAGATGCCCAGAACTGAGCTAACCGTTGTATGTGTCCAACTCCTAGAAATAATTTTATGCCCCATCTCCCTTACTTCCAGCTAGTAAGGATCACATAATTCCTAACAAAGTTTTGACACAGATTCCCAATTCGGGCATTCAGAACATATAGCACATTGCTGTAAGCAAGCACATTCTCATTCAAAGTTGCAAGTTACTATGTAGGAACAAGTTTGTAAAGGTATTTCAAAGATGCCCAGAACTGAGCTAAACTTTGTATGTCTCCAACTCCTAGAAATAACTTCATGCCCCATCACCCTTACTTCCAGCTAGTAAGGATCACATAATTCCTAACAATGTTTTGACACAGAATCCCAATTCGGGCATTCAGAACATATAGCACGTTGCTGTAAGCAAGCACATTCTCATTCAAAGTTGCAAGTTACTATGTAGGAACAAGTTTGTATAGGTATTTCAAAGATGCCCAGAACTGAGCTAAACTTGGTATGTCTCCAACTCCTAGAAATAACTTCATACCCCATCTCCCTTACTTCTAGCTAGTAAGGATCACATAATTCCTAACAAAGTTTTGACACAGATTCACAATTCGGGCATTCAGAACATATAGCACGTTGTTGAAAGCAAGCACATTCTCATTCAAAGTTTCAAGTTACTATGTAGGAACAAGTTTGTATAGGTATTTCAAAGATGCCCAGAACTGTGCTAAAATTGGTATGTGTCCAACTCCTAGAAATAACTTCATGCCACAACTCCCTTACTTCCAGCTAGTAAGGATCACATAATTCCTAACAAATTTTCACACAGATTCCCAATTCGGGCATTCAGAACATATAGCACGTTGCTGTAAGCAAGCACATTCTCATTCAAAGTTGCAAGTTACTATGTAGGAACAAGTTTGTATAGGTATTTCAAAGATGCCCAGAACTGAGCTAAACTTGTATGTGTCCAACTCCTAGAAATAACTTCATGCCCCAACTCCCTTACTTCCAGCTAGTAAGGATCACATAATTCCTAACAAAGTTTTGACACAGATTCCCAATTCGGGCATTCAGAACATATAGCACGTTGCTGTAAGCAAGCACATTCTCATTCAAAGTTGCAAGTTACTATGTAGGGACAAGTTTGTATACGTATTTCAAAGATGCCCAGAACTGAGCTAAACGTTGTATGTGTCCAACTCTTAGAAATACCTTCATGCCCCAACTCCCTTACTTCTAGCTAGTAAGGATCACATAATTCTTAACAAAGTTTTGACACAGATTCACAATTCGGGCATTCAGAACATATAGCACGTTGTTGAAAGCAAGCACATTCTCATTCAAAGTTTCAAGTTACTATGTAGGAACAAGTTTGTATAGGTATTTCAAAGATGCCCAGAACTGTGCTAAAATTGGTATGTGTCCAACTCCTAGAAATAACTTCATGCCACAACTCCCTTACTTCCAGCTAGTAAGGATCACATAATTCCTAACAAATTTTGACACAGATTCCCAATTCGGGCATTCAGAACATATAGCAAGTTGCTGTAAGCAAGCACATTCTCATTCAAATTTGCAAGTTACTATGTAGGAACAAGTTTGTATAGGTATTTCAAAGATGCACAGAACTGAGCTAAAAGTTGTATGTCTCCAACTCCTAGAAATAACTTCATGCCCCATCTCACTTACTTCCAGCTAGTAAGGATCACATAATTTTTAACAAAGTTTTGACACAGATTCCCAATTCGGTCATTCAGAACATATAGCACGTTGCTGTAAGCAAGCACATTCTCATTCAAAGTTGCAAGTTACTATGTAGGAACAAGATTGTATAGGTATTTCAAAGATCCCCAGAACTGAGCTAAACGTTGTATGTGTCCAACTGCTAGAAATAACTTCATGCCCCATCTCCCTTACTTCCAGCTAGTAAGGATCACATAATTCCTAACAAAGTTTTGACACAGATTCCCAATTCGGGCATTCAGAACATATAGCACGTTGCTGTAAGCAAGCACATTCTCATTCAAAGTTGCAAGTTACTATGTAGGGACAAGTTTGTAAAGGTATTTCAAAGATGCCCAGAACTGAGCTAAACGATGTATGTCTCCAACTCCTTGAAATAACTTCATGCCCCATCTCCCTTACTTCCAGCTAGTAAGGATCACATCATTCCTAACAATGTTTTGACACAGATTCCCAATTCGGGCATTCAGAACATGTAGCACATTGCTGTAAGCAAGCACATTCAATTCAAAGTTGCAAGTTACTATGTAGGAACAAGTTTGTATAGGTATTTCAAAGATGCCCAGAACTGAGCTAAACTTGGTATGTGTCCATCTCCTAGAAATAACTTCATGCCCCATCTCCCTTACTTCCAGCTAGTAAGGATCACATAATTCCTAACAAAGTTTTGACACAGATTCCCAATTCGGGCATTCAGAACATGTAGCACGTTGCTGTAAGCAAGCACATTCTCATTCAAAGTTGCAAGTTACTATGTAGGAACAAGTTTGTATAGGTATTTCAAAGATGCCCAGAACTGAGCTAAACTTGCTATGTCTCCAACTCCTAGAAATAACTTCATACCCCATCTCCCTTACTTCCAGCTAGTAAGGATTACATAATTCCTAACAAAGTTTTGACACAGATTCCCAATTCGTGCATTCAGAACATTTAGCACGTTGTTTTAAGCAAGCACATTCTCATGCAAACATGCAAGTTACTATGTAGGAACAAGTTTGTATAGGACTTTCAAAGATGCCCAGATCTGAGCTAAACTTGGTATGTCTCCAACTCCTAGAAATAACTTCATGCCCCATCTCCCTTACTTCCAGCTAGTAAGGATCACGTAATTCCTAACAAATTTTGACACAGATTCCCAATTCGGGCATTCAGAACATATAGCACGTTGCTGTAAGCAAGCACATTCTCATACAAACTTGCAAGTTACTATGTAGGAACAAGTTTGTATAGGTATTTCAAAGATGCCCAGAACTGTGCTAAACTTGGTATGTGTCCAACTCCTAGAAATACCTTCATGCCACAACTCCCTTACTTCCAGTTAGTAAGGATCACATAATTCCTAACAAATTTTGACACAGATTCCCAATTCGGGCATTCAGAACATATAGCAAGTTGCTGTAAGCAAGCACATTCTCATTCAAAGTTGCAAGTTAATATGTAAGGACAAGTTTGTATAGGTATTTCAAAGATGCCCAGAACTGAGCTAACCGTTGTATGTGTCCAACTCCTAGAAATAATTTCATGCCCCATCTCCCTTACTTCCAGCTAGTAAGGATCACATAATTCCTAACAAAGTTTTGACACAGATTCCCAATTCGGGCATTCAGAACATATAGCACATTGCTGTAAGCAAGCACATTCTCATTCAAAGTTGCAAGTTACTATGTAGGAACAAGTTTGTAAAGGTATTTCAAAGATGCCCAGAACTGAGCTAAACTTTGTATGTCTCCAACTCCTAGAAATAACTTCATGCCCCATCACCCTTACTTCCAGCTAGTAAGGATCACATAATTCCTAACAATGTTTTGACACAGAATCCCAATTCGGGCATTCAGAACATATAGCACGTTGCTGTAAGCAAGCACATTCTCATTCAAAGTTGCAAGTTACTATGTAGGAACAAGTTTGTATAGGTATTTCAAAGATGCCCAGAACTGAGCTAAACTTGGTATGTCTCCAACTCCTAGAAATAACTTCATACCCCATCTCCCTTACTTCTAGCTAGTAAGGATCACATAATTCCTAACAAAGTTTTGACACAGATTCACAATTCGGGCATTCAGAACATATAGCACGTTGTTGAAAGCAAGCACATTCTCATTCAAAGTTTCAAGTTACTATGTAGGAACAAGTTTGTATAGGTATTTCAAAGATGCCCAGAACTGTGCTAAAATTGGTATGTGTCCAACTCCTAGAAATAACTTCATGCCACAACTCCCTTACTTCCAGCTAGTAAGGATCACATAATTCCTAACAAATTTTCACACAGATTCCCAATTCGGGCATTCAGAACATATAGCACGTTGCTGTAAGCAAGCACATTCTCATTCAAATTTGCAAGTTACTATGTAGGAACAAGTTTGTATAGGTATTTCAAAGATGCACAGAACTGAGCTAAAAGTTGTATGTCTCCAACTCCTAGAAATAACTTCATGCCCCATCTCACTTACTTCCAGCTAGTAAGGATCACATAATTTTTAACAAAGTTTTGACACAGATTCCCAATTCGGTCATTCAGAACATATAGCACGTTGCTGTAAGCAAGCACATTCTCATTCAAAGTTGCAAGTTACTATGTAGGAACAAGATTGTATAGGTATTTCAAAGATCCCCAGAACTGAGCTAAACGTTGTATGTGTCCAACTGCTAGAAATAACTTCATGCCCCATCTCCCTTACTTCCATCTATTAAGGATCACATAATTCCTAACAAAGTTTTGACACAGATTCCCAATTCGGGCATTCAGAACATATAGCACGTTGCTGTAAGCAAGCACATTCTCATTCAAAGTTGCAAGTTACTATGTAGGGACAAGTTTGTAAAGGTATTTCAAAGATGCCCAGAACTGAGCTAAACGATGTATGTCTCCAACTCCTTGAAATAACTTCATGCCCCATCTCCCTTACTTCCAGCTAGTAAGGATCACATCATTCCTAACAATGTTTTGACACAGATTCCCAATTCGGGCATTCAGAACATGTAGCGCATTGCTGTAAGCAAGCACATTCAATTCAAAGTTGCAAGTTACTATGTAGGAACAAGTTTGTATAGGTATTTCAAAGATGCCCAGAACTGAGCTAAACTTGGTATGTGTCCATCTCCTAGAAATAACTTCATGCCCCATCTCCCTTACTTCCAGCTAGTAAGGATCACATAATTCCTAACAAAGTTTTGACACAGATTCCCAATTCGGGCATTCAGAACATGTAGCACGTTGCTGTAAGCAAGCACATTCTCATTCAAAGTTGCAAGTTACTATGTAGGAACAAGTTTGTATAGGTATTTCAAAGATGCCCAGAACTGAGCTAAACTTGCTATGTCTCCAACTCCTAGAAATAACTTCATACCCCATCTCCCTTACTTCCAGCTAGTAAGGATTACATAATTCCTAACAAAGTTTTGACACAGATTCCCAATTCGTGCATTCAGAACATTTAGCACGTTGTTTTAAGCAAGCACATTCTCATGCAAACATGCAAGTTACTATGTAGGAACAAGTTTGTATAGGACTTTCAAAGATGCCCAGATCTGAGCTAAACTTGGTATGTCTCCAACTCCTAGAAATAACTTCATGCCCCATCTCCCTTACTTCCAGCTAGTAAGGATCACGTAATTCCTAACAAATTTTGACACAGATTCCCAATTCGGGCATTCAGAACATATAGCACGTTGCTGTAAGCAAGCACATTCTCATACAAACTTGCAAGTTACTATGTAGGAACAAGTTTGTATAGGTATTTCAAAGATGCCCAGAACTGTGCTAAACTTGGTATGTGTCCAACTCCTAGAAATACCTTCATGCCACAACTCCCTTACTTCCAGTTAGTAAGGATCACATAATTCCTAACAAATTTTGACACAGATTCCCAATTCGGGCATTCAGAACATATAGCAAGTTGCTGTAAGCAAGCACATTCTCATTCAAAGTTGCAAGTTAATATGTAAGGACAAGTTTGTATAGGTATTTCAAAGATGCCCAGAACTGAGCTAACCGTTGTATGTGTCCAACTCCTAGAAATAATTTCATGCCCCATCTCCCTTACTTCCAGCTAGTAAGGATCACATAATTCCTAACAAAGTTTTGACACAGATTCCCAATTCGGGCATTCAGAACATATAGCACATTGCTGTAAGCAAGCACATTCTCATTCAAAGTTGCAAGTTACTATGTAGGAACAAGTTTGTAAAGGTATTTCAAAGATGCCCAGAACTGAGCTAAACTTTGTATGTCTCCAACTCCTAGAAATAACTTCATGCCCCATCACCCTTACTTCCAGCTAGTAAGGATCACATAATTCCTAACAATGTTTTGACACAGAATCCCAATTCGGGCATTCAGAACATATAGCACGTTGCTGTAAGCAAGCACATTCTCATTCAAAGTTGCAAGTTACTATGTAGGAACAAGTTTGTATAGGTATTTCAAAGATGCCCAGAACTGAGCTAAACTTGGTATGTCTCCAACTCCTAGAAATAACTTCATACCCCATCTCCCTTACTTCTAGCTAGTAAGGATCACATAATTCCTAACAAAGTTTTGACACAGATTCAAAATTCGGGCATTCAGAACATATAGCACGTTGTTGAAAGCAAGCACATTCTCATTCAAAGTTTCAAGTTACTATGTAGGAACAAGTTTGTATAGGTATTTCAAAGATGCCCAGAACTGTGCTAAAATTGGTATGTGTCCAACTCCTAGAAATAACTTCATGCCACAACTCCCTTACTTCCAGCTAGTAAGGATCACATAATTCCTAACAAATTTTGACACAGATTCCCAATTCGGGCATTCAGAACATATAGCAAGTTGCTGTAAGCAAGCACATTCTCATTCAAATTTGCAAGTTACTATGTAGGAACAAGTTTGTATAGGTATTTCAAAGATGCACAGAACTGAGCTAAAAGTTGTATGTCTCCAACTCCTAGAAATAACTTCATGCCCCATCTCCCTTACTTCCAGCTAGTAAGGATCACATAATTCCTAACAAAGTTTTGACACAGATTCCCAATTCGGGCATTCAGAACATGTAGCACGTTGCTGTAAGCAAGCACATTCTCATTCAAAGTTGCAAGTTACTATGTAGGAACAAGTTTGTATAGGTATTTCAAAGATGCCCAGAACTGAGCTAAACTTGCTATGTCTCCAACTCCTAGAAATAACTTCATACCCCATCTCCCTTACTTCCAGCTAGTAAGGATTACATAATTCCTAACAAAGTTTTGACACAGATTCCCAATTCGTGCATTCAGAACATTTAGCACGTTGTTTTAAGCAAGCACATTCTCATGCAAACATGCAAGTTACTATGTAGGAACAAGTTTGTATAGGACTTTCAAAGATGCCCAGATCTGAGCTAAACTTGGTATGTCTCCAACTCCTAGAAATAACTTCATGCCCCATCTCCCTTACTTCCAGCTAGTAAGGATCACGTAATTCCTAACAAATTTTGACACAGATTCCCAATTCGGGCATTCAGAACATATAGCACGTTGCTGTAAGCAAGCACATTCTCATACAAACTTGCAAGTTACTATGTAGGAACAAGTTTGTATAGGTATTTCAAAGATGCCCAGAACTGTGCTAAACTTGGTATGTGTCCAACTCCTAGAAATACCTTCATGCCACAACTCCCTTACTTCCAGTTAGTAAGGATCACATAATTCCTAACAAATTTTGACACAGATTCCCAATTCGGGCATTCAGAACATATAGCAAGTTGCTGTAAGCAAGCACATTCTCATTCAAAGTTGCAAGTTAATATGTAAGGACAAGTTTGTATAGGTATTTCAAAGATGCCCAGAACTGAGCTAACCGTTGTATGTGTCCAACTCCTAGAAATAATTTCATGCCCCATCTCCCTTACTTCCAGCTAGTAAGGATCACATAATTCCTAACAAAGTTTTGACACAGATTCCCAATTCGGGCATTCAGAACATATAGCACATTGCTGTAAGCAAGCACATTCTCATTCAAAGTTGCAAGTTACTATGTAGGAACAAGTTTGTAAAGGTATTTCAAAGATGCCCAGAACTGAGCTAAACTTTGTATGTCTCCAACTCCTAGAAATAACTTCATGCCCCATCACCCTTACTTCCAGCTAGTAAGGATCACATAATTCCTAACAATGTTTTGACACAGAATCCCAATTCGGGCATTCAGAACATATAGCACGTTGCTGTAAGCAAGCACATTCTCATTCAAAGTTGCAAGTTACTATGTAGGAACAAGTTTGTATAGGTATTTCAAAGATGCCCAGAACTGAGCTAAACTTGGTATGTCTCCAACTCCTAGAAATAACTTCATACCCCATCTCCCTTACTTCTAGCTAGTAAGGATCACATAATTCCTAACAAATTTTTGACACAGATTCACAATTCGGGCATTCAGAACATATAGCACGTTGTTGAAAGCAAGCACATTCTCATTCAAAGTTTCAAGTTACTATGTAGGAACAAGTTTGTATAGGTATTTCAAAGATGCCCAGAACTGTGCTAAAATTGGTATGTGTCCAACTCCTAGAAATAACTTCATGCCACAACTCCCTTACTTCCAGCTAGTAAGGATCACATAATTCCTAACAAATTTTGACACAGATTCCCAATTCGGGCATTCAGAACATATAGCACGTTGCTGTAAGCAAGCACATTCTCATTCAAAGTTGCAAGTTACTATGTAGGAACAAGTTTGTATAGGTATTTCAAAGATGCCCAGAACTGAGCTAAACTTGTATGTGTCCAACTCCTAGAAATAAGTTCATACCCCAACTCCCTTACTTCCAGCTAGTAAGGATCACATAATTCCTAACAAAGTTTTGACACAGATTCCCAATTCGGGCATTCAGAACATATAGCACGTTGCTGTAAGCAAGCACATTCTCATTCAAAGTTGCAAGTTACTATGTAGGGACAAGTTTGTATACGTATTTCAAAGATGCCCAGAACTGAGCTAAACGTTGTATGTGTCCAACTCCTAGAAATACCTTCATGCCCCAACTCCCTTACTTCTAGCTAGTAAGGATCACATAATTCCTAACAAAGTTTTGACACAGATTCACAATTCGGGCATTCAGAACATATAGCACGTTGTTGAAAGCAAGCACATTCTCATTCAAAGTTTCAAGTTACTATGTAGGAACAAGTTTGTATAGGTATTTCAAAGATGCCCAGAACTGTGCTAAAATTGGTATGTGTCCAACTCCTAGAAATAACTTCATGCCACAACTCCCTTACTTCCAGCTAGTAAGGATCACATAATTCCTAACAAATTTTGACACAGATTCCCAATTCGGGCATTCAGAACATATAGCACGTTGCTGTAAGCAAGCACATTCTCATTCAAAGTTGCAAGTTACTATGTAGGAACAAGTTTGTATAGGTATTTCAAAGATGCCCAGAACTGAGCTAAACTTGTATGTGTCCAACTCCTAGAAATAACTTCATGCCCCAACTCCCTTACTTCCAGCTAGTAAGGATCACATAATTCCTAACAAAGTTTTGACACAGATTCCCAATTCGGGCATTCAGAACATATAGCACGTTGCTGTAAGCAAGCACATTCTCATTCAAAGTTGCAAGTTACTATGTAGGGACAAGTTTGTATACGTATTTCAAAGATGCCCAGAACTGAGCTAAACGTTGTATGTGTCCAACTCCTAGAAATACCTTCATGCCCCAACTCCCTTACTTCCAGCTAGTAAGGATCACATAATTCCTAACAAAGTTTTGACACAGATTCCCAATTCGGGCATTCAGAACATATAGCACGTTGCTGTAAGCAAGCACATTCTCATTCAAAGTTGCAAGTTACTATGTAGGAACAAGTTTGTATAGGTATTTCAAAGATGCCCAGAACTGTGCTAAACTTGGTATGTGTCCAACTCCTAGAAATAGCTTCATGCCACAACTCCCTTAATTCCAGTTAGTAAGGATCACATAATTCCTAACAAATTTTGACACAGATTCCCAATTCGGGCATTCAGAACTTATAGCACGTTGTTTTAAGCAAGCACATTCTCATTCAAAGTTGCAAGTTACTATGTAGGAACAAGTTTGTATAGGTATTTCAAAGATGCCCAGAACTGAGCTAAACTTGGTATGTGTGCAACTCCGAGAAATAATTTCATGCCCCATCTCCCTTAGTTCAAGCTAGTAAGGATCACATAATTCCTAACAAAATTTTGACACAGATTCCAAATTCGGGCATTCAGAACATGTAGCACGTTGCTGTAAGCAAGCACATTCTCATTCAAAGTTGCAAGTTACTATGTAGGAACAAGTTTGTAAAGGTATTTCACAGATGCCCAGAACTGAGCTAAACGTTGTATGTCTCCAACTCCTAGAAATAACTTCATGCCACATCACCCTTACTTCCAGCTAGTAAGGATCACATAATTCCTAACAATGTTTTGACACAGAATCCCAATTCGGGCATTCAGAACATATAGCACGTTGCTGTAAGCAAGCACATTCTCATTCACAGTTGCAAGTTACTATGTAGGAACAAGTTTGTATAGGTATTTCAAAGATGCCCAGAACGGAGCTAAACTTGGTATGTGTCCAACCTCTAGAAATAACTTCATGCCCCAACTCCCTTACTTCCAGCTAGTAAGGATCACATAATTAATAACAAAGTTTTGACACAGATTCCCAATTCGGGCATTCAGAACATATAGCACGTTGCTGTAAGCAAGCACATTCTCATTCAAAGTTGCAAGTTACTATGTAGGAACAAGTTTGTATAGGTATTTCAAAGATGCCCAGAACTGTGCTAAACTTGGTATGTCTCCAACTCCTAGAAATAACTTCATGCCCCATCTCCCTTACTTCCAGCTAGTAAGGATCACATAATTCCTAACAAAGTTTTGACACAGATTCCCAATTCGGGCATTCAGAACATATAGCACGTTGCTGTAAGCAAGCACATTCTCATTCAAAGTTGCAAGTTACTATGTAGGAACAAGTTTGTATAGGTATTTCAAAGATGCCCAGAACTGTGCTAAAATTGGTATGTGTCCAGCTCCTAGAAATACCTTCATGCCACAACTCCCTTACTTCCAGTTAGTAAGAATCACATAATTCCTAACAAATTTTGACACAGATTCCCAATTCGGGCATTCAGAACATATAGCACGTTGCTGTAAGCAAGCACATTCTCATTCAAAGTTGTAAGTTAATATGTAGGAACAAGTTTGTATAGGTATTTCAAAGATGCCCAGAACTGAGCTAAACTTGGTATGTGTCCCACTCGTAGAAAGAACTTCATGCCCCATCTCCCTTACTTCCAGCTAGTAAGGATCACATAAATCCTAACAAACTTTTGACACAGATTACCAATTCGGGCATTCAGAACATGTAGCACGTTGCTGTAAGCAAGCACATTCTCATTCAAAGTTGCAAGTTACTATGTAGGAACAAGTTTGTAAAGGTAGTTCAAAGATGCCCAGAACTGAGCTAAACGTTGTATGTCTCCAACTCCTTGAAATAACTTCATGCCCAATCTCCCTTCCTTCCAGCTAGTAAGGATCACATCATTCCTAACAATGTTTTGACACAGATTCCCAATTCGGGCATTCAGAACATATAGCACATTGCTGTAAGCAAGCATATTCTCATTCAAAGTTGCAAGTTACTATGTAGGAACAAGTTTGTATAGGTATTTCAAAGATGCCCAGAACTGAGCTAAACGTTGTATGTCTCCAACTCCCTGAAATAACTTCATGCCCAATCTCACTTACTTCCAGCTAGTAAGGATCACAATATTCCTAACAAAGTTTTGACACAGATTCCCAATTCGGGCATTCAGAACATATAGCACGTTGCTGTAAGCAAGCACATTCTCATTCAAAGTTGCAAGTTACTCTGTGGGAACAAGTTTGTATACGTATTTCAAAGATGCCCAGAACTGAGCTAAACGTTGTATGTCTGCAACTCCTAGAAATAACTTCATGCCCCATCTCCCTTACTTCCAGCTAGTAAGGATCACATAATTCCTAACAAAGTTTTGACACAGATTCCCAATTCGGGCATTCAGAACATGTAGCACGTTGCTGTAAGCAAGCACATTCTCATTCAAAGTTGCAAGTTACTATGTAGGAACAAGTGTGTATAGGTATTTCAAAGCTGCCCAGAACTGAGCTAAACGTTGTATGTCTCCAACTCCTAGAAATAACTTCATGCACCATCTCCCTTACTTCCAGCTAGTAAGGATCACATAATTCCTAACAAAGTTTGGACACAGATTCCCAATTCGGGCATTCAGAACATATAGCACGTTGCTGTAAGCAAGCACATTCTCATTCAAAGTTGCAAGTTATTATGTAGGAACAAGTTTGTATAGGTATTTCAAAGATGCCCAGAACTGAGCTAAACTTGGAATGTCTCCAACTCCTAAAAATAACTTCATGCCCCAACTCCCTTACTTCCAGCTAGTAAGGATCACATAATTCCTAACAAATTTTGACACAGATTCCCAATTCGGGCATTCAGAACATATAGCACGTTGCTGTAAGCAAGCACATTCTCATTCAAAGTTGCAAGTTACTATGTAGGAACAAGTTTGTATACGTATTTCAAAGATGCGCAGAACTGTGCTAAACTTGATATGTGTCCAACTCCTAGAAATAACTTCATGCACCAACTCCCTTACTTCCAGCTAGTAAGAATCACATAATTCCTAACAAAGTTTTGACACAGATTCCCAATTCGGGCATTGAGAACATATAGCACGTTGCTGTAAGCAAGCACATTCTCATTCAAAGTTGCAAGTTAATATGTAGGAACAAATTTGTATAGGTATTTCAAAGATGCACAGAACTGAGCTAATCTTGGTATGTCCTCAACTCCTAGAAATAACTTCATGCCCCATCTCCCTTACTTCCAGCTAGTAAGGATCACATAATTCCTAACAAAGTTTTGACACAGATTCCCAATTCTTGCATTCAGAACATATAGCACGTTGCTGTAAGCAAGCACATTCTCATTCAAAGATGCAAGTTACTATGTAGGAACAAGTTTGAATAGGACTTTCAAAGATGCCCAGAACTGAGCTAAACTTGGTATGTCTCCAACTCCTAGAAATAACTTCATGCCCCATACCCTTACTTCCAGCTAGTAAGGATCACATAATTCCTAACAAAGTTTTGACACAGATTCCCAATTCGGGCATTCAGAACTTATAGCACGTTGCTGTAAGCAAGCACATTCTCTTTCAAAGTTGCAAGTTACTATGTAGGAAGAAGTTTGTATAGGTATTTCAAAGATGCCCAGAACTGAGCTAAACTTGGTATGTCTCCAACTCCTAGAAATAACTTCATACCCCATCTCCCTTACTTCCAGCTAGTAAGGATCACATAATTCCTAACAAAGTTTTGACACAGATTCCCAATTCGGGCATTCAGAACATTTAGCACGTTGTTTTAAGCAAGCACATTCTCATTCAAAGTTGCAAGTTACTATGTAGGAACAAGTTTGTATAGGTATTTCAAAGATGCCCAGAACTGTGCTAAACTTGGTATGTGTCCAACTCCTAGAAATACCTTCATGCCACAACTCCCTTACATCCAGCTAGTAAGGATCAGGTAATTCCTAACAAATTTTGACACAGATTCCCAATTCGGGCATTCAGAACATATAGCACGTTGCTGTAAGCAACCACATTCTCATTCAAAGTTGCAAGTTACTATGTAGGGACAAGTTTGTAAATGTATTTCAAAGATGCCCAGAACTGAGCTAAACTTGGTATGTGTCCAACTCCTAGAAATAACTTCATGCCCCAACTCCCTTACTTCCAGCTAGTAAGTATCACATAATTCCTAACAAAGTTTTGACACAGATTCCGAATTCGGGCATTCAGAACATATAGCACGTTGCTGTAAGCAAGCACATTCTCATTCAAAGTTGCAAGTTACTATGTAGGAACAAGTTTGTATACGTATTTCAAAGAAGCGCAGAACTGTGCTAAACTTGATATGTGTCCAACTCCTAGAAATACCTTCATGCCCCAACTCCCTTACTTCCAGCTAGTAAGGATCACATAATTCCTAACAAAGATTTGACACAGATTCCCAATTCGGGCATTCAGAACATATAGCACGTTGCTGTAAGCAAGCACATTCTCATTCAAAGTTTCAAGTTACTATGTAGGAACAAGATTGTATAGGTATTTCAAAGATGCCCAGAACTGAGCTAAACTTGGTATGTCCTCAACTCCTAGAAATAACTTCATGCCCCATCTCCCTTACTTCCAGCTAGTAAGGATCACATAATTCCTAACAAAGTTTTGACACAGATTCCCAATTCGGGCATTCAAAACATATAGCACGTTGCTGTAAGGAAGCACATTCTCATTCAAAGATGCAAGTTACTATGTAAGAACAAGTTTGAATAGGACTTTCAAAGATGCCCAGAACTGAGCTAAATTTGGTATGTCTCTAACTCCTAGAAATAAGTTCATGCCCCATCTCCCTTACTTCCAGCTAGTAAGGATCACATAATTCCTAACAAAGTTTTGACACAGATTCCCAATTCGGGCATTCAGAACATATAGCACGTTGCTGTAAGCAAGAACATTCTCATTCAAAGTTGCAAGTTACTATGTAGGAACAAGTTTGTATAGGTATTTCAAAGATGCCCAGAACTGTGCTAAACTTGGTATGTGTCCAACTCCTAGAAATACCTTCATGCCACAACTCCCTTAATTCCAGTTAGTAAGGATCACATAATTCCTAACAAATTTTGACACAGATTCCCAATTCGGGCATTCAGAACTTATAGCACGTTGTTTTAAGCAAGCACATTCTCATTCAAAGTTGCAAGTTACTATGTAGGAACAAGTTTGTATAGGTATTTCAAAGATGCCCAGAATTGAGCTAAACTTGGTATGTGTGCAACTCCGAGAAATAATTTCATGCCCCATCTCCCTTAGTTCAAGCTAGTAAGGATCACATAATTCCTAACAAAATTTTGACACAGATTCCAAATTCGGGCATTCAGAACATGTAGCACGTTGCTGTAAGCAAGCACATTCTCATTCAAGGTTGCAAGTTACTATGTAGGAACAAGTTTGTAAAGGTATTTCACAGATGCCCAGAACTGAGCTAAACGTTGTATGTCTCCAGCTCCTAGAAATAACTTCATGCCACATCACCCTTACTTCCAGCTAGTAAGGATCACATAATTCCTAACAATGTTTTGACACAGAATCCCAATTCGGGCATTCAGAACATATAGCACGTTGCTGTAAGCAAGCACATTCTCATTCAAAGTTGCAAGTTACTATGTAGGAACAAGTTTGTATAGGTATTTCAAAGATGCCCAGAACGGAGCTAAACTTGGTATGTGTCCAACCTCTAGAAATAACTTCATGCCCCAACTCCCTTACTTCCAGCTAGTAAGGATCACATAATTCCTAACAAAGTTTTGACACAGATTCCCAATTCGGGCATTCAGAACATATAGCACGTTGCTGTAAGCAAGCACATTCTCATTCAAAGATGCAAGTTACTATGTAGGAACAAATTTGAATAGGACTTTCAAAGATGCCCAGAACTGAGCTAAACTTGGTATGTCTCCAACTCCTAGAAATAACTTCATGCCCCATCTCCCTTACTTCCAGCTAGTAAGGATCACATAATTCCTAACAAAGTTTTGACACAGATTCCCAATTCGGGCATTCAGAACATATAGCACGTTGCTGTAAGCAAGCACATTCTCATTCAAAGTTGCAAGTTACTACGTAGGAACAAGTTTGTATAGGTATTTCAAAGATGCCCAGAACTGTGCTAAAATTGGTATGTGTCCAACTCCTAGAAATACCTTCATGCCACAACTCCCTTACTTCCAGTTAGTAAGAATCACATAATTCCTAACAAATTTTGACACAGATTCCCAATTCGGGCATTCAGAACATATAGCACGTTGCTGTAAGCAAGCACATTCTCATTCAAAGTTGTAAGTTAATATGTAGGAACAAGTTTGTATAGGTATTTCAAAGATGCCCAGAACTGAGCTAAACTTGGTATGTGTCCCACTCCTAGAAATAACTTCATGCCCCATCTCCCTTACTTCCAGCTAGTAAGGATCACATAAATCCTAACAAACTTTTGACACAGATTACCAATTCGGGCATTCAGAACATGTAGCACGTTGCTGTAAGCAAGCACATTCTCATTCAAAGTTGCAAGTTACTATGTAGGAACAAGTTTGTAAAGGTAGTTCAAAGATGCCCAGAACTGAGCTAAACGTTGTATGTCTCCAACTCCTTGAAATAACTTCATGCCCAATCTCCCTTCCTTCCAGCTAGTAAGGATCACATCATTCCTAACAATGTTTTGACACAGATTCCCAATTCGGGCATTCAGAACATATAGCACATTGCTGTAAGCAAGCATATTCTCATTCAAAGTTGCAAGTTACTATGTAGGAACAAGTTTGTATAGGTATTTCAAAGATGCCCAGAACTGAGCTAAACGTTGTATGTCTCCAACTCCTTGAAATAACTTCATGCCCAATCTCCCTTACTTCCAGCTAGTAAGGATCACAATATTCCTAAAAAGTTTTGACACAGATTCCCAATTCGGGCATTCAGAACATATAGCACGTTGCTGTAAGCAAGCACATTCTCATTCAAAGTTGCAAGTTACTCTGTAGGAACAAGTTTGTATACGTATTTCAAAGATGCCCAGAACTGAGCTAAACGTTGTATGTCTCCAACTCCTAGAAATAACTTCATGCCCCATCTCCCTTACTTCCAGCTAGTAAGGATCACATAATTCCTAACAAAGTTTGGACACAGATTCCCAATTCGGGCATTCAGAACATATAGCACGTTGCTGTAAGCAAGCACATTCTCATTCAAAGTTGCAAGTTACTATGTAGGAACAAGTTTGTATAGGTATTTCAAAGATGCCCAGAACTGTGCTAAACTTGGTATGTGTCCAACTCCTAGAAATACCTTCATGCCACAACTCCCTTACTTCCAGCTAGTAAGGATCACATAATTCCTAACAAAGTTTGGACACAGATTCCCAATTCGGGCATTCAGAACATATAGCACGTTGCTGTAAGCAAGCACATTCTCATTCAAAGATGCAAGTTACTATGTAGGAACAAGTTTGAATAGGACTTTCAAAGATACCCAGAACTGAGCTAAACTTGGTATGTCTCCAACTCCTAGAAATAACTTCATGCCCCATCTCCCTTACTTCCAGCTAGTAAGGATCACAAAATTCCTAACAAAGTTTTGACACAGATTCCCAATTCGGGCATTCAGAACTTATAGCACGTTGCTGTAAGCAAGCACATTCTCTTTCAAAGTTGCAAGTTACTATGTAGGAACAAGTTTGTATAGGTATTTCAAAGATGCCCAGAACTGTGCTAAAATTGGTATGTGTCCAACTCCTAGAAATACCTTCATGCCACAACTCCCTTACTTCCAGTTAGTAAGAATCACATAATTCCTAACAAATTTTGACACAGATTCCCAATTCGGGCATTCAGAACATATAGCACGTTGCTGTAAGCAAGCACATTCTCATTCAAAGTTGTAAGTTAATATGTAGGAACAAGTTTGTATAGGTATTTCAAAGATGCCCAGAACTGAGCTAAACTTGGTATGTGTCCCACTCCTAGAAATAACTTCATGCCCCATCTCCCTTACTTCCAGCTAGTAAGGATCACATAAATCCTAACAAACTTTTGACACAGATTACCAATTCGGGCATTCAGAACATGTAGCACGTTGCTGTAAGCAAGCACATTCTCATTCAAAGTTGCAAGTTACTATGTAGGAACAAGTTTGTAAAGGTAGTTCAAAGATGCCCAGAACTGAGCTAAACGTTGTATGTCTCCAACTCCTTGAAATAACTTCATGCCCAATCTCCCTTCCTTCCAGCTAGTAAGGATCACATCATTCCTAACAATGTTTTGACACAGATTCCCAATTCGGGCATTCAGAACATATAGCACGTTGCTGTAAGCAAGCATATTCTCATTCAAAGTTGCAAGTTACTATGTAGGAACAAGTTTGTATAGGTATTTCAAAGATGCCCAGAACTGAGCTAAACGTTGTATGTCTCCAACTCCTTGAAATAACTTCATGCCCATCTCCCTTACTTCCAGCTAGTAAGGATCATAATATTCCTAAAAAGTTTTGACACAGATTCCCAAATCGGGCATTCAGAACATATAGCACGTTGCTGTAAGCAAGCACATTCTCATTCAAAGTTGCAAGTTACTCTGTAGGAACAAGTTTGTATACGTATTTCAAAGATGCCCAGAACTGAGCTAAACGTTGTATGTCTCCAACTCCTAGAAATAACTTCATGCCCCATCTCCCTTACTTCCAGCTAGTAAGGATCACATAATTCCTAACAAAGTTTTGACACAGATTCCCAATTCGGGCATTCAGAACATGTAGCACGTTGCTGTAAGCAAGCACATTCTCATTCAAAGTTGCAAGTGACTATGTAGGAACAAGTGTGTATAGGTATTTCAAAGCTGCCCAGAACTGAGCTAAACGTTGTATGTCTCCAACTCCTAGAAATAACTTCATGCCCCATCTCCCTTACTTCCAGCTAGTAAGGATCACATAATTCCTAACAAAGTTTGGACACAGATTCCCAATTCGGGCATTCAGAACATATAGCACGTTGCTGTAAGCAAGCACATTCTCATTCAAAGTTGCAAGTTACTATGTAGGAACAAGTTTGTATAGGTATTTCAAAGATGCCCAGAACTGTGCTAAACTTGGTATGTGTCCAACTCCTAGAAATACCTTCATGCCACAACTCCCTTACTTCCAGCTAGTAAGGATCACGTAATTCCTAACAAATTTTGACACAGATTCCCAATTCGGGCATTCAGAACATATAGCACGTTGCTGTAAGCAAGCACATTCTCATTCAAAGTTGCAAGTTACTATGTAGGGACAAGTTTGTAAAGGTATTTCAAAGATGCCCAGAACTGAGCTAAACTTGGTATGTGTCCCACTCCTAGAAATAACTTCATGCCCCATCTCCCTTACTTCCAGCTAGTAAGGATCACATAAATCCTAACAAACTTTTGACACAGATTACCAATTCGGGCATTCAGAACATGTAGCACGTTGCTGTAAGCAAGCACATTCTCATTCAAAGTTGCAAGTTACTATGTAGGAACAAGTTTGTAAAGGTAGTTCAAAGATGCCCAGAACTGAGCTAAACGTTGTATGTCTCCAACTACTTGAAATAACTTCATGCCCAATCTCCCTTCCTTCCAGCTAGTAAGGATCACATCATTCCTAACAATGTTTTGACACCGATTCCCAATTCGGGCATTCAGAACATATAGCACATTGCTGTAAGCAAGCATATTCTCATTCAAAGTTGCAAGTTACTATGTAGGAACAAGTTTGTATAGGTATTTCAAAGATGCCCAGAACTGAGCTAAACGTTGTATGTCTCCAACTCCTTGAAATAACTTCATGCCCAATCTCCCTTACTTCCAGCTAGTAAGGATCACATCATTCCTAACAAAGTTTTGACACAGATTCCCTATTCGGGCATTCAGAACATATAGCACGTTGCCGTAAGCAAGCACATTCTCATTCAAAGTTGCAAGTTACTCTGTAGGAACAAGTTTGTATACGTATTTCAAAGATGCCCAGAACTGAGCTAAACGTTGTATGTCTCCAACTCCTAGAAATAACTTCATGCCCCATCTCCCTTACTTCCAGCTAGTAAGGATCACATAATTCCTAACAAAGTTTTGACACAGATTCCCAATTCGGGCATTCAGAACATATAGCACGTTGCTGTAAGCAAGCACATTCTCATTCAAAGTTGCAAGTTACTATGTAGGAACAAGTGTGTATAGGTATTTCAAAGATGCCCAGAACTGAGCTAAACGTTGTATGTCTCCAACTCCTAGAAATAACTTCATGCCCCATCTCCCTAACTTTCAGCTAGTAAGGATCACATAATTCCTAACAAAGTTTGGACACAGATTCCCAATTCGGGCATTCAGAACATATAGCACGTTGCTGTAAGCAAGCACATTCTCATTCAAAGTTGCAAGTTATTATGTAGGAACAAGTTTGTATAGGTATTTCAAAGATGCCCAGAACTGAGCTAAACTTGGAATGTCTCCAACTCCTAAAAATAACTTCATGCCCCAACTCCCTTACTTCCAGCTAGTAAGGATCACATAATTCCTAACAAATTTTGACACAGATTCCCAATTCGGGCATTCAGAACATATAGCACGTTGCTGTAAGCAAGCACATTCTCATTCAAAGTTGCAAGTTACTATGTAGGAACAAGTGTGTATACGTATTTCAAAGATGCGCAGAACTGTGCTAAACTTGATATGTGTCCAACTCCTAGAAATAACTTCATGCACCAACTCCCTTACTTCCAGCTAGTAAGGATCACATAATTCCTAACAAAGTTTTGACACAGATTCCCAATTCGGGCATTCAGAACATATAGCACGTTGCTGTAAGCAAGCACATTCTCATTCAAAGTTGCAAGTTAATATGTAGGAACAAATTTGTATAGGTATTTCAAAGATGCACAGAACTGAGCTAATCTTGGTATGTCCTCAACTCCTAGAAATAACTTCATGCCCCATCTCCCTTACTTCCAGCTAGTAAGGATCACATAATTCCTAACAAAGTTTTGACACAGATTCCCAATTCGGGCATTCAGAACATATAGCACGTTGCTGTAAGCAAGCACATTCTCATTCAAAGATGCAAGTTACTATGTAGGAACAAGTTTGAATAGGACTTTCAAAGATGCCCAGAACTGAGCTAAACTTGGTATGTCTCCAACTCCTAGAAATAACTTCATGCCCCATCTCCCTTACTTCCAGCTAGTAAGGATCACAAAATTCCTAACAAAGTTTTGACACAGATTCCCAATTCGGGCATTCAGAACTTATAGCACGTTGCTGTAAGCAAGCACATTCTCTTTCAAAGTTGCAAGTTACTATGTAGGAACAAGTTTGTATAGGTATTTCAAAGATGCCCAGAACTGAGCTAAACTTGGTATGTCTCCAACTCCTAGAAATAACTTCATACCCCATCTCCCTTACTTCCAGCTAGTAAGGATCACATAATTCCTAACAAAGTTTTGACACAGATTCCCAATTCGGGCATTCAGAACATTTAGCACGTTGTTTTAAGCAAGCACATTCTCATTCAAAGTTGCAAGTTACTATGTAGGAACAAGTTTGTATAGGTATTTCAAAGATGCCCAGAACTGTGCTAAACTTGGTATGTGTCCAACTCCTAGAAATACCTTCATGCCACAACTCCCTTACTTCCAGCTAGTAAGGATCACGTAATTCCTAACAAATTTTGACACAGATTCCCAATTCGGGCATTCAGAACATATAGCACGTTGCTGTAAGCAACCACATTCTCATTCAAAGTTGCAAGTTACTATGTAGGAACAAGTTTGTATAGGTATTTCAAAGATGCCCAGAACTGAGCTAAACTTGTATGTGTCCAACTCCTAGAAATAACTTTATGCCCCATCTCCCTTACTTCCAGCTAGTAAGGATCACATAATTCCTAACAAAGTTTTGACACAGATTCCCAATTCGGGCATTCAGAACATGTAGCACGTTGCTGTAAGCAAGCACATTCTCATTCAAAGTTGCAAGTTACTATGTAGGGACAAGTTTGTAAAGGTATTTCAAAGATGCCCAGAACTGAGCTAAACGTTGTATGTCTCCAACTCCTTGAAATAACTTCATGCCCAATCTCCCTTACTTCCAGCTAGTAAGGATCACATCATTCCTAACAATGTTTTGACACAGATTCCCAATTCGTGCATTCAGAACATATAGCACATTGCTGTAAGCAAGCACATTCTCATTTAAAGTTGCAAGTTACTATGTAGGAACAAGTTTGTATAGGTATTTCAAAGATGCCCAGAACTGAGCTAAACTTGGTATGTGTCCAACTCCTAGAAATAATTTCATGCCCCATCTCCCTTACTTCCAGCTAGTAAGGATCACATAATTCCTAACAAAGTTTTGACACAGATTCCCAATTCGGGCATTCAGAACATGTAGCACGTTGCTGTAAGCAAGCACATTCTCATTCAAAGTTGCAAGTTACTATGTAGGAACAAGTTTGTATAGGTATTTCAAAGATGCCCAGAACTGAGCTAAACTTGGTATGTCTCCAACTCCTAGAAATAACTTCATACCCCATCTCCCTTACTTCCAGCTAGTAAGGATCACATAATTCCTATCAAAGTTTTGACACAGATTCCCAATTCGTGCATTCAGAACATTTAGCACGTTGTTTTAAGCAAGCACATTCTCATTCAAAGTTGCAAGTTACTATGTAGGAACAAGTTTGTATAGGGATTTCAAAGATGCCCAGAACTGTGCTAAACTTGGTATGTGTCCAACTCCTAGAAATACCTTCATGTCACAACTCCCTTACTTCCAGCTAGTAAGGATCACGTAATTCCTAACAAATTTTGACACAGATTCCCAATTCGGGCATTCAGAACATATAGCACGTTGCTGTAAGCAAGCACATTCTCATTCAAAGTTGCAAGTTACTATGTAGGAACAAGTTTGTATAGGTATTTCAAAGATGCCCAGAACTGAGCTAAACTTGTATGTGTCCAACTCCTAGAAATAACTTTATGCCCCATCTCCCTTACTTCCAGCTAGTAAGGATCACATAATTCCTAACAAAGTTTTGACACAGATTCCCAATTCGGGCATTCAGAACATGTAGCACGTTGCTGTAAGCAAGCACATTCTCATTCAAAGTTGCAAGTTACTATGTAGGGACAAGTTTGTAAAGGTATTTCAAAGATGCCCAGAACTGAGCTAAACGTTGTATGTCTCCAACTCCTTGAAATAACTTCATGCCCAATCTCCCTTACTTCCAGCTAGTAAGGATCACATCATTCCTAACAATGTTTTGACACCGATTCCCAATTCGGGCATTCAGAACATATAGCACATTGCTGTAAGCAAGCACATTCTCATTCAAAGTAGCAAGTTACTATGTAGGAACAAGTTTGTATAGGTATTTCAAAGATGCCCATAACTGAGCTAAACTTGGTATTTCCTCAACTCCTAGAAATAACTTCATGCCCCAACTCCCTTACTTCCAGCTAGTAAGGATCACATAATTCCTAACAAAGTTTTGACACAGATTCCCAATTCGGGCATTCAGATCATATAGCACGTTGCTGTAAGCAAGCACATTCTCATGCAAAGATGCAAGTTACTATGTAGGAACAAGTTTGAATAGGACGTTCAAAGATGCCCAGAACTGAGCTAAACTTGGTATGTCTCCAACTCCTAGAAATAACTTCATGCCCCATCTCCCTTACTTCCAGCTAGTAAGGATCACATAATTCCTAACAAATTTTGACACAGATTCCCAATTCGGGCATTCAGAACATATAGCACGTTGCTGTAAGCAAGCACATTCTAATTCAAAGTTGCAAGTTATTATGTAAGAACATGTTTGTATAGGTTTTTCAAAGATGCCCAGAACTGAGCTAAACGTTGTATGTCTCCAACTCCTAGAAATAACTTCATGCCCCATCAGCCTTACTTCCAGCTAGTAAGGATCACATAATTCCTAACAATGTTTTGACACAGAATCCCAATTCGGGCATTCAGAACATATAGCACGTTGCTGTAAGCAAGCACATTCTCATTCAATGTTGCAAGTTACTATGTAGGAACAAGTTTGTATAGGTATTTCAAAGATGCCCAGAACTGAGCTAAACTTGGTATGTCTCCAACTCCTAGAAATAACTTCATACCCCATCTCCCTTACTTCTAGCTAGTAAGGATCACATAATTCCTAACAAAGTTTTGACACAGATTCCCAATTCGGGCATTCAGAACATATAGCACGTTGTTGAAAGCAAGCACATTCTCATTCAAAGTTTCAAGTTACTATGTAGGAACAAGTTTGTATAGGTATTTCAAAGATACCCAGAACTGTGCTAAAATTCGTATGTGTCCAACTCCTAGAAATACCTTCATGCCACAACTCCCTTACTTCCAGCTAGTAAGGATCACATAATTCCTAACAAATTTTGACACAGATTCCCAATTCGGGCATTCAGAACATATAGCACGTTGCTGTAAGCAAGCACATTCTCATTCAAAGTTGCAAGTTACTATGTAGGAACAATTTTGTATAGGTATTTCAAAGATGCCCAGAACTGAGCTAAACTTGTATGTGTCCAACTCCTAGAAATAACTTCATGCCCCATCTCCCTTACTTCCAGCTAGTAAGGATCACATAATTCCTAACAAAGTTTTGACACAGATTCCCAATTCGGGCAATCAGAACATGTAGCACGTTGCTGTAAGCAAGCACATTCTTATTCAAAGTTGCAAGTTACTATGTAGGGACAAGTTTGTAAAGGTATTTCAAAGATGCCCAGAACTGAGCTAAACGTTGTATGTCTCCAACTCCTTGAAATAACTTCATGCCCAATCTCCCTTACTTCCAGCTAGTAAGGATCATATCATTCCTAACAATGTTTTGACACAGATTCCCAATTCGGGCATTCAGAACATATAGCACATTGCTGTAAGCAAGCACATTCTCATTCAAAGTAGCAAGTTACTATGTAGGAACAAGTTTGTATAGGTATTTCAAAGATGCCCAGAACTGAGCTAAACTTGGTATTTCCTCAACTCCTAGAAATAACTTCATGCCCCAACTCCCTTACTTCCAGCTAGTAAGGATCACATAATTCCTAACAAAGTTTTGACACAGATTCCCAATTCGGGCATTCAGAACATATAGCACGTTGCTGTAAGCAAGCACATTCTCATGCAAAGATGCAAGTTACTATGTAGGAACAAGTTTGAATAGGACTTTCAAAGATGACCAGAACTGAGCTAAACTTGGTATGTCTCCTACTCCTAGAAATAACTTCATGCCCCATCTCCCTTACTTCCAGCTAGTAAGGATCACATAATTCCTAACAAAGTTTTGACACAGAATCCCAATTCGGGCATTCAGAACATATAGCACGTTGCTGTAAGCAAGCACATTCTCATTCAAAGTTGCAAGTTACTATGTAGGAACAAGTTTGTATAGGTATTTCAAAGATGCCCAGAACTGAGCTAAACTTGGTATGTCTCCAACTCCTAGAAATAACTTCATACCCCATCTCCCTTACTTCCAGCTAGTAAGGATCACATAATTCCTAACAAAGTTTTGACACAGATTCCCAATTCGGGCATTCAGAACATTTAGCACGTTGTTTTAAGCAAGCACATTCTCATTCAAAGTTGCAAGTTACTATGTAGGAACAAGTTTGTATAGGTATTTCAAAGATGCCCAGAACTGTGCTAAACTTGGTATGTGTCCAACTCCTAGAAATACCTTCATGCCACAACTCCCTTACTTCCAGCTAGTAAGGATCACGTAATTCCTAACAAATTTTGACACAGATTCCCAATTCGGGCATTCAGAACATATAGCACGTTGCTGTAAGCAAGCACATTCTCATTCAAAGTTGCAAGTTACTATGTAGGAACAAGTTTGTATAGGTATTTCAAAGATGCCCAGAACTGAGCTAAACTTGTATGTGTCCAACTCCTAGAAATAACTTTATGCCCCATCTCCCTTACTTCCAGCTAGTAAGGATCACATAATTCCTAACAAAGTTTTGACACAGATTCCCAATTCGGGCATTCAGAACATGTAGCACGTTGCTGTAAGCAAGCACATTCTCATTCAAAGTTGCAAGTTACTATGTAGGGACAAGTTTGTAAAGGTATTTCAAAGATGCCCAGAACTTAGCTAAACGTTGTATGTCTCCAACTCCTTGAAATAACTTCATGCCCAATCTCCCTTACTTCCAGCTAGTAAGGATCACATAATTCCTAACAAAGTTTTGACACAGATTCCCAATTCGGGCATTCAGAACATGTAGCACGTTGCTGTAAGCAAGCACATTCTCATTCAAAGTTGCAAGTTACTATGTAGGAACAAGTTTGTATAGGTATTTCAAAGATGCCCAGAACTGAGCTAAACTTGGTATGTCTCCAACTCCTAGAAATAACTTCATACCCCATCTCCCTTACTTCCAGCTAGTAAGGATCACATAATTCCTAACAAAGTTTTGACACAGATTCCCAATTCGTGCATTCAGAACATTTAGCACGTTGTTTTAAGCAAGCTCATTCTCATTCAAAGTTGCAAGTTACTATGTAGGAACAAGTTTGTATAGGTATTTCAAAGATGCCCAGAACTGTGCTAAACTTGGTATGTGTCCAACTCCTAGAAATACCTTCATGCCACAACTCCCTTACCTCCAGCTAGTAAGGATCACATAATTCCTAACAAATTTTGACACAGATTCCCAATTCGGGCATTCAGAACATATAGCACGTTGCTGTAAGCAAGCACATTCTCATTCAAAGTTGCAAGTTACTATGTAGGAACAAGTTTGTATAGGTATTTCAAAGATGCCCAGAACTGAGCTAAACTTGTATGTGTCCAACTCCTAGAAATAACTTTATGCCCCATCTCCCTTACTTCCAGCTAGTAAGGATCACATAATTCCTAACAAAGTTTTGACACAGATTCCCAATTCGGGCATTCAGAACATGTAGCACGTTGCTGTAAGCAAGCACATTCTCATTCAAAGTTGCAAGTTACTATGTAGGGACAAGTTTGTAAAGGTATTTCAAAGATGCCCAGAACTGAGCTAAACGTTGTATGTCTCCAACTCCTTGAAATAACTTCATGCCCAATCTCCCTTACTTCCAGCTAGTAAGGATCACATCATTCCTAACAATGTTTTGACACAGATTCCCAATTCGTGCATTCAGAACATATAGCAAATTGCTGAAAGCAAGCACATTCTCATTCAAAGTTGCAAGTTACTATGTAGGAACAAGTTTGTATAGGTATTTCAAAGATGCCCAGAACTGAGCTAAACTTGGTATGTGTCCAACACCTAGAAATAATTTCATGCCCCATCTCCCTTACTTCCAGCTAGTAAGGATCACATAATTCCTAAAAGTTTTGACACAGATTCCCAATTCGGGCATTCAGAACATGTAGCACGTTGCTGTAAGCAAGCACATTCTCATTCAAAGTTGCAAGTTACTATGTAGGAACAAGTTTGTATAGGTATTTCAAAGATGCCCAGAACTGAGCTAAACTTGGTATGTCTCCAACTCCTAGAAATAACTTCATACCCCATCTCCCTTACTTCCAGCTAGTAAGGATCACATAATTCCTAACAAAGTTTTGACACAGATTCCCAATTCGTGCATTCAGAACATTTAGCACGTTGTTTTAAGCAAGCACATTCTCATTCAAAGTTGCAAGTTACTATGTAGGAACAAGTTTGTATAGGTATTTCAAAGATGCCCAGAACTGTGCTAAACTTGGTATGTGTACAACTCCTAGAAATACCTTCATGCCACAACTCCCTTACTTCCAGCTAGTAAGGATCACATAATTCCTAACAAATTTTGACACAGATTCCCAATTCGGGCATTCAGAACATATAGCACGTTGCTGTAAGCAAGCACATTCTCATTCAATGTTGCAAGTTACTATGTAGGAACAAGTTTGTATAGGTATTTCAAAGATGCCCAGAACTGAGCTAAACTTGTATGTGTCCAACTCCTAGAAATAACTTTATGCCCCATCTCCCTTACTTCCAGCTAGTAAGGATCACATAATTCCTAACAAAGTTTTGACACAGATTCCCAATTCGGGCATTCAGAACATGTAGCACGTTGCTGTAAGCAAGCACATTCTCATTCAAAGTTGCAAGTTACTATGTAAGGACAAGTTTGTAAAGGTATTTCAAAGATGCCCAGAACTGAGCTAAACGTTGTATGTCTCCAACTCCTTGAAATAACTTCATGCCCAATCTCCCTTACTTCCAGCTAGTAAGGATCACATCATTCCTAAAAATGTTTTGACACAGATTCCCAATTCGGGCATTCAGAACATATAGCACATTGCTGTAAGCAAGCACATTCTCATTCAAAGTAGCAAGTTACTATGTAGGAACAAGTTTGTATAGGTATTTCAAAGATGCCCAGAACTGAGCTAAACTTGGTATTTCCTCAACTCCTAGAAATAACTTCATGCCCCAACTCCCTTACTTCCAGCTAGTAAGTATCACATAATTCCTAACAAAGTTTTGACACAGATTCCCAATTCGGGCATTCAGAACATATAGCACGTTGCTGTAAGCAAGCACATTCTCATGCAAAGATGCAAGTTACTATGTAGGAACAAGTTTGAATAGGACTTTCAAAGATGCCCAGAACTGAGCTAAACTTGGTATGTCTCCAACTCCTAGAAATAACTTCATGCCCCATCTCCCTTACTTCCAGCTAGTAAGGATCACATAATTCCTAACAAAGTTTTGACACAGATTCCCAATTCGGGCATTCAGAACATATAGCACGTTGCTGTAAGCAAGCACATTCTCATTCAAAGTTGCAAGTTACTATGTAGGAACAAGTTTGTATAGGTATTTCAAAGATGCCCAGAACTGTGCTAAACTTGGTATGTGTCCAACTCCTAGAAATACCTTCATGCCACAACTCCCTTACTTCCAGTTAGTAAGGATCACATAATTCCTAACAAATTTTGACACAGATTCCCAATTCGGGCATTCAGAACATATAGCACGTTGCTGTAAGCAAGCACATTCTCATTCAAAGTTGCAAGTTATTATGTAGGAACATGTTTGTATAGGTATTTCAAAGATGCCCAGAACTGAGCTAAACTTGGAATGTCTCCAACTCCTAGAAATAACTTCATGCCCCAACTCCCTTACTTCCAGCTAGTAAGTATCACATAATTCCTAACAAAGTTTTGACACAGATTCCCAATTCGGGCATTCAGAACATATAGCACGTTGCTGTAAGGAAGCACATTCTCATTCAAAGATGCAAGTTACTATGTAGGAACAAGTTTGAATAGGACTTTCAAAGATGCCCAGAACTGAGCTAAACTTGGTATGTCTCTAACTCCTAGAAATAAGTTCATGCCCCATCTCCCTTACTTCCAGCTAGTAAGGATCACATAATTCCTAACAAAGTTTTGACACAGATTCCCAATTCGGGCATTCAGAACATTTAGCACGTTGTTTTAAGCAAGCACATTCTCATTCAAAGTTGCAAGTTACTATGTAGGAACAAGTTTGTATAGGTATTTCAAAGATGCCCAGAACTGTGCTAAACTTGGTATGTGTCCAACTCCTAGAAATACCTTCATGCCACAACTCCCTTACTTCCAGCTAGTAAGGATCACGTAATTCCTAACAAATTTTGACACAGATTCCCAATTCGGGCATTCAGAACATATAGCACGTTGCTGTAAGCAAGCACATTCTCATTAAAAGTTGCAAGTTACTATGTAGGAACAAGTTTGTATAGGTATTTCAAAGATGCCCAGAACTGAGCTACACTTGTATGTGTTCAACTCCTAGAAATAACTTTATGCCCCATCTCCCTTACTTCCAGCTAGTAAGGATCACATAATTCCTAACAAAGTTTTGACACAGATTCCCAATTCGGGCATTCAGAACATGTAGCACGTTGCTGTAAGCAAGCACATTCTCATTCAAAGTTGCAAGTTACTATGTAGTGACAAGTTTGTAAAGGTATTTCAAAGATGCCCAGAACTGAGCTAAACGTTGTATGTCTCCAACTCCTTGAAATAACTTCATGGCCAATCTCCCTTACTTCCAGCTAGTAAGGATCACATCATTCCTAACAATGTTTTGACACAGATTCCAAATTCGTGCATTCAGAACATATAGCACATTGCTGTAAGCAAGCACATTCTCATTCAAAGTTGCAAGTTACTATGTAGGAACAAGTTTGTATAGGTATTTCAAAGATGCCCAGAACTGAGCTAAACTTGGTATGTGTCCAACTCCTAGAAATAATTTCATGCCCCATCTCCCTTACTTCCAGCTAGTAAGGATCACATAATTCCTAACAAAATTTTGACACAGATTCCCAATTCGGGCATTCAGAATATTTAGCACGTTGCTGTAAGCAAGCACATTCTCATTCAAAGTTGCAAGTTACTATGTAGGTACAAGTTTGTATAGGCATTTCAAAGATGCCCAGAACTGAGCTAAACTTGGTATGTCTCCAACTCCTAGAAATAACTTCATGCCCCATCTCCCTTACTTCCAGCTAGTAAGGATCACATAATTCCTAACAAAGTTTTGACACAGATTCCCAATTCGGGCATTCAGAACATATAGCACGTTGCTGTAAGCAAGCACATTCTCATTCAAAGTTGCAAGTTACTATGTAGGAACAAGTTTGTATAGGACTTTAAAAGATGCCCAGAACTGAGCTAAACTTGGTGTGTCTCCAACTCCTAGAAATAACTTCATGCCCCATCTCCCTTACTTCCTGCTAGTAAGGATCACATAATTCCTAACAAAGTTTTGACACAGATTCCCAATTCGGGCATTCAGAACATATAGCACGTTGCTGTAAGCAAGCACATTCTCATTCAAAGTTGCAAGTTACTATGTAGGAACAAGTTTGTATAGGTATTTCAAAGATGCCCAGAACTGTGCTAAACTTGGTATGTGTCCAACTCCTAGAAATACCTTCATGCCACAACTCCCTTACTTCCAGTTAGTAAGGATCACATAATTCCTAACAAATTTTGACACAGATTCCCAATTCGGGCATTCAGAACATATAGCACGTTGCTGTAAGCAAGCACATTCTCATTCAAAGTTGCAAGTTAATATGTAGGAACAAGTTTGTATAGGTATTTCAAAGATGCCCAGAACTGAGCTAAACTTGGTATGTGTCCAACTCCTAGAAATAATTTCATGCCCCATCTCCCTTACTTCCAGCTAGTAAGGATCACATAATTCCTAACAAAGTTCTGACACAGATTCCCAATTCGGGCATTCAGAACATGTAGCACGTTGCTGTAAGCAAGCACATTCTCATTCAAAGTTGCAAGTTACTATGTAGGAACAAGTTTGTATAGGTATTTCAAAGATGCCCAGAACTGAGCTAAACGTGGTATGTCTCCAACTCCTAGAAATAACTTCATGCCCCATCTCCCTTACTTCCAGCTAGTAAGGATCATATAATTCCTAACTAAGTTTGGACACAGATTCCCAATTCGGGCATTCAGAACATATAGCACGTTGCTGTAAGCAAGCACATTCTCATTCAAAGTTGCAAGTTATTATGTAGGAACAAGTTTGTATAGGTATTTCAAAGATGCGCAGAACTGTGCTAAACTTGATATGTGTCCAACTCCTAGAAATAACTTCATGCCCCAACTCCCTTACTTCCAGCTAGTAAGGATCACATAATTCCTAACAAAGTTTTGACACAGATTCCCAATTCGGGCATTCAGAACATATAGCACGTTGCTGTAAGCAAGCACATTCTCATTCAAAGTTGCAAGTTAATATGTAGGAACAAATTTGTATAGGTATTTCAAAGATGCACAGAACTGAGCTAATCTTGGTATGTCCTCAACTCCTAGAAATAACTTCATGCCCCATCTCCCTTACTTCCAGCTAGTAAGGATCACATAATTCCTAACAAAGTTTTGACACAGATTCCCAATTCGGGCATTCAGAACATATAGCACGTTGCTGTAAGCAAGCACATTCTCATTCAAAGATGCAAGTTACTATGTAGGAACAAGTTTGAATAGGACTTTCAAAGATGCCCAGAACTGAGCTAAACTTGGTATGTCTCCAACTCCTAGAAATAACTTCATGCCCCATCTCCCTTACTTCCAGCTAGTAAGGATCACATAATTCCTAACAAAGTTTTGACACAGATTCCCAATTCGGGCATTCAGAACTTATAGCACGTTGCTGTAAGCAAGCACATTCTCATTCAATGTTGCAAGTTACTATGTAGGAACAAGTTTGTATAGGTATTTCAAAGATGCCCAGAACTGAGCTAAACTTGGTATGTGTCCAACTTCTAGAAATAATTTCATGCCCCATCTCCCTTACTTCCAGCTAGTAAGGATCACATAATTTTTAACAAAGTTTTGACACAGATTCCCAATTCGGTCATTCGCAACATGTAGCACGTTGCTGTAAGCAAGCACATTCAATTCAAAGTTGCAAGTTACTATGTAGGAACAAGTTTGTGTAGGTATTTCAAAGATGCCCAGAACTGAGCTAAACGTTGTAGGTCTCCAACTCCTAGAAATAATTTCATGCCCCATCTCCCTTACTTCCAGCTATTAAGGATCACATAATTCCTAACAAAATTTTGACACAGATTCCCAATTCGGGCATTCAGAACATGTAGCACGTTGCTGTAAGCAAGCACATTCTCATTCAAAGTTGCAAGTTACTATGTAGGAACAAGTTTGTATAGGTATTTCAAAGATGCCCAGAACTGAGCTAAACTTGGTATGTCTACAACTCCTAGAAATAACTTCATACCCCATCTCCCTTACTTCCAGCTAGTAAGGATCACATAATTCCTAACAAAGTTTTGACACAGATTCCCAATTCGTGCATTCAGAACATTTAGCACGTTGTTTTAAGCAAGCACATTCTCATTCAAAGTTGCAAGTTACTATGTAGCAACAAGTTTGTATAGGGATTTCAAAGATGCCCAGAACTGTGCTAAACTTGGTATGTGTCCAACTCCTAGAAATACCTTCATGCCACAACTCCCTTACTTCCAGCTAGTAAGGATCACGTAATTCCTAACAAATTTTGACACAGATTCCCAATTCGGGCATTCAGAACATATAGCACGTTGCTGTAAGCAAGCACATTCTCATTCAAAGTTGCAAGTTACTATGTAGGAACAAGTTTGTATAGGTATTTCAAAGATGCCCAGAACTGAGCTAAACTTGTATGTGTCCAACTCCTAGAAATAACTTTATGCCCCATCACCCTTACTTCCAGCTAGTAAGGATCACATAATTCCTAACAAAGTTTTGACACAGATTCCCAATTCGGGCATTCAGAACATGTAGCACGTTGCTGTAAGCAAGCACATTCTCATTCAAAGTTGCAAGTTACTATGTAGGGACAAGTTTGTAAAGGTATTTCAAAGATGCCCAGAACTGAGCTAAACGTTGTATGTCTCCAACTCCTTGAAATAACTTCATGCCCAATCTCCCTTACTTCCAGCTAGTAAGGATCACATCATTCCTAACAATGTTTTGACACAGATTCCCAATTCGGGCATTCAGAACATATAGCACATTGCTGTAAGGAAGCACATTTTCATTCAAAGTAGCAAGTTACTATGTAGGAACAAGTTTGTATAGGTATTTCAAAGATGCCCAGAACTGAGCTAAACTTGGTATGTGTCCAACTCCTAGAAATAATTTCATGCCCCATCTCCCTTACTTCCAGCTAGTAAGGATCACATAATTCCTAACAAAGATTTGACACAGATTCCCAATTCGGGCATTCAGAACATGTAGCACGTTGCTGTAAGCAAGCACATTCTCATTCAAAGTTGCAAGTTACTATGTAGGAACAAGTTTGTATAGGTATTTCAAAGATGCCCAGAACTGAGCTAAACGTTGTATGTCTCCAACTCCTAGAAATAACTTCATGCCCCATCACACTTACTTCCAGCTAGTAAGGATCACATAATTCCTAACAATGTTTTGACACAGAATCCCAATTCGGGCATTCAGAACATATAGCACGTTGCTGTAAGCAAGCACATTCTCATTCAAAGTTGCAAGTTACTATGTAGGAACAAGTTTGTATAGGACTTTAAAAGATGCCCAGAACTGAGCTAAACTTGGTATGTCTCCAACTCCTAGAAATAACTTCATGCCCCATCTCCCTTACTTCCAGCTAGTAAGGATCACATAATTCCTAACAAAGTTTTGACACAGATTCCCAATTCGGGCATTCAGAACATATAGCACGTTGCTGTAAGCAAGCACATTCTCATTCAAAGTTGCAAGTTACTATGTAGGAACAAGTTTGTATAGGTATTTCAAAGATGCCCAGAACTGTGCTAAACTTGGTATGTGTCCAACTCCTAGAAATACCTTCATGCCACAACTCCCTTACTTCCAGTTAGTAAGGATCACATAATTCCTAACAAATTTTGACACAGATTCCCAATTCGGGCATTCAGAACATATAGCACGTTGCTGTAAGCAAGCACATTCTCATTCAAAGTTGCAAGTTAATATGTAGGAACAAGTTTGTATAGGTATTTCAAAGATGCCCAGAACTGAGCTAAACTTGGTATGTGTCCAACTCCTAGAAATAATTTCATGCCCCATCTCCCTTACTTCCAGCTAGTAAGGATCACATAATTCCTAACAAAGTTCTGACACAGATTCCCAATTCGGGCATTCAGAACATGTAGCACGTTGCTGTAAGCAAGCACATTCTCATTCAAAGTTGCAAGTTACTATGTAGGAACAAGTTTGTAAAGTTATTTCAAAGATGCCCAGAACTGAGCTAAACGTTGTATGTCTCCAACTCCTAGAAATAACTTCATGCCCAATCTCCCTTACTTCCAGCTAGTAAGGATCACATAATTCCTAACAAAGTTTTGACACAGATTCCCAATTCGGGCATTCAGAACATATAGCACGTTGCTGTAAGCAAGCACATTCTCATTCAAAGTTGCAAGTTACTCTGTAGGAACAAGTTTGTATAGGCATTCAAAGATGCCCAGATCTGAGCTAAACTTGGTATGTCTCCAACTCCTAGAAATAACTTCATGCCCCATCTCCGTTACTTCCAGCTAGTAAGGATCACATAATTCCTAACAAAGTTTTGACACAGATTCCCAATTCGGGCATTCAGAACATGTAGCACGTTGCTGTAAGCAAGCACATTCAATTCAAAGTTGCAAGTTACGCTGTAGGAACAAGTGTGTATAGGTATTTCAAAGATGCCCAGAACTGAGCTAAATGTTGTATGTCTCCAACTCCTAGAAATAACTTCATGACCCATCTCCCTTACTTCCAGCTAGTAAGGATCACATAATTCCTAACAAAGTTTTGACACAGATTCCCAATTCGGGCATTCAGAACATATAGCACGTTGCTGTAAGCAAGCACATTCACATTCAAAGTTGCAAGTTATTATGTAGGAACAAGTTTGTATAGGTATTTCAAAGATGCCCAGAACTGAGCTAAACTTGGAATGTCTCCAACTCCTAGAAATAACTTCATGCCCCAACTCCCTTATTTTCAGCAAGTAAGGACCACATAATTCCTAACAAAGTTTTGACACAGATTCCCAATTCGGGCATTCAGAACATATAGCACGTTGCTGTAAGCAAGCACATTCTCATTCAAAGTTGCAAGTTAATATGTAGGAACTAGATTGTATAGGTATTTCAAAGATGCCCAGAACTGAGCTAAACTTGGTATGTCCTCAACTCCTAGAAATAACTTCATGCTCCAACTCCCTTACTTCCAGCTAGTAAGGATCACATAATTCCTAACAAAGTTTTGACACAGATTCCCAATTCGGGCATTCAGAACATATAGCACGTTGCTGTAAGCAAGCACATTCTCTTTCATAGATGCAAGTTACTATGTAGGAACAAGTTTGAATAGGACTTTCAAAGATGCCCAGAACTGACCTAAACTTGGTATGTCTCCAACTCCTAGAAATAACTTCATGCCCCATCTCCCTTACTTCCAGCTAGTAAGGATCACATAATTCCTAACAAAGTTTTGACACAGATTCCCAATTCGGGCATTCAGAACATATAGCACGTTGCTGTAAGCAAGCACATTCTCATTCAAAGTTGCAAGTTACTATGTAGGAACAAGTTTGTAAAGGTATTTCAAAGATGCCCAGAACTGAGCTAAACTTGGAATGTCTCCAACTCCTAGAAATAACTTCATGCCCCAACTCCCTTACTTCCAGCTAGTAAGGATCACATAATTCTAACAAAGATTTGACCCAGATTCCCAATTCGGGCATTCAGAACATATAGCACGTTGCTGTAAGCAAGCACATTCTCATTCAAAGTTGCAAGTTACTATGTAGGAACAAGTTTGTATAGGACTTTAAAAGATGCCCAGAACTGAGCTAAACTTGGTATGTCTCCAACTCCTAGAAATAACTTCATGCCCCATCTCCCTTACTTCCAGCTAGTAAGGATCACATAATTCTAACAAAGATTTGACCCAGATTCCCAATTCGGGCATTCAGAACATATAGCACGTTGCTGTAAGCAAGCACATTCTCATTCAAAGTTGCAAGTTACTATGTAGGAACAAGTTTGTATAGGACTTTAAAAGATGCCCAGAACTGAGCTAAACTTGGTATGTCTCCAACTCCTAGAAATAACTTCATGCCCCATCTCCCTTACTTCCAGCTAGTAAGGATCACATAATTCCTAACAAAGTTTTGACACAGATTCCCAATTCGGGCATTCAGAACATATAGCACGTTGCTGTAAGCAAGCACATTCTCATTCAAAGTTGCAAGTTACTATGTAGGAACAAGTTTGTATAGGTATTTCAAAGATGCCCAGAACTGAGCTAAACGTTGTATGTCTCCAACTCCTAGAAATAACTTCATGCCCCATCTCTCTTACTTCCAGCTAGTAAGGATCACATAATTCCTAACAAAGTTTTGACACAGATTCCCAATTCGGGCATTCAGAACATATAGCACGTTGCTGTAAGCAAGCACATTCTCATTCAAAGTTGCAAGTTACTATGTAGGAACAAGTTTGTAAAGGTATTTCAAAGATGCCCAGAACTGAGCTAAACTTGGAATGTCTCCAACTCCTAGAAATAACTTCATGCACCAACTCCCTTACTTCCAGCTAGTAAGGATCACATAATTCTAACAAAGATTTGACCCAGATTCCCAATTCGGGCATTCAGAACATATAGCACGTTGCTGTAAGCAAGCACATTCTCAGTCAAAGTTGCAAGTTACTATGTAGGAACAGGTTTGTATAGGTATTTCAAAGATGCCCAGAACTGAGCTAAACTTGGTATGTCTCCAACTCCTAGAAATAACTTCATGCCCCATCTCCCTTACTTCCAGCTAGTAAGGATCACATAATTCCTAACAAAATTTTGACACAGATTCCCAATTCGGGCATTCAGAACATATAGCACGTTGCTGTAAGCAAGCACATTCTCATTAAAAGTTGCAAGTTACTATGTAGGAACAAGTTTGTATAGGTATTTCAAAGATGCCCAGAACTGTGCTAAACTTGGTATGTGTCCAACTCCTAGAAATACCTTCATGCCACAACTCCCTTACTTCCAGTTAGTAAGGATCACATAATTCCTAACAAATTTTGACACAGATTCCCAATTCGAGCATTCAGAACTTATAGCACGTTGCTGTAAGCAAGCACATTCTCATTCAAAGTTGCAAGTTACTATGTAGGAACAAGTTTGTATAGGTATTTCAAAGATGCCCAGAACTGTGCTAAACTTGGTATGTGTCCAACTCCTAGAAATACCTTCATGCCACAACTCCCTTACTTCCAGTTAGTAAGGATCACATAATTCCTAACAAATTTTGACACAGATTCCCAATTCGGGCATTCAGAACATATAGCACGTTGCTGTAAGCAAGCACATTCTCATTCAAAGTTGCAAGTTAATATGTAGGAACAAGTTTGTATAGGTATTTCAAGGATGCCCAGAAGTGAGCTAAACTTGGTATGTGTCCAACTCCTAGAAATAATTTCATGCCCCATCTCACTTACTTCCAGCTAGTAAGGATCACATAATTCCTAACAAAGTTTTGACACAGATTCCCAATTCGGGCATTCAGAACATGTAGCACGTTGCTGTAAGCAAGCACATTCTCATTCAAAGTTGCTAGTTACTATGTAGGAACAAGTTTGTATAGGTATTTCAAAGATGCCCAGAACTGAGCTAAACGTTGTATGTCTCCAACTCCTAGAAATAACTTCATGCCCCTTCACCCTTACTTCCAGCTAGTAAGGATCACATAATTCCTAACAAAGTTTTGACACAGAATCCCAATTCGGGCATTCAGAACATATAGCACGTTGCTGTAAGCAAGCACATTCTCATTCACAGTTGCAAGTTACTATGTAGGAACAAGTTTGTATAGGTATTTCAAAGATGCCCAGAACTGAGCTAAACTTGGTATGTCTCCAACTCCTAGAAATAACTTCATGCCCCATCTCCCTTACTTCAAGCTAGTAAGGATCACATAATTCCTAACAAAGTTTTGACACAGATTCCCAATTCGGGCATTCAGAACATATAGCACGTTGCTGTAAGCAAGCACATTCTCATTCAAAGTTGCAAGTTACTATGTAGGAACAAGTTTGTATAGGTATTTCAAAGATGCCCAGAACTCTGCTAAACTTGGTATGTGTCCAACTCCTAGAAATACCTTCATGCCACAACTACCTTACTTCCAATTAATAAGGATCACATAATTCCTAACAAATTTTGACACAGATTCCCTATTCGGGCATTCAGAACATATAGCACGTTGCTGTAAGCAAGCACATTCTCATTCAAAGTTGCAAGTTACTATGTAGGAACAAGTTTGTATAGGTATTTCAAAGATGCCCAGAACTGAGCTAAACATGTATGTGTCCAACTCCTAGAAATAATTTCATGCCCCATCTCCCTTACTTCCAGCTAGTAAGGATCACATAATTCCTAACAATGTTTTGACACAGATTCCCAATTCGGGCATTCAGAACATGTAGCACGTTGCTGTAAGCAAGCACATTCTCATTCAAAGTTGCAAGTTACTATGTAGGAACAAGTTTGTAAAGTTATTTCAAAGATGCCCAGAACTGAGCTAAACGTTGTATGTCTCCAACTCCTAGAAATAACTTCATGCCCAATCTCCCTTACTTCCAGCTAGTAAGGATCACATAAATCCTAACAAACTTTTGACACAGATTACCAATTCGGGCATTCAGAACATATAGCACGTTGCTGTAAGCAAGCACATTCTCCTTCAAAGTTGCAAGTTACTCTGTAGGAACAAGTTTGTATAGGTATTTCAAAGATGCCCAGAACTGAGCTAAACTTGGTATGTCTCCAACTCCTAGAAATAACTTCATGCCCCATCTCCGTTACTTCCAGCTAGTAAGGATCACATAATTCCTAACAAAGTTTTGACACAGATTCCCAAATCGGGCATTCAGAACATGTAGCACGTTGCTGTAAGCAAGCACATTCAATTCAAAGTTGCAATTACGCTGTAGGAACAAGTGTGTATAGGTATTTCAAAGATGCCCAGAACTGAGCTAAATGTTGTATGTCTCCAACTCCTAGAAATAACTTCATGACCCATCTCCCTTACTTCCAGCTAGTATGGATCACATAATTCCTAACAAAGTTTTGACACAGATTCCCAATTCGGGCATTCAGAACATATAGCACGTTGCTGTAAGCAAGCACATTCACATTCAAAGTTGCAAGTTATTATGTAGGAACAAGTTTGTATAGGTATTTCAAAGATGCCCAGAACTGAGCTAAACTTGGAATGTCTCCAACTCCTAGAAATAACTTCATGCCCCAACTCCCTTATTTTCAGCAAGTAAGGACCACATAATTCCTAACAAAGTTTTGACACAGATTCCCAATTCGGGCATTCAGAACATATAGCACGTTGCTGTAAGCAAGCACATTCTCATTCAAAGTTGCAAGTTAATATGTAGGAACTAGATTGTATAGGTATTTCAAAGATGCCCAGAACTGAGCTAAACTTGGTATGTCCTCAACTCCTAGAAATAACTTCATGCTCCAACTCCCTTACTTCCAGCTAGTAAGGATCACATAATTCCTAACAAAGTTTTGACACAGATTCCCAATTCAGGCATTCAGAACATATAGCACGTTGCTGTAAGCAAGCACATTCTCATTCATAGATGCAAGATACTATGTAGGAACAAGTTTTAATAGGACTTACAAAGATGCCCAGAACTGAGCTAAACTTGGTATGTCTCCAACTCCTAGAAATAACTTCATGGCCATCTCCCTTACTTCCAGCTAGTAAGGATCACATAATTCCTAACAAAGTTTTGACACAGATTCCCAATTCGGGCATTCAGAACATATAGCACGTTGCTGTAAGCAAGCACATTCTCATTCAAAGATGCAAGTTACTATGTAGGAACAAGTTTGAATAGGACTTCCAAAGATGCCCAGAACTGAGCTAAACTTGGTATGTCTCCAACTCCTAGAAATATCTTCATGCCCCATCTCCCTTACTTCCAGCTAGTAAGGATCACATAATTCCTAACAAAGTTTTGACACAGATTCCCAATTCGGGCATTCAGAACATATAGCACGTTGCTGTAAGCAAGCACATTCTCATTCAAAGTTGCAAGTTACTATGTAGGAACAAGTTTGTATAGGTATTTCAAAGATGCCCAGAAATGAGCTAAACTTGGTATGTCTCCAACTCCTAGAAATAACTTCATGCCCCATCTCACTTACTTCCAGCTAGTAAGGATCACATAATTCCTAACAAAGTTTTGACACAGACTCCCAATTCGGGCATTCAGAACATATAGCAAGATGCTGTAAGCAAGCACATTCTCATTCAAAGTTGGAAGTTACTATGTAGGAACAAATTTGTATAGGTATTTCAAAGATGCCCAGAACTGAGCTAAACGTTGTATGTCTCCAACTCCTAGAAATAACATCATGCCCCATCTCCCTTACTTCCAGCTAGTAAGGATCACATAATTCCTAACAAAGTTTTGACACAGATTCCCAATTCGGGCATTCAGAACATATAGCACGTTGATGTAAGCAAGCACATTCTCATTCAAAGTTGCAATTTACTATGTAGGAACAAGTTTGTATAGGTATTTCAAAGATGCCCAGAACTGAGCTAAACATGGTATGTCTCCAACTCCTAGAAATAACTTCATGCCCCACCTCCCTTAATTCCAGCTAGTAAGGATCACATAATTCCTAACAAAGTTTTGACACAGATTCCCAATTCGGGCATTCAGAACATGTAGCACGTTGCTGTAAGCAAGCACATTCAATTCAAAGTTGCAAGTTACTATGTAGGAACAAGTTTGTGTAGGTATTTCAAAGATGCCCAGAACTGAGCTAAACGCTGTAGGTCTCCAACTCCTAGAAATAACTTCATGCCCCATCTCCCTTACTTCCATCTAGTAAGGATCACATAATTCCTAACAAAGTTTTGACACAGATTCCCAATTCGGGCATTCAGAACATATAGCACGTTGCTGTAAGCAAGCACATTCTCATTCAAAGATGCAAGTTACTATGTAGGAACAAGTTTGAATAGGACTTTCAAAGATGCCCAGAACTGAGCTAATCTTGGTATGTCTCCAACTCCTAGAAATAACTTCATGCCCCATCTCCCTTACTTCCAGCTAGTAAGGATCACATAATTCCTAACAAAGTTTTGACACAGATTCCCAATTCGGGCATTCAGAACATATAGCACGTTGCTGTAAGCAAGCACATTCTCATTCAAAGTTGCAAGTTACTATGTAGGAACAAGTTTGTATAGGTATTTCAAAGATGCCCAGAACTGAGCTAAACTTGGTATGTCTCCAACTCCTAGAAATGACTTCATGCCCCATCTCCCTTACTTCCAGCTAGTAAGGATCACATAATTCCTAACAAAGTTTTGACACAGAATCCCAATTCGGGCATTCAGAACATATAGCACGTTGCTGTAAGCAAGCACATTCTCATTCACAGTTGCAAGTTACTATGTAGGAACAAGTTTGTATGTATTTCAAAGATGCCCAGAACTGAGCTAAACTTGGTATGTCTCCAACTCCTAGAAATAACTTCATGCCCCATCTCCCTTACTTCCAGCTACTAAGGATCACATAATTCCTAACAAAGTTTTGACACAGATTCCCAATTCGGGCATTCAGAACATATAGCACGTTGCTGTAAGCAAGCACATTCTCATTCAAAGTTGCAAGTTACTATGTAGGAACAAGTTTGTATAGGTATTTCAAAGATGCCCAGAACTGTGCTAAACTTGGTATGTGTCCAACTCCTAGAAATACCTTCATGCCACAACTCCCTTACTTCCAGTTAGTAAGGATCACATAATTCCTAACAAATTTTGACACAGATTCCCAATTCGGGCATTCAGAACATATAGCACGTTGCTGTAAGCAAGCACATTCTCATTCAAAGTTGCAAGTTACTATGTAGGAACAAGTTTGTATAGGACTTTAAAAGATGCCCAGAACTGAGCTAAACTTGGTATGTCTCCAACTCCTAGAAATAACTTCATGCCCCATCTCCCTTACTTCCAGCTAGTAAGGATCACATAATTCCTAACAAAGTTTTGACACAGATTCCCAATTCGGGCATTCAGAACATATAGCACGTTGCTGTAAGCAAGCACATTCTCATTCAAAGTTGCAAGTTACTATGTAGGAACAAGTTTGTATAGGTATTTCAAAGATGCCCAGAACTGTGCTAAACTTGGTATGTGTCCAACTCCTAGAAATACCTTCATGCCACAACTCCCTTACTTCCAGTTAGTAAGGATCACATAATTCCTAACAAATTTTGACACAGATTCCCAATTCGGGCATTCAGAACATATAGCACGTTGCTGTAAGCAAGCACATTCTCATTCAAAGTTGCAAGTTACTATGTAGGAACAAGTTTGTATAGGTATTTCAAAGATGCCCAGAACTGAGCTAAACTTGGTATGTGTCCAACTCCTAGAAATAATTTCATGCCCCATCTCCCTTACTTCCAGCTAGTAAGGATCACATAATTCCTAACAAAGTTTTGACACAGATTCCCAATTCGGGCTTGCAGAACATGTAGCACGTTGCTGTAAGCAAGCATATTCAATTCAAAGTTGCAAGTTACTATGTAGGAACAAGTTTGTGTAGGTATTTCAAAGATGCCCAGAACTGAGCTAAACGCTGTAGGTCTCCAACTCCTAGAAATAACTTCATTCCCCATCTCCCTTACTTCCATCTAGTAAGGATCACATAATTCCTAACAAAGTTTTGAAACAGATTCCCAATTCGGGCATTCAGAACATATAGCACGTTGCTGTAAGCAAGCACATTCTCATTCACAGTTGCAAGTTACTATGTAGGAACAAGTTTGTATGTATTTCAAAGATACCCAGAACTGAGCTAAACTTGGTATGTCTCCAACTCCTAGAAATAACTTCATGCCCCATCTCCCTTACTTCCAGCTACTAAGGATCACATAATTCCTAACAAAGTTTTGACACAGATTCCCAATTCGGGCATTCAGAACATATAGCACGTTGCTGTAAGCAAGCACATTCTCATTCAAAGTTGCAAGTTACTATGTAGGAACAAGTTTGTATAGGTATTTGAAAGATGCCCAGAACTGTGCTAAACTTGGTATGTGTCCAACTCCTAGAAATACCTTCATGCCACAACTCCCTTACTTCCAGTTAGTAAGGATCACATAATTCCTAACAAATTTTGACACAGATTCCCAATTCGGGCATTCAGAACATATAGCACGATGCTGTAAGCAAGCACATTCTCATTCAAAGTTGCAAGTTACTATGTAGGAACAAGTTTGTATAGGTTTTTCAAAGATGCCCAGAACTGAGCTAAACTTGTATGTGTCCAACTCCTAGAAATAATTTCATGCCCCATCTCCCTTACTTCCAGCTAGTAAGGATCACATAATTCCTAACAAAGTTTTGACACAGATTCCCAATTCGGGCATTCAGAACATGTAGCACGTTGCTGTAAGCAAGCACATTCAATTCAACGTTGCAAGTTACGCTGTAGGAACAAGTGTGTATAGGTATTTCAAAGATGCCCAGAACTGAGCTAAATGTTGTATGTCTCCAACTCCTAGAAATAACTTCATGACCCATCTCCCTTACTTCCAGCTAGTAAGGATCACATAATTCCTAACAAAGTTTTGACACAGATTCCCAATTCGGGCATTCAGAACATATAGCACGTTGCTGTAAGCAAGCACATTCACATTCAAAGTTGCAAGTTATTATGTAGGAACAAGTTTGTATAGGTATTTCAAAGATGCCCAGAACTGAGCTAAACTTGGAATGTCTCCAACTCCTAGAAATAACTTCATGCCCCAAATCCCTTACTTTCAGCAAGTAAGGACCACATAATTCCTAACAAAGTTTTGACACAGATTCCCAATTCGGGCATTCAGAACATATAGCACGTTGCTGTAAGCAAGCACATTCTCATTCAAAGTTGCAAGTTAATATGTAGGAACTAGATTGTATAGGTATTTCAAAGATGCCCAGAACTGAGCTAAACTTGGTATGTCCTCAACTCCTAGAAATAACTTCATCCTCCAACTCCCTTACTTCCAGCTAGTAAGGATCACATAATTCCTAACAAAGTTTTGACACAGATTCCCAATTCGGGCATTCAGAACATATAGCATGTTGCTGTAAGCAAGCACATTCTCATTCATAGATGCAAGTTACTATGTAGGAACAAGTTTGAATAGGACTTTCAAAGATGCCCAGAACTGACCTAAACTTGGTATGTCTCCAACTCCTAGAAATAACTTCATGCCCCATCTCTCTTACTTCCAGCTAGTAAGGATCACATAATTCCTAACAAAGTTTTGACACAGATTCCCAATTCGGGCATTCAGAACATATAGCACGTTGCTGTAAGCAAGCACATTCTCATTCAAAGTTGCAAGTTACTATGTAGGAACAAGATTGTAAAGGTATTTCAAAGATGCCCAGAACTGAGCTAAACTTGGAATGTCTCCAACTCCTAGAAATAACTTCATGCACCAACTCCCTTACTTCCAGCTAGTAAGGATCACATAATTCTAACAAAGATTTGACCCAGATTCCCAATTCGGGCATTCAGAACATATAGCACGTTGCTGTAAGCAAGCACATTCTCAGTCAAAGTTGCAAGTTACTATGTAGGAACAGGTTTGTATAGGTATTTCAAAGATGCCCAGAACTGAGCTAAACTTGGTATGTCTCCAACTCCTAGAAATAACTTCATGCCCCATCTCCCTTACTTCCAGCTAGTAAGGATCACATAATTCCTAACAAAATTTTGACACAGATTCCCAATTCGGGCATTCAGAACATATAGCACGTTGCTGTAAGCAAGCACATTCTCATTAAAAGTTGCAAGTTACTATGTAGGAACAAGTTTGTATAGGTATTTCAAAGATGCCCAGAACTGTGCTAAACTTGGTATGTGTCCAACTCCTAGAAATACCTTCATGCCACAACTCCCTTACGTCCAGTTAGTAAGGATCACATAATTCCTAACAAATTTTGACACAGATTCCCAATTCGGGCATTCAGAACATATAGCACGTTGCTGTAAGCAAGCACATTCTCATTCAAAGTTGCAAGTTACTATGTAGGAACAAGTTTGTATAGGACTTTAAAAGATGCCCAGAACTGAGCTAAACTTGGTATGTCTCCAACTCCTAGAAATAACTTCATGCCCCATCTCCCTTACTTCCAGCTAGTAAGGATCACATAATTCCTAACAAAGTTTTGGCACAGATTCCCAATTCGGGCATTCAGAACATATAGCACGTTGCTGTAAGCAAGCACATTCTCATTCAAAGTTGCAAGTTACTATGTAGGAACAAGTTTGTATAGGTATTTCAAAGATGCCCAGAACTGTGCTAAACTTGGTATGTGTCCAACTCCTAGAAATACCTTCATGCCACAACTCCCTTACTTCCAGTTAGTAAGGATCACATAATTCCTAACAAATTTTGACACAGATTCCCAATTCGAGCATTCAGAACTTATAGCACGTTGCTGTAAGCAAGCACATTCTCATTCAAAGTTGCAAGTTACTATGTAGGAACAAGTTTGTATAGGTATTTCAAAGATGCCCAGAACTGTGCTAAACTTGGTATGTGTCCAACTCCTAGAAATACCTTCATGCCACAACTCCCTTACTTCCAGTTAGTAAGGATCACATAATTCCTAACAAATTTTGACACAGATTCCCAATTCGGGCATTCAGAACATATAGCACGTTGCTGTAAGCAAGCACATTCTCATTCAAAGTTGCAAGTTACTATGTAGGAACAAGTTTGTATAGGACTTTAAAAGATGCCCAGAACTGAGCTAAACTTGGTATGTCTCCAACTCCTAGAAATAACTTCATGCCCCATCTCCCTTACTTCCAGCTAGTAAGGATCACATAATTCCTAACAAAGTTTTGACACAGATTCCCAATTCGGGCATTCAGAACATATAGCACGTTGCTGTAAGCAAGCACATTCTCATTCAAAGTTGCAAGTTACTATGTAGGAACAAGTTTGTATAGGTATTTCAAAGATGCCCAGAACTGTGCTAAACTTGGTATGTGTCCAACTCCTAGAAATACCTTCATGCCACAACTCCCTTACTTCCAGTTAGTAAGGATCACATAATTCCTAACAAATTTTGACACAGATTCCCAATTCGGGCATTCAGAACATATAGCACGTTGCTGTAAGCAAGCACATTCTCATTCAAAGTTGCAAGTTACTATGTAGGAACAAGTTTGTATAGGTATTTCAAAGATGCCCAGAACTGAGCTAAACTTGGTATGTGTCCAACTCCTAGAAATAATTTCATGCCCCATCTCCCTTACTTCCAGCTAGTAAGGATCACATAATTCCTAACAAAGTTTTGACACAGATTCCCAATTCGGGCTTGCAGAACATGTAGCACGTTGCTGTAAGCAAGCATATTCAATTCAAAGTTGCAAGTTACTATGTAGGAACAAGTTTGTGTAGGTATTTCAAAGATGCCCAGAACTGAGCTAAACGCTGTAGGTCTCCAACTCCTAGAAATAACTTCATTCCCCATCTCCCTTACTTCCATCTAGTAAGGATCACATAATTCCTAACAAAGTTTTGAAACAGATTCCCAATTCGGGCATTCAGAACATATAGCACGTTGCTGTAAGCAAGCACATTCTCATTCACAGTTGCAAGTTACTATGTAGGAACAAGTTTGTATGTATTTCAAAGATACCCAGAACTGAGCTAAACTTGGTATGTCTCCAACTCCTAGAAATAACTTCATGCCCCATCTCCCTTACTTCCAGCTACTAAGGATCACATAATTCCTAACAAAGTTTTGACACAGATTCCCAATTCGGGCATTCAGAACATATAGCACGTTGCTGTAAGCAAGCACATTCTCATTCAAAGTTGCAAGTTACTATGTAGGAACAAGTTTGTATAGGTATTTGAAAGATGCCCAGAACTGTGCTAAACTTGGTATGTGTCCAACTCCTAGAAATACCTTCATGCCACAACTCCCTTACTTCCAGTTAGTAAGGATCACATAATTCCTAACAAATTTTGACACAGATTCCCAATTCGGGCATTCAGAACATATAGCACGATGCTGTAAGCAAGCACATTCTCATTCAAAGTTGCAAGTTACTATGTAGGAACAAGTTTGTATAGGTTTTTCAAAGATGCCCAGAACTGAGCTAAACTTGTATGTGTCCAACTCCTAGAAATAATTTCATGCCCCATCTCCCTTACTTCCAGCTAGTAAGGATCACATAATTCCTAACAAAGTTTTGACACAGATTCCCAATTCGGGCATTCAGAACATGTAGCACGTTGCTGTAAGCAAGCACATTCAATTCAACGTTGCAAGTTACGCTGTAGGAACAAGTGTGTATAGGTATTTCAAAGATGCCCAGAACTGAGCTAAATGTTGTATGTCTCCAACTCCTAGAAATAACTTCATGACCCATCTCCCTTACTTCCAGCTAGTAAGGATCACATAATTCCTAACAAAGTTTTGACACAGATTCCCAATTCGGGCATTCAGAACATATAGCACGTTGCTGTAAGCAAGCACATTCACATTCAAAGTTGCAAGTTATTATGTAGGAACAAGTTTGTATAGGTATTTCAAAGATGCCCAGAACTGAGCTAAACTTGGAATGTCTCCAACTCCTAGAAATAACTTCATGCCCCAAATCCCTTACTTTCAGCAAGTAAGGACCACATAATTCCTAACAAAGTTTTGACACAGATTCCCAATTCGGGCATTCAGAACATATAGCACGTTGCTGTAAGCAAGCACATTCTCATTCAAAGTTGCAAGTTAATATGTAGGAACTAGATTGTATAGGTATTTCAAAGATGCCCAGAACTGAGCTAAACTTGGTATGTCCTCAACTCCTAGAAATAACTTCATCCTCCAACTCCCTTACTTCCAGCTAGTAAGGATCACATAATTCCTAACAAAGTTTTGACACAGATTCCCAATTCGGGCATTCAGAACATATAGCATGTTGCTGTAAGCAAGCACATTCTCATTCATAGATGCAAGTTACTATGTAGGAACAAGTTTGAATAGGACTTTCAAAGATGCCCAGAACTGACCTAAACTTGGTATGTCTCCAACTCCTAGAAATAACTTCATGCCCCATCTCTCTTACTTCCAGCTAGTAAGGATCACATAATTCCTAACAAAGTTTTGACACAGATTCCCAATTCGGGCATTCAGAACATATAGCACGTTGCTGTAAGCAAGCACATTCTCATTCAAAGTTGCAAGTTACTATGTAGGAACAAGTTTGTAAAGGTATTTCAAAGATGCCCAGAACTGAGCTAAACTTGGAATGTCTCCAACTCCTAGAAATAACTTCATGCACCAACTCCCTTACTTCCAGCTAGTAAGGATCACATAATTCTAACAAAGATTTGACCCAGATTCCCAATTCGGGCATTCAGAACATATAGCACGTTGCTGTAAGCAAGCACATTCTCAGTCAAAGTTGCAAGTTACTATGTAGGAACAAGTTTGTATAGGTATTTCAAAGATGCCCAGAACTGAGCTAAAAGTTGTATGTCTCCAACTCCTAGAAATAACTTCATGCCCCTTCACCCTTACTTCCAGCTAGTAAGGATCACATAATTCCTAACAAAGTTTTGACACAGAATCCCAATTCGGGCATTCAGAACATATAGCACGTTGCTGTAAGCAAGCACATTCTCATTCACAGTTGCAAGTTACTATGTAGGAACAAGTTTGTATAGGTATTTCAAAGATGCCCAGAACTGAGCTAAACTTGGTATGTCTCCAACTCCTAGAAATAACTTCATGCCCCATCTCCCTTACTTCAAGCTAGTAAGGATCACATAATTCCTAACAAAGTTTTGACACAGATTCCCAATTCGGGCATTCAGAACATATAGCACGTTGCTGTAAGCAAGCACATTCTCATTCAAAGTTGCAAGTTACTATGTAGGAACAAGTTTGTATAGGTATTTCAAAGATGCCCAGAACTCTGCTAAACTTGGTATGTGTCCAACTCCTAGAAATACCTTCATGCCACAACTACCTTACTTCCAATTAATAAGGATCACATAATTCCTAACAAATTTTGACACAGATTCCCTATTCGGGCATTCAGAACATATAGCACGTTGCTGTAAGCAAGCACATTCTCATTCAAAGTTGCAAGTTACTATGTAGGAACAAGTTTGTATAGGTATTTCAAAGATGCCCAGAACTGAGCTAAACATGTATGTGTCCAACTCCTAGAAATAATTTCATGCCCCATCTCCCTTACTTCCAGCTAGTAAGGATCACATAATTCCTAACAATGTTTTGACACAGATTCCCAATTCGGGCATTCAGAACATGTAGCACGTTGCTGTAAGCAAGCACATTCTCATTCAAAGTTGCAAGTTACTATGTAGGAACAAGTTTGTAAAGTTATTTCAAAGATGCCCAGAACTGAGCTAAACGTTGTATGTCTCCAACTCCTAGAAATAACTTCATGCCCAATCTCCCTTACTTCCAGCTAGTAAGGATCACATAAATCCTAACAAACTTTTGACACATATTACCAATTCGGGCATTCAGAACATATAGCACGTTGCTGTAAGCAAGCACATTCTCATTCAAAGTTGCAAGTTACTCTGTAGGAACAAGTTTGTATAGGTATTTCAAAGATGCCCAGAACTGAGCTAAACTTGGTATGTCTCCAACTCCTAGAAATAACTTCATGCCCCATCTCCGTTACTTCCAGCTAGTAAGGATCACATAATTCCTAACAAAGTTTTGACACAGATTCCCAAATCGGGCATTCAGAACATGTAGCACGTTGCTGTAAGCAAGCACATTCAATTCAAAGTTGCAATTACGCTGTAGGAACAAGTGTGTATAGGTATTTCAAAGATGCCCAGAACTGAGCTAAATGTTGTATGTCTCCAACTCCTAGAAATAACTTCATGACCCATCTCCCTTACTTCCAGCTAGTATGGATCACATAATTCCTAACAAAGTTTTGACACAGATTCCCAATTCGGGCATTCAGAACATATAGCACGTTGCTGTAAGCAAGCACATTCACATTCAAAGTTGCAAGTTATTATGTAGGAACAAGTTTGTATAGGTATTTCAAAGATGCCCAGAACTGAGCTAAACTTGGAATGTCTCCAACTCCTAGAAATAACTTCATGCCCCAACTCCCTTATTTTCAGCAAGTAAGGACCACATAATTCCTAACAAAGTTTTGACACAGATTCCCAATTCGGGCATTCAGAACATATAGCACGTTGCTGTAAGCAAGCACATTCTCATTCAAAGTTGCAAGTTAATATGTAGGAACTAGATTGTATAGGTATTTCAAAGATGCCCAGAACTGAGCTAAACTTGGTATGTCCTCAACTCCTAGAAATAACTTCATGCTCCAACTCCCTTACTTCCAGCTAGTAAGGATCACATAATTCCTAACAAAGTTTTGACACAGATTCCCAATTCAGGCATTCAGAACATATAGCACGTTGCTGTAAGCAAGCACATTCTCATTCATAGATGCAAGATACTATGTAGGAACAAGTTTTAATAGGACTTACAAAGATGCCCAGAACTGAGCTAAACTTGGTATGTCTCCAACTCCTAGAAATAACTTCATGGCCCATCTCCCTTACTTCCAGCTAGTAAGGATCACATAATTCCTAACAAAGTTTTGACACAGATTCCCAATTCGGGCATTCAGAACATATAGCACGTTGCTGTAAGCAAGCACATTCTCATTCAAAGATGCAAGTTACTATGTAGGAACAAGTTTGAATAGGACTTCCAAAGATGCCCAGAACTGAGCTAAACTTGGTATGTCTCCAACTCCTAGAAATATCTTCATGCCCCATCTCCCTTACTTCCAGCTAGTAAGGATCACATAATTCCTAACAAAGTTTTGACACAGATTCCCAATTCGGGCATTCAGAACATATAGCACGTTGCTGTAAGCAAGCACATTCTCATTCAAAGTTGGAAGTTACTATGTAGGAACAAATTTGTATAGGTATTTCAAAGATGCCCAGAACTGAGCTAAACGTTGTATGTCTCCAACTCCTAGAAATAACATCATGCCCCATCTCCCTTACTTCCAGCTAGTAAGGATCACATAATTCCTAACATAGTTTTGACACAGATTCCCAATTCGGGCATTCAGAACATATAGCACGTTGATGTAAGCAAGCACATTCTCATTCAAAGTTGCAATTTACTATGTAGGAACAAGTTTGTATAGGTATTTCAAAGATGCCCAGAACTGAGCTAAACATGGTATGTCTCCAACTCCTAGAAATAACTTCATGCCCCACCTCCCTTAATTCCAGCTAGTAAGGATCACATAATTCCTAACAAAGTTTTGACACAGATTCCCAATTCGGGCATTCAGAACATGTAGCACGTTGCTGTAAGCAAGCACATTCAATTCAAAGTTGCAAGTTACTATGTAGGAACAAGTTTGTGTAGGTATTTCAAAGATGCCCAGAACTGAGCTAAACTTGGTATGTCTCCAACTCCTAGAAATAACTTCATGCCCCATCTCCCTTACTTCCAGCTACTAAGGATCACATAATTCCTAACAAAGTTTTGACACAGATTCCCAATTCGGGCATTCAGAACATAGAGCACGTTGCTGTAAGCAAGCACATTCTCATTCAAAGTTGCAAGTTACTATGTAGGAACAAGTTTGTATAGGTATTTCAAAGATGCCCAGAACTGTGCTAAACTTGGTATGTGTCCAACTCCTAGAAATACCTTCATGCCACAACTCCCTTACTTCCAGTTAGTAAGGATCACATAATTCCTAACAAATTTTGACACAGATTCCCAATTCGGGCATTCAGAACATATAGCACGTCGCTGTAAGCAAGCACATTCTCATTCAAAGTTGCAAGTTACTATGTAGGAACAAGTTTGTATAGGACTTTAAAAGATGCCCAGAACTGAGCTAAACTTGGTATGTCTCCAACTCCTAGAAATAACTTCATGCCCCATCTCCCTTACTTCCAGCTAGTAAGGATCACATAATTCCTAACAAAGTTTTGACACAGATTCCCAATTCGGGCATTCAGAACATATAGCACGTTGCTGTAAGCAAGCACATTCTCATTCAAAGTTGCAAGTTACTATGTAGGAACAAGTTTGTATAGGTATTTCAAAGATGCCCAGAACTGTGCTAAACTTGGTATGTGTCCAACTCCTAGAAATACCTTCATGCCACAACTCCCTTACTTCCAGTTAGTAAGGATCACATAATTCCTAACAAATTTTGACACAGATTCCCAATTCGGGCATTCAGAACATATAGCACGTTGCTGTAAGCAAGCACATTCTCATTCAAAGTTGCAAGTTACTATGTAGGAACAAGTTTGTATAGGTATTTCAAAGATGCCCAGAACTGAGCTAAACTTGGTATGTGTCCAACTCCTAGAAATAATTTCTTGCCCCATCTCCCTTACTTCCAGCTAGTAAGGATCACATAATTCCTAACAAAGTTTTGACACAGATTCCCAATTCGGGCTTGCAGAACATGTAGCACGTTGCTGTAAGCAAGCATATTCAATTCAAAGTTGCAAGTTACTATGTAGGAACAAGTTTGTGTAGGTATTTCAAAGATGCCCAGAACTGAGCTAAATGCTGTAGGTCTCCAACTCCTAGAAATAACTTCATTCCCCATCTCCCTTACTTCCATCTAGTAAGGATCACATAATTCCTAACAAAGTTTTGACACAGATTACCAATTCGGGCATTCAGAACATATAGCACGTTGCTGTAAGCAAGCATATTCTAATTCAAAGATGCAAGTTACTATGTAGGAACAAGTTTGAATAGGACTTTCAAAGATGCCCAGAACTGAGCTAAACTTGGTATGTCTCCAACTCCTAGAAATAACTTCATGCCCCATCTCCCTTACTTCCAGCTAGTAAGGATCACATAATTCCTAACAAAGTTTTGACACAGATTCCCAATTCGGGCATTCAGAACATATAGCACGTTGCTGTAAGCAAGCACATTCTCATTCAAAGTTGCAAGTTACTATGTAGGAACAAGTTTGTATAGGTATTTCAGAGATGCCCAGAAATGAGCTAAACTTGGTATGTCTCCAACTCCTAGAAATAACTTCATGCCCCATCTCCCTTACTTCCAGCTAGTAAGGATCACATAATTCCTAACAAAGTTTTGACACAGATTCCCAATTCGGGCATTCAGAACATATAGCACGTTGCTGTAAGCAAGCACATTCTCATTCAAAGTTGCAAGTTACTATGTAGGAACAAGTTTGTATAGGTATTTCAAAGATGCCCAGAACTGTGCTAAACATGGTATGTGTCCAACTCCTAGAAATAACTTCATGCCCCATCTCCCTTACTTCCAGCTAGTAAGGATCACATAATTCCTAACAAAGTTTTGACACAGATTCCCAATTCGGGCATTCAGAACATATAGCACGTTGCTGTAAGCAAGCACATTCTCATTCAAAGTTGCAAGTTACTATGTAGGAACAAGTTTGTATAGGTATTACAAAGATGCCCAGAACTGAGCTAAATTTGGTATGTCTCCAACTCCTAGAAATGACTTCATGCCCCATCTCCCTTACTTCCAGCTAGTAAGGATCACATAATTCCTAACAAAGTTTTGACACAGATTCCCAATTCGGGCATTCAGAACATATAGCAAGATGCTGTAAGCAAGCACATTCTCATTCAAAGTTGGAAGTTACTATGTAGGAACAAGTTTGTATAGGTATTTCAAAGATGCCCAGAACTGAGCTAAACTTGGTATGTCTCCAACTCCTAGAAATAATTTCATGCCCCATCTCACTTACTTCCAGCTACTAAGGATCACATAATTTTTAACAAAGTTTTGACACAGATTCCCAATTCGGTCATTCAGAACATATAGCACGTTGCTGTAAGCAAGCACATTCTCATTCAAAGTTGCAAGTTACTATGTAGGAACAAGATTGTATAGGTATTTCAAAGATGCCCAGTACTGAGCTAAACTTGGTATGTCTCCAACTCCTAGAAATAACTTCATGCCCCACCTCCCTTACTTCCAGCTAGTAAGGATCACATAATTCCTAACAAAGTTTTGACACAGATTCCCACTTCGGGCATTCAGAACATGTAGCACGTTGCTGTAAGCAAGCACATTCAATTCAAAGTTGCAAGTTACTATGTAGGAACAAGTTTGTGTAGGTATTTCAAAGATGCCCAGAACTGAGCTAAACGCTGTAGGTCTCCAACTCCTAGAAATAACTTCATGCCCCATCTCCCTTACTTCCATCTAGTAAGGATCACATAATTAGTAACAAAGTTTTCACACAGATTCCAAATTCGGGCATTCAGAACATATAGTACGTTGCTGTAAGCAAGCACATTCTCATTCAAAGTTGCAAGTTACTATGTACGAACAGGTTTGTATAGGTATTTCAAAGATGTCCAGAACTGAGCTAAACTTGGTATGTCCTCAACTCATTGAAATAACTCCATGCCCAAACTTCCTTACTTCCAGCTAGTAAGGATCACATTATTCCTAACAAAGTTTTGAGACAGATTCCCAATTCGGGCATTCAGAACATATAGCACGTTGCTGTAAGCAAGCACATTCTCATTCAAAGATGCAAGTTACTATGTAGGAACAAGTTTGAATAGGACTTTCAAAGATGCCCAGAACTGAGCTAAACTTGGTATGTCTCCAACTCCTAGATATAACTTCATGCCCCATCTCCCTTACTTCCAGCTAGTAAGGATCACATAATTCCTAACAAAGTTTTGACACAGATTCCCAATTCGGGCATTCAGAACATATAGCACGTTGCTGTAAGCAAGCACATTCTCATTCAAAGTTGCAAGTTACTATGTCGGAACAAGTTTGTATAGGTATTTCAGAGATGCCCAGAAATGAGCTAAACTTGGTATGTCTCCAACTCCTAGAAATAACTTCATGCCCCATCTCCCTTACTTTCAGCTAGTAAGGATCACATAATTCCTAACAAAGTTTTGACACAGATTCCCAATTCGGGCATTCAGAACATATAGCACGTTGCTGTAAGCAAGCACATTCTCATTCAAAGTTGCAAGTTACTATGTAGGAACAAGTTTGTATAGGTATTTCAAAGATGCCCAGAACTGTGCTAAACATGGTATGTGTCCAACTCCTAGAAATAACTTCATGCCCCATCTCCCTTACTTCCAGCTAGTAAGGATCACATAATTCCTAACAATGTTTTGACACAGATTCCCAATTCGGGCATTCAGAACATATAGCACGTTGCTGTAAGCAAGCACATTCTCATTCAAAGTTGCAAGTTACTATGTAGGAACAAGTTTGTATAGGTATTTCAAAGATGCCCAGAACTGAGCTAAATTTGGTATGTCTCCAACTCCTAGAAATAACTTCATGCCCCATCTCCCTTACTTCCAGCTAGTAAGGATCACATAATTCCTAACAAAGTTTTGACACAGATTCCCAATTCGGGCATTCAGAACATATAGCACGTTGCTGTAAGCAAGCACATTCTCATTCAAAGTTGGAAGTTACTATGTAGGAACAAGTATGTATAGGTATTTCAAAGATGCCCAGAACTGAGCTAAACTTGGTATGTCTCCAACTCCAAGAAATAATTTCATGCCCCATCTCACTTACTTCCAGCTACTAAGGATCACATAATTTTTAACAAAGTTTTGACACAGATTCCCAATTCGGTCATTCAGAACATATAGCACGTTGCTGTAAGCAAGCACATTCTCATTCAAAGTTGCAAGTTACTATGTAGGAACAAGATTGTATAGGTATTTCAAAGATGCCCAGTAATGAGCTAAACTTGGTATGTCTCCAACTCCTAGAAATAACTTCATGCCCCACCTCCCTTACTTCCAGCTAGTAAGGATCACATAATTCCTAACAAAGTTTTGACACAGATTCCCACTTCGGGCATTCAGAACATGTAGCACGTTGCTGTAAGCAAGCACATTCAATTCAAAGTTGCAAGTTACTATGTAGGAACAAGTTTGTGTAGGTATTTCAAAGATGCCCAGAACTGAGCTAAACGCTGTAGGTCTCCAACTCCTAGAAATAACTTCATGCCCCATCTCCCTTACTTCCATCTAGTAAGGATCACATAATTAGTAACAAAGTTTTGACACAGATTCCAAATTCGGGCATTCAGAACATATAGTACGTTGCTGTAAGCAAGCACATTCTCATTCAAAGTTGCAAGTTACTATGTACGAACAGGTTTGTATAGGTATTTCAAAGATGTCCAGAACTGAGCTAAACTTGGTATGTCCTCAACTCATTGAAATAACTTCATGCCCAAACTTCCTTACTTCCAGCTAGTAAGGATCACATTATTCCTAACAAAGTTTTGAGACAGATTCCCAATTCGGGCATTCAGAACATATAGCACGTTGCTGTAAGCAAGCACATTCTCATTCAAAGATGCAAGTTACTATGTAGGAACAAGTTTGAATAGGACTTTCAAAGATGCCCAGAACTGAGCTAAACTTGGTATGTCTCCAACTCCTAGAAATAACTTCATGCCCCATCTCCCTTACTTCCAGCTAGTAAGGATCACATAATTCCTAACAAAGTTTTGACACAGAATCCCAATTCGGGCATTCAGAACATATAGCACGTTGCTGTAAGCAAGCACATTCTCATTCAAAGTTGCAAGTTACTATGTAGGAACAAGTTTGTATAGGTATTTCAAAGATGCCCAGAAATGAGCTAATCTTGGTATGTCTCCAACTCCTAGAAATAACTTCATGCCCCATCTCCCTTACTTCCAGCTAGTAAGGATCACATAATTCCTAACAAAGTTTTGACACAGATTCCCAATTCGGGCATTCAGAACATATAGCACTTTGCTGTAAGCAAGCACATTCTCATTCAAAGTTGCAAGTTAATATGTAGGAACAAGTTTGTATAGGTATTTCAAAGATGCCCAGAAATGAGCTAATCTTGGTATGTCTCCAACTCCTAGAAATGACTTCATGCCCCATCTCCCTTACTTCCAGCTAGTAAGGATCACATAATTCCTAACAAAGTTTTGAGACAGATTCCCAATTCGGGCATTCAGAACATATAGCACGTTGCTGTAAGCAAGCACATTCTCATTCACAGTTGCAAGTTACTATGTAGGAACAAGTTTGTATAGGTATTTCAAAGATGCCCAGAACTGAGCTAAATTTGGTATGTCTCCAACTCCTAGAAATAACTTCATGCCCCATCTCCCTTACTTCCAGCTAGTAAGGATCACATAATTCCTAACAAAGTTTTGACACAGATTCCCAATTCGGGCATTCAGAACATATAGCAAGATGCTGTAAGCAAGCACATTCTCATTCAAAGTTGGAAGTTACTATGTAGGAACAAGTTTGTATAGGTATTTCAAAGATGCCCAGAACTGAGCTAAACTTGGTATGTCTCCAACTCCTAGAAATAATTTCATGCCCCATCTCACTTACTTCCAGCTACTAAGGATCACATAATTTTTAACAAAGTTTTGACACAGATTCCCAATTCGGTCATTCAGAACATATAGCACGTTGCTGTAAGCAAGCACATTTTCATTCAAAGTTGCAAGTTACTATGTAGGAACAAGATTGTATAGGTATTTCAAAGATGCCCAGTACTGAGCTAAACTTGGTATGTCTCCAACTCCTAGAAATAACTTCATGCCCCACCTCCCTTACTTCCAGCTAGTAAGGATCACATAATTCCTAACAAAGTTTTGACACAGATTCCCACTTCGGGCATTCAGAACATGTAGCACGTTGCTGTAAGCAAGCACATTCAATTCAAAGTTGCAAGTTACTATGTAGGAACAAGTTTGTGTAGGTATTTCAAAGATGCCCAGAACTGAGCTAAACGCTGTAGGTCTCCAACTCCTAGAAATAACTTCATGCCCCATCTCCCTTACTTCCATCTAGTAAGGATCACATAATTAGTAACAAAGTTTTGACACAGATTCCAAATTCGGGCATTCAGAACATATAGTACGTTGCTGTAAGCAAGCACATTCTCATTCAAAGTTGCAAGTTACTATGTAGGAACAGGTTTGTATAGGTATTTCAAAGATGTCCAGAACTGAGCTAAACTTGGTATGTCCTCAACTCATTGAAATAACTTCATGCCCAAACTTCCTTACTTCCAGCTAGTAAGGATCACATTATTCCTAACAAAGTTTTGAGACAGATTCCCAATTCGGGCATTCAGAACATATAGCACGTTGCTGTAAGCAAGCACATTCTCATTCAAAGATGCAAGTTACTATGTAGGAACAAGTTTGAATAGGACTTTCAAAGATGCCCAGAACTGAGCTAAACTTGGTATGTCTCCAACTCCTAGAAATAACTTCATGCCCCATCTCCCTTACTTCCAGCTAGTAAGGATCACATAATTCCTAACAAAGTTTTGACACAGATTCCCAATTCGGGCATTCAGAACATATAGCACGTTGCTGTAAGCAAGCACATTCTCATTCAAAGTTGCAAGTTACTATGTAGGAACAAGTTTGTATAGGTATTTCAAAGATGCCCAGAAATGAGCTAATCTTGGTATGTCTCCAACTCCTAGAAATGACTTCATGCCCCATCTCCCTTACTTCCAGCTAGTAAGGATCACATAATTCCTAACAAAGTTTTGACACAGATTCCCAATTCGGGCATTCAGAACATATAGCACTTTGCTGTAAGCAAGCACATTCTCATTCAAAGTTGCAAGTTAATATGTAGGAACAAGTTTGTATAGGTATTTCAAAGATGCCCAGAACTGAGCTAAACTTGGTATGTGTCCAACTCCTAGAAATAATTTCATGCCCCATCTCCCTTACTTCCAGCTAGTAAGGATCACATAATTCATAACAAAGTTTTGACACAGATTCCCAATTCGGGCATTCAGAACATGTAGCACGTTGTTGTAAGCAAGCACATTCTCATTCAAAGTTGCAAGTTACTATGTAGGAACAAGTTTGTAAAGGTATTTCAAAGATGCCCAGAACTGAGCTAAATGTTGTATGTCTCCAACTCCTAGAAATAACTTCATGCCCCATCACCCTTACTTCCAGCTAGTAAGGATCACATAATTCCTAACAATGTTTTGACACAGAATCCCAATTCCGGCATTCAGAACATATAGCACGTTGCTGTAAGCAAGCACATTCTCATTCACAGTTGCAAGTTACTATGTAGGAACAAGTTTGTATAGGTATTTCAAAGATGCCCAGAACTGAGCTAAATTTGGTATGTCTCCAACTCCTAGAAATAACTTCATGCCCCATCTCCCTTACTTCCAGCTAGTAAGGATCACATAATTCCTAACAAAGTTTTGTCACAGATTCCCAATTCGGGCATTCAGAACATATAGCAAGATGCTGTAAGCAAGCACATTCTCATTCAAAGTTGGAAGTTACTATGTAGGAACAAGTTTGTATAGGTATTTCAAAGATGCCCAGAACTGAGCTAAACTTGGTATGTCTCCAACTCCTAGAAATAATTTCATGCCCCATCTCACTTACTTCCAGCTACTAAGGATCACATAATTTTTAACAAAGTTTTGACACAGATTCCCAATTCGGTCATTCAGAACATATAGCACGTTGCTGTAAGCAAGCACATTTTCATTCAAAGTTGCAAGTTACTATGTAGGAACAAGATTGTATAGGTATTTCAAAGATGCCCAGTACTGAGCTAAACTTGGTATGTCTCCAACTCCTAGAAATAACTTCATGCCCCACCTCCCTTACTTCCAGCTAGTAAGGATCACATAATTCCTAACAAAGATTTGACACAGATTCCCACTTCGGGCATTCAGAACATGTAGCACGTTGCTGTAAGCAAGCACATTCAATTCAAAGTTGCAAGTTACTATGTAGGAACAAGTTTGTGTAGGTATTTCAAAGATGCCCAGAACTGAGCTAAACGCTGTAGGTCTCCAACTCCTAGAAATAACTTCATGCGCCATCTCCCTTACTTCCATCTAGTAAGGATCACATAATTAGTAACAAAGTTTTGACACAGATTCCAAATTCGGGCATTCAGAACATATAGTACGTTGCTGTAAGCAAGCACATTCTCATTCAAAGTTGCAAGTTACTATGTAGGAACAGGTTTGTATAGGTATTTCAAAGATGTCCAGAACTGAGCTAAACTTGGTATGTCCTCAACTCATTGAAATAACTTCATGCCCAAACTTCCTTACTTCCAGCTAGTAAGGATCACATTATTCCTAACAAAGTTTTGACACAGATTCCCAATTCGGGCATTCAGAACATATAGCACGTTGCTGTAAGCAAGCACATTCTCATTCAAAGATGCAAGTTACTATGTAGGAACAAGTTTGAATAGGACTTTCAAAGATGCCCAGAACTGAGCTAAACTTGGTATGTCTCCAACTCCTAGAAATAACTTCATGCCCCATCTCCCTTACTTCCAGCTAGTAAGGATCACATAATTCCTAACAAAGTTTTGACACAGATTCCCAATTCGGGCTTGCAGAACATGTAGCACGTTGCTGTAAGCAAGCATATTCAATTCAAAGTTGCAAGTTACTATGTAGGAACAAGTTTGTGTAGGTATTTCAAAGATGCCCAGAACTGAGCTAAACGCTGTAGGTCTCCAACTCCTAGAAATAACTTCATTCCCCATCTCCCTTACTTCCATCTAGTAAGGATCACATAATTCCTAACAAAGTTTTGAAACAGATTCCCAATTCGGGCATTCAGAACATATAGCACGTTGCTGTAAGCAAGCACATTCTCATTCACAGTTGCAAGTTACTATGTAGGAACAAGTTTGTATGTATTTCAAAGATACCCAGAACTGAGCTAAACTTGGTATGTCTCCAACTCCTAGAAATAACTTCATGCCCCATCTCCCTTACTTCCAGCTACTAAGGATCACATAATTCCTAACAAAGTTTTGACACAGATTCCCAATTCGGGCATTCAGAACATATAGCACGTTGCTGTAAGCAAGCACATTCTCATTCAAAGTTGCAAGTTACTATGTAGGAACAAGTTTGTATAGGTATTTCAAAGATGCCCAGAACTGTGCTAAACTTGGTATGTGTCCAACTCCTAGAAATACCTTCATGCCACTACTCCCTTACTTCCAGTTAGTAAGGATCACATAATTCCTAACAAATTTTGACACAGATTCCCAATTCGGGCATTCAGAACATATAGCACGATGCTGTAAGCAAGCACATTCTCATTCAAAGTTGCAAGTTACTATGTAGGAACAAGTTTGTATAGGTTTTTCAAAGATGCCCAGAACTGAGCTAAACTTGTATGTGTCCAACTCCTAGAAATAATTTCATGCCCCATCTCCCTTACTTCCAGCTAGTAAGGATCACATAATTCCTAACAATGTTTTGACACAGATTCCCAATTCGGGCATTCAGAACATGTAGCACGTTGCTGTAAGCAAGCACATTCTCATTCAAAGTTGCTAGTTACTATGTAGGAACAAGTTTGTAAAGTTATTTCAAAGATGCCCAGAACTGAGCTAAACGTTGTATGTCTCCAACTCCTTGAAATAACTTCATGCCCAATCACCCTTACTTCCAGCTTGTAAGGATCACATCATTCCTAACAAGGTTTTGACACAGATTCCCAATTCGGGCATTCAGAACATATTGCACATTGCTGTAAGCAAGCACATTTTCATTCAAAATTGCAAGTTACTATGTAGGAACAAGTTTGTATAGGTATTTCAAAGATGCCCAGAACTGAGATAAACGTTGTATGTCTCCAACTCCTTGAAATAACTTCATGCCCAATCTCCCTTACTTCAAGTTATTAAGGATCACATCATTCCTAACAAAGTTTTGACACAGATTCCCAATTCGGGCATTCAGAACATATAGCACGTTGATGTAAGCAAGCACATTCTCATTCAAAGTTGCAAGATACTATGTAGGAACAAGTTTGTATAGGTATTTCAAAGATGCCCAGAACTGAGCTAAACTTGGTATGTGTCCAACTCCTAGAAATAATTTCATGCCCCATCTCCCTTACTTCCAGCTAGTAAGGATCACATAATTCCTAACAAAGTTTTGACACAGATTCCCAATTCGGGCTTGCAGAACATGTAGCACGTTGCTGTAAGCAAGCATATTCAATTCAAAGTTGCAAGTTACTATGTAGGAACAAGTTTGTGTAGGTATTTCAAAGATGCCCAGAACTGAGCTAAACGCTGTAGGTCTCCAACTCCTAGAAATAACTTCATTCCCCATCTCCCTTACTTCCATCTAGTAAGGATCACATAATTCGTAACAAAGTTTTGACACAGCTTCCCAATTCGGGCATTCAGAACATATAGTACGTTGCTGTAAGCAAGCACATTCTCATTCAAAGTTGCAAGTTACTATGTAGGAACAAGTTTGTATAGGTATTTCAAAGATGCCCAGAACTGAGCTAAACTTGGTATGTCCTCAACTCATAGAAATAACTTCATGCCCAAACTCCCTTACTTCCAGCTAGTAGGGATCACATAATTCCTAACAAAGTTTTGGCACAGATTCCCAATTCGGGCATTCAGATCATATAGCACGTTGCTGTAAGCAAGCACATTCTCAGTCAAAATTGCAAGTTACTATGTAGGAACAGGTTTGTATAGGTATTTCAAAGATGCCCAGAACTGAGCTAAACTTGGTATGTCTCCAACTCCTAGAAATAACTTCATGCCCCATCTCCCTTACTTCCAGCTAGTAAGGATCACATAATATCTAACAAAGTTTTGACACAGATTCCCAATTCGGGCATTCAGAACATATAGCACGTTGCTGTAGGCAAGCACATTCTCATTCAAATTTGCAAGTTACTATGTAGGAACAAGTTTGTATAGGTTTTTCAAAGATGCCCAGAACTGAGCTAAACTTGTATGTGTCCAACTCCTAGAAATAATTTCATGCCCCATCTCCCTTACTTCCAGCTAGTAAGGATCACATAATTCCTAACAATGTTTTGACACAGATTCCCAATTCGGGCATTCAGAACATGTAGCACGTTGCTGTAAGCAAGCACATTCTCATTCAAAGTTGCTAGTTACTATGTAGGAACAAGTTTGTAAAGTTATTTCAAAGATGCCCAGAACTGAGCTAAACGTTGTATGTCTCCAACTCCTTGAAATAACTTCATGCCCAATCACCCTTACTTCCAGCTTGTAAGGATCACATCATTCCTAACAATGTTTTGACACAGATTCCCAATTCGGGCATTCAGAACATATTGCACATTGCTGTAAGCAAGCACATTTTCATTCAAAATTGCAAGTTACTATGTAGGAACAAGTTTGTATAGGTATTTCAAAGATGCCCAGAACTGAGATAAACGTTGTATGTCTCCAACTCCTTGAAATAACTTCATGCCCAATCTCCCTTACTTCAAGTTATTAAGGATCACATCATTCCTAACAAAGTTTTGACACAGATTCCCAATTCGGGCATTCAGAACATATAGCACGTTGATGTAAGCAAGCACATTCTCATTCAAAGTTGCAAGATACTATGTAGGAACAAGTTTGTATAGGTATTTCAAAGATGCCCAGAACTGAGCTAAACTTGGTATGTGTCCAACTCCTAGAAATAATTTCATGCCCCATCTCCCTTACTTCCAGCTAGTAAGGATCACATAATTCCTAACAAAGTTTTGACACAGATTCCCAATTCGGGCTTGCAGAACATGTAGCACGTTGCTGTAAGCAAGCATATTCAATTCAAAGTTGCAAGTTACTATGTAGGAACAAGTTTGTGTAGGTATTTCAAAGATGCCCAGAACTGAGCTAAACGCTGTAGGTCTCCAACTCCTAGAAATAACTTCATTCCCCATCTCCCTTACTTCCATCTAGTAAGGATCACATAATTCGTAACAAAGTTTTGACACAGCTTCCCAATTCGGGCATTCAGAACATATAGTACGTTGCTGTAAGCAAGCACATTCTCATTCAAAGTTGCAAGTTACTATGTAGGAACAAGTTTGTATAGGTATTTCAAAGATGCCCAGAACTGAGCTAAACTTGGTATGTCCTCAACTCATAGAAATAACTTCATGCCCAAACTCCCTTACTTCCAGCTAGTAGGGATCACATAATTCCTAACAAAGTTTTGGCACAGATTCCCAATTCGGGCATTCAGATCATATAGCACGTTGCTGTAAGCAAGCACATTCTCAGTCAAAATTGCAAGTTACTATGTAGGAACAGGTTTGTATAGGTATTTCAAAGATGCCCAGAACTGAGCTAAACTTGGTATGTCTCCAACTCCTAGAAATAACTTCATGCCCCATCTCCCTTACTTCCAGCTAGTAAGGATCACATAATATCTAACAAAGTTTTGACACAGATTCCCAATTCGGGCATTCAGAACATATAGCACGTTGCTGTAGGCAAGCACATTCTCATTCAAATTTGCAAGTTACTATGTAGGAACAAGTTTGTATAGGTATTTCAAAGATGCCCAGAACTGTGCTAAACTTGGTATGTGTCCAACTCCTAGAAATACCTTCATGCCGCAACTCCCTTACTTCAAGTTAGTAAGGATCACATAATTCCTAACAAATTTTGACACAGATTCCCAATTCGGGCATTCAGAACATATAGCACGTTGCTGTAAGCAAGCACATTCTCATTCAAAGTTGCAAGTTACTATGTAGGAACAAGTTTGTATAGGTATTTCAAAGATGCCCAGAACTGAGCTGAACTTGGTATGTGTCCAACTCCTAGAAATAACTTCATGCCCCATCACCCTTACTTCCAGCTAGTAAGGATCACATAATTCCTAACAATGATTTGACACAGAATCCCAATTCGGGCATTCAGAACATATAGCACGTTGCTGTAAGCAAGCACATTCTCATTCACAGTTGCAAGTTACTATGTAGGAACAAGTTTGTATAGGTATTTCAAAGATGCCCAGAACTGAGCTAAACTTGGTATGTGTCCAACCTCAAGAAATAACTTCATGCCCCAACTCCCTTACTTCCAGCTAGTAAGGATCACATAATTCCTAACAAAGTTTTGACACAGATTCCCAATTCGGGCATTCAGAACATATAGCACGTTGCTGTAAGCAAGCACATTCAATTCAAAGTTGCAAGTTACTATGTAGGAACAAGTTTGTGTAGGTATTTCAAAGATGCCCAGAACTGAGCTAAACGTTGTAGGTTCCAACTCCTAGAAATAACTTCATGCCCCGTCTCCCTTACTTCCATCTAGTAAGGATCACATAATTAGTAACAAAGTTTTGACACAGATGCCCAATTCGGGCATTCAGAACATATAGTACGTTGCTGTAAGCAAGCACATTCTCATTCTAAGTTGCAAGTTACTATGTAGGAACAAGTTTGTATAGGTATTTCAAAGATGCCCAGAACTGAGCTAAACTTGGTATGTCCTCAACTCATAGAAATAACTTCATGCCCCAACTCCCTTACTTCCAGCTAGTAAGGATCACATAATTCCTAACAAAGTTTTGACACAGATTCCCAATTCGGGCATTCAGAACATATAGCACGTTGCTGTAAGCAAGCATATTCTAATTCAAAGATGCAAGTTACTATGTAGGAACAAGTTTGAATAGGACATTCAAAGATGCCCAGAACTGAGCTAAACTTGGTATGTCTCCAACTCCTAGAAATAACTTCATGCCCCATCTCCCTTACTTCCAGCTAGTAAGGATCACATAATTCCTAACAAAGTTTTGACACAGATTCCCAATTCGGGCATTCAGAACATATAGCACGTTGCTGTAAGCAAGCACATTCTCATTCAAAGTTGCAAGTTACTATGTAGGAACAAGTTTGTATAGGTATTTCAGAGATGCCCAGAAATGAGCTAAACTTGGTATGTCTCCAACTCCTAGAAATAACTTCATGCCCCATCTCCCTTACTTCCAGCTAGTAAGGATCACATAATTCCTAACAAAGTTTTGACACAGATTCCCAATTCGGGCATTCAGAACATATAGCACGTTGCTGTAAGCAAGCACATTCTCATTCAAAGTTGCAAGTTACTATGTAGGAACAAGTTTGTATAGGTATTTCAAAGATGCCCAGAACTGTGCTAAACATGGTATGTGTCCAACTCCTAGAAATAACTTCATGCCCCATCTCCCTTACTTCCAGCTAGTAAGGATCACATAATTCCTAACAAAGTTTTGACACAGATTCCCAATTCGGGCATTCAGAACATATAGCACGTTGCTGTAAGCAAGCACATTCTCATTCAAAGTTGCAAGTTACTATGTAGGAACAAGTTTGTATAGGTATTACAAAGATGCCCAGAACTGAGCTAAATTTGGTATGTCTCCAACTCCTAGAAATAACTTCATGCCCCATCTCCCTTACTTCCAGCTAGTAAGGATCACATAATTCCTAACAAAGTTTTGACACAGATTCCCAATTCGGGCATTCAGAACATATAGCAAGATGCTGTAAGCAAGCACATTCTCATTCAAAGTTGGAAGTTACTATGTAGGAACAAGTTTGTATAGGTATTTCAAAGATGCCCAGAACTGAGCTAAACTTGGTATGTCTCCAACTCCTAGAAATAATTTCATGCCCCATCTCACTTACTTCCAGCTACTAAGGATCACATAATTTTTAACAAAGTTTTGACACAGATTCCCAATTCGGTCATTCAGAACATATAGCACGTTGCTGTAAGCAAGCACATTCTCATTCAAAGTTGCAAGTTACTATGTAGGAACAAGATTGTATAGGTATTTCAAAGATGCCCAGTACTGAGCTAAACTTGGTATGTCTCCAACTCCTAGAAATAACTTCATGCCCCCCTCCCTTACTTCCAGCTAGTAAGGATCACATAATTCCTAACAAAGTTTTGACACAGATTCCCACTTCGGGCATTCAGAACATGTAGCACGTTGCTGTAAGCAAGCACATTCAATTCAAAGTTGCAAGTTACTATGTAGGAACAAGTTTGTGTAGGTATTTCAAAGATGCCCAGAACTGAGCTAAACGCTGTAGGTCTCCAACTCCTAGAAATAACTTCATGCCCCATCTCCCTTACTTCCATCTAGTAAGGATCACATAATTAGTAACAAAGTTTTGACACAGATTCCAAATTCGGGCATTCAGAACATATAGTACGTTGCTGTAAGCAAGCACATTCTCATTCAAAGTTGCAAGTTACTATGTAGGAACAGGTTTGTATAGGTATTTCAAAGATGTCCAGAACTGAGCTAAACTTGTTATGTCCTCAACTCATTGAAATAACTTCATGCCCAAACTTCCTTACTTCCAGCTAGTAAGGATCACATTATTCCTAACAAAGTTTTGAGACAGATTCCCAATTCGGGCATTCAGAACATATAGCACGTTGCTGTAAGCAAGCACATTCTCATTCAAAGATGCAAGTTACTATGTAGGAACAAGTTTGAATAGGACTTTCAAAGATGCCCAGAACTGAGCTAAACTTGGTATGTCTCCAACTCCTAGAAATAACTTCATGCCCCATCTCCCTTACTTCCAGCTAGTAAGGATCACATAATTCCTAACAAAGTTTTGACACAGATTCCCAATTCGGGCATTCAGAACATATAGCACGTTGCTGTAAGCAAGCACATTCTCATTCAAAGTTGCAAGTTACTATGTAGGAACAAGTTTGTATAGGTATTTCAGAGATGCCCAGAAATGAGCTAAACTTGGTATGTCTCCAACTCCTAGAAATACCTTCATGCCCCATCTCCCTTACTTCCAGCTAGTAAGGATCACATAATTCCTAACAAAGTTTTGACACAGATTCCCAATTCGGGCATTCAGAACATATAGCACGTTGCTGTAAGCAAGCACATTCTCATTCAAAGTTGCAAGTTACTATGTAGGAACAAGTTTGTATAGGTATTTCAAAGATGCCCAGAACTGTGCTAAACATGGTATGTGTCCAACTCCTAGAAATAACTTCATGCCCCATCTCCCTTACTTCCAGCTAGTAAGGATCACATAATTCCTAACAATGTTTTGACACAGATTCCCAATTCGGGCATTCAGAACATATAGCACGTTGCTGTAAGCAAGCACATTCTCATTCAAAGTTGCAAGTTACTATGTAGGAACAAGTTTGTATAGGTATTACAAAGATGCCCAGAACTGAGCTAAATTTGGTATGTCTCCAACTCCTAGAAATAACTTCATGCCCCATCTCCCTTACTTCCAGCTAGTAAGGATCACATAATTCCTAACAAAGTTTTGACACAGATTCCCAATTCGGGCATTCAGAACATATAGCAAGATGCTGTAAGCAAGCACATTCTCATTCAAAGTTGGAAGTTACTATGTAGGAACAAGTTTGTATAGGTATTTCAAAGATGCCCAGAACTGAGCTAAACTTGGTATGTCTCCAACTCCTAGAAATAATTTCATGCCCCATCTCACTTACTTCCAGCTACTAAGGATCACATAATTTTTAACAAAGTTTTGACACAGATTCCCAATTCGGTCATTCAGAACATATAGCACGTTGCTGTAAGCAAGCACATTCTCATTCAAAGTTGCAAGTTACTATGTAGGAACAAGATTGTATAGGTATTTCAAAGATGCCCAGTACTGAGCTAAACTTGGTATGTCTCCAACTCCTAGAAATAACTTCATGCCCCACCTCCCTTACTTCCAGCTAGTAAGGATCACATAATTCCTAACAAAGTTTTGACACAGATTCCCACTTCGGGCATTCAGAACATGTAGCACGTTGCTGTAAGCAAGCACATTCAATTCAAAGTTGCAAGTTACTATGTAGGAACAAGTTTGTGTAGGTATTTCAAAGATGCCCAGAACTGAGCTAAACGCTGTAGGTCTCCAACTCCTAGAAATAACTTCATGCCCCATCTCCCTTACTTCCATCTAGTAAGGATCACATAATTAGTAACAAAGTTTTGACACAGATTCCAAATTCGGGCATTCAGAACATATAGTACGTTGCTGTAAGCAAGCACATTCTCATTCAAAGTTGCAAGTTACTATGTAGGAACAGGTTTGTATAGGTATTTCAAAGATGTCCAGAACTGAGCTAAACTTGGTATGTCCTCAACTCATTGAAATAACTTCATGCCCAAACTTCCTTACTTCCAGCTAGTAAGGATCACATTATTCCTAACAAAGTTTTGAGACAGATTCCCAATTCGGGCATTCAGAACATATAGCACGTTGCTGTAAGCAAGCACATTCTCATTCAAAGATGCAAGTTACTATGTAGGAACAAGTTTGAATAGGACTTTCAAAGATGCCCAGAACTGAGCTAAACTTGGTATGTCTCCAACTCCTAGAAATAACTTCATGCCCCATCTCCCTTACTTCCAGCTAGTAAGGATCACATAATTCCTAACAAAGTTTTGACACAGATTCCCAATTCGGGCATTCAGAACATATAGCACGTTGCTGTAAGCAAGCACATTCTCATTCAAAGTTGCAAGTTACTATGTAGGAACAAGTTTGTATAAGTATTTCAAAGATGCCCAGAAATGAGCTAAACTTGGTATGTCTCCAACTCCTAGAAATGACTTCATGCCCCATCTCCCTTACTTCCAGCTAGTAAGGATCACATAATTCCTAACAAAGTTTTGACACAGATTCCCAATTCGGGCATTCAGAACATATAGCACTTTGCTGTAAGCAAGCACATTCTCATTCAAAGTTGCAAGTTAATATGTAGGAACAAGTTTGTATAGGTATTTCAAAGATGCCCAGAACTGAGCTAAACTTGGTATGTGTCCAACTCCTAGAAATAATTTCATGCCCCATCTCCCTTACTTCCAGCTAGTAAGGATCACATAATTCCTAACAAAGTTTTGACACAGATTCCCAATTCGGGCATTCAGAACATGTAGCACGTTGTTGTAAGCAAGCACATTCTCATTCAAAGTTGCAAGTTACTATGTAGGAACAAGTTTGTAAAGGTATTTCAAAGATGCCCAGAACTGAGCTAAATGTTGTATGTCTCCAACTCCTAGAAATAACTTCATGCCGCATCACCCTTACTTCCAGCTAGTAAGGATCACATAATTCCTAAGAATGTTTTGACACAGAATCCCAATTCCGGCATTCAGAACATATAGCACGTTGCTGTAAGCAAGCACATTCTCATTCAAAGTTGCAAGTTACTATGTAGGAACAAGTTTGTATAGGTATTTCAAAGATGCCCAGAACTGAGCTAAATTTGGTATGTCTCCAACTCCTAGAAATAACTTCATGCCCCATCTCCCTTACTTCCAGCTAGTAAGGATCACATAATTCCTAACAAAGTTTTGACACAGATTCCCAATTCGGGCATTCAGAACATATAGCAAGATGCTGTAAGCAAGCACATTCTCATTCAAAGTTGGAAGTTACTATGTAGGAACAAGTTTGTATAGGTATTTCAAAGATGCCCAGAACTGAGCTAAACTTGGTATGTCTCCAACTCCTAGAAATAATTTCATGCCCCATCTCACTTACTTCCAGCTACTAAGGATCACATAATTTTTAACAAAGTTTTGACACAGATTCCCACTTCGGGCATTCAGAACATGTAGCACGTTGCTGTAAGCAAGCACATTCAATTCAAAGTTGCAAGTTACTATGTAGGAACAAGTTTGTGTAGGTATTTCAAAGATGCCCAGAACTGAGCTAAACGCTGTAGGTCTCCAACTCCTAGAAATAACTTCATGCCCCATCTCCCTTACTTCCATCTAGTAAGGATCACATAATTAGTAACAAAATTTTGACACAGATTCCAAATTCGGGCATTCAGAACATATAGTACGTTGCTGTAAGCAAGCACATTCTCATTCAAAGTTGCAAGTTACTATGTAGGAACAGGTTTGTATAGGTATTTCAAAGATGTCCAGAACTGAGCTAAACTTGGTATGTCCTCAACTCATTGAAATAACTTCATGCCCAAACTTCCTTACTTCCAGCTAGTAAGGATCACATTATTCCTAACAAAGTTTTGAGACAGATTCCCAATTCGGGCATTCAGAACATATAGCACGTTGCTGTAAGCAAGCACATTCTCATTCAAAGATGCAAGTTACTATGTAGGAACAAGTTTGAATAGGACTTTCAAAGATGCCCAGAACTGAGCTAAACTTGGTATGTCTCCAACTCCTAGAAATAACTTCATGCCCCATCTCCCTTACTTCCAGCTAGTAAGGATCACATAATTCCTAACAAAGTTTTGACACAGATTCCCAATTCGGGCATTCAGAACATATAGCACGTTGCTGTAAGCAAGCACATTCTCATTCAAAGTTGCAAGTTACTATGTAGGAACAAGTTTGTATAGGTATTTCAAAGATGCCCAGAACTGAGCTAAACTTGTATGGGTCCAACTCCTAGAAATAATTTCATGCCCCATCACCCTTACTTCCAGCTAGTAAGGATCACATAATTCCTAACAAAGTTTTGACACAGATTCCCAATTCGGGCATTCAGAACATGTAGCACGTTGCTGTAAGCAAGCACATTCTCATTCAAAGTTGCAAGTTACTATGTAGGAACAAGTTTCTAAAGTTATTTCAAAGATGCCCAGAACTGAGCGAAACGTTGTATGTCTCAAACTCCTTGAAATAACTTCATGCCCAATCACCCTTACTTACAGCTTGTAAGGATCACATCATTCCTAACAATGTTTTGACACAGATTCCCAATTCGGGCATTCAGAACATATTGCACATTGCTGTAAGCAAGCACATTTTCATTCAAAATTGCAAGTTACTATGTAGGAACAAGTTTGTATAGGTATTTCAAAGATGCCCAGAACTGAGCTAAACGTTGTATGTCTCCAACTCCTTGAAATAACTTCATGCCGAATCTCCCTTACTTCCAGTTAGTAAGGATCACATCATTCCTAACAAAGTTTTAACACAGATTCCCAATTCGGGCATTCAGAACATATAGCACGTTGATGTAAGCAAGCACATTCTCATTCAAAGTTGCAAGATACTATGTAGGAACAAGTTTGTATAGGTATTTCAAAGATGCCCAGAACTGAGCTAAACTTGGTATGTGTCCAACTCCTAGAAATAATTTCATGCCCCATCTCCCTTACTTCCAGCTAGTAAGGATCACATAATTCCTAACAAAGTTTTGACACAGATTCCCAATTCGGGCTTGCAGAACATGTAGCACGTTGCTGTAAGCAAGCACATTCAATTCAAAGTTGCAAGTTACTCTGTAGGAACAAGTTTGTATAGGTATTTCAAAGATGCCCAGAACTGAGCTAAACGTTGTATGTCTCCAACTCCTAGAAATAACTTCATGCCCCATCTCCCTTACTTCCAGCTAGTAAGGATCACATAATTCCTAACAAAGTTTTGACACAGATTCCCAATTCGGGCATTCAGAACATATAGCCCGTTGCTGTAAGCAAGCACATTCTCATTCAAATTTGCAAGTTACTATGTAGGAACAAGTTTGTATAGGTATTTCAAAGATGCCCAGAACTGAGCTAAACGTTGTATGTCTCCAACTCCTAGAAATAACTTCATGCCCCATCTCCCTTACTTCCAGCTAGTAAGGATCACATAATTCCTAACAAAGTTTTGACACAGATTCCCAATTCGGGCATTCAGAACATATAGCACGTTGCTGTAAGCAAGCACATTCTCATTCAAAGTTGCAAGTTAATATGTAGGAACTAGATTGTATAGGTATTTCAAAGATGCCCAGAACTGAGCTAAACTTGGTATGTCCTCAACTCCTAGAAATAACTTCATGCCCCAACTCCCTTACTTCCAGCTAGTAAGGATCACATAATTCCTAACAAAGTTTTGACACAGATTCCCAATTCGGGCATTCACAACATATAGCACGTTGCTGTAAGCAAGCACATTCTCATTTAAAGTTGCAAGTTACTCTGTAGGAACAAGTTTGTATAGGTATTTCAAAGATGCCCAGAACTGAGCTAAACTTGGTATGTCTCCAACTCCTAGAAATAACTTCATGCCCCATCTCCGTTACTTCCAGCTAGTAAGGATCACATAATTCCTAACAAAGTTTTGACACAGATTCCCAATTCGGGCATTCAGAACATGTAGCACGTTGCTGTAAGCAAGCACATTCAATTCAAAGTTGCAAGTTACTCTGTAGGAACAAGTGTGTATAGGTATTTCAAAGATGCCCAGAACTGAGCTAAACGTTGTGCGTCTCCAACTCCTAGAAATAACTTCATGCCCCATCTCCCTTACTTCCAGCTAGTAAGGATCACATAATTCCTAACAAAGTTTTGACACAGATTCCCAATTCGGGCATTCAGAACATATAGCACGTTGCTGTAAGCAAGCACATTCTCATTCAAAGTTGCAAGTTATTATGTAGGAACAAGTTTGTATAGGTATTTCAAAGATGCCCAGAACTGAGCTAAACTTGGAATGTCTACAACTCCTAGAAATAACTTCATGCCCCAAATCCCTTACTTTCAGCTAGTAAGGACCACATAATTCCTAACAAAGTTTTGACACAGATTCCCAATTCGGGCATTCAGAACATATAGCACGTTGCTGTAAGCAAGCACATTCTCATTCAAAGTTGCAAGTTACTATGTAGGAAGAAGTTTGTATAGGTATTTCAAAGATGCCCAGAACAGAGCTAAACGTTGTATGTCTCCAACTCCTTGAAATAACTTCATGCCCAAGTCCCTTACTTCCAGCTAGTAAGGATCACATCATTCTTAACAAAGTTTTGACACAGATTCCCAATTTGGGCATTCAGAACATATAGCACGTTGATGTAAGCTAGCACATTCTCATTCAAAGTTGCAAGTTACTCTGTAGGAACAAGTTTGTATAGGTATTTCAAAGATGCCCAGAACTGAGCTAAACTTGGTATGTCTCCAACACATATAAATAACTTCATGCCCCAACTCCCTTTCTTCCAGCTAGAAAGGATCACATAATTCTAACAAAGATTTGACCCAGATTCCCAATTCGGCCATTCAGAACATATAGCACGTTGCTGTAAGCAAGCACATTCTCAGTCAAAGTTGCAAGTTACTATGTAGGAACAGGTTTGTATAGGTATTTCAAAGATGCCCAGAACTGAGCTAAACTTGGTATGTCTCCAACTCCTAGAAATAACTTCATGCCCCATCTCCCTTACTTCCAGCTAGTAAGGATCACATAATTCCTAACAAAGTTTTGACACAGATTCCCAATTCGGGCATTCAGAACATATAGCACGTTCCTGTAAGCAAGCATATTCTCATTCAAAGATGCAAGTTACTATGTAGGAACAAGTTTGAATAGGACAATCAAGGATGCCCAGAACTGAGCTAAACTTGGTATGTCTCCAACTCCTAGAAATAACTTCATGCCCCATCTCCCTTACTTCCAGCTAGTAAGGATCACATAATTCCTAACAAAGTTTTGACACAGATTCCCAATTCGGGCATTCAGAACATATAGCACGTTGCTGTAAGCAAGCATATTCTCATTCAAAGTTGCAAGTTACTATGTAGGAACAAGTTTGTATAGGTATTTCAAAGATGCCCAGAACTGAGCTAAACTTGGTATGTGTCCAACTCCTAGAAATAATTTCATGCCCCATCTCACTTACTTCCAGCTACTAAGGATCACATAATTCCTAACAAAGTTTTGACACAGATTCCCAATTCGGGCATTCAGAACATGTAGCACGTTGCTGTAAGCAAGCACATTCTCATTCAAAGTTGCAAGTTACTATGTAGGAACAAGTTTGTAAAGGTATTTCAAAGATGCCCAGAACTGAGCTAAACGTTGTATGTCTACAACTCCTAGAAATAACTTCATGCCCCATCACCCTTACTTCCAGCTAGTAAGGATCACATAATTCCTAACAAAGTTTTGACACAGATTCCCAATTCGGGCATTCAGAACATGTAGCACGTTGCTGTAAGCAAGCACATTCTCATTCAAAGTTGCAAGTTACTATGTAGGAACAAGTTTGTAAAGTTATTTCAAAGATGCCCAGAACTGAGCTAAACGTTGTATGTCTCCAACTCCTTGAAATAACTTCATGCCCAATCACCCTTACTTCCAGCTTGTAAGGATCACATCATTCCTAACAATGTTTTGACACAGATTCCCAATTCGGGCATTCAGAACATATTGCACATTGCTGTAAGCAAGCACATTTTCATTCAAAATTGCAAGTTACTATGTAGGAACAAGTTTGTATACGTATTTCCAAGATGCCCAGAACTGAGCTAAACGTTGTATGTCTCCAACTCCTTGAAATAACTTCATGCCCAATCTCCCTTACTTCAAGTTAGTAAGGATCACATCATTCCTAACAAAGTTTTGACACAGATTCCCAATTCGGGCATTCAGAACATATAGCACGTTGATGTAAGCAAGCACATTCTCATTCAAAGTTGCAAGATACTATGTAGGAACAAGTTTGTATAGGTATTTCAAAGATGCCCAGAACTGTGCTAAACTTGGTATGTGTCCAACTCCTAGAAATACCTTCATGCCACAACTCCCTTACTTCCAGCTAGTAAGGATCACATAATTCCTAACAAAGTTTTGACACAGATTCCCAATTCGGGCTTGCAGAACATGTAGCACGTTGCTGTAAGCAAGCATATTCAATTCAAAGTTGCAAGTTACTATGTAGGAACATGTTTGTGTAGGTATTTCAAAGATGCCCAGAACTGAGCTAAACGCTGTAGGTCTCCAACTCCTAGAAATAACTTCATTCCCCATCTCCCTTACTTCCATCTAGTAAGGATCACATAATTAGTAACAAAGTTTTGACACAGCTTCCCAATTCGGGCATTCAGAACATATAGTACGTTGCTGTAAGCAAGCACATTCTCATTCAAAGTTGCAAGTTACTATGTAGGAACAAGTTTGTATAGGTATTTCAAAGATGCCCAGAACTGAGCTAAACTTGGTATGTCCTCAACTCATAGAAATATCTTCATGCCCAACTCCCTTACTTACAGCTAGTAGGGATCACATAATTCCTAACAAAGTTTTGACACAGATTCCCAATTCGGGCATTCAGATCATATAGCACGTTGCTGTAAGCAAGCACATTCTCAGTCAAAGTTGCAAGTTACTATGTAGGAACAGGTTTGTATAGGTATTTCAAAGATGCCCAGAACAGAGCTAAATTGGTATGTCTCCAACTCCTAGAAATAACTTCATGCCCCATCTCCCTTACTTCCAGCTAGTAAGGATCACATAATTCCTAACAAAGTTTTGACACAGATTCCCAATTCGGGCATTCAGAACATATAGCACGTTGCTGTAAGCAAGCACATTCTCATTCAAAGTTGCAAGTTATTATGTAGGAACAAGTTTGTATAGGTATTTCAAAGATGCCCAGAACTGAGCTATACTTGGAATGTCTACAACTCCTAGAAATAACTTCATGCCCCAACTCTCTTACTTTCAGCTAGTAAGGACCACATAATTCCTAACAAAGTTTTGACACAGATTCCCAATTCGGGCATTCAGAACATATAGCACGTTGCTGTAAGCAAGCACATTCTAATTCAAAGTTGCAAGTTACTATGTAGGAACAATTTTGTATACGTATTTCAAAGATGCCCAGAAATGTGCTAAACTTGATATGTGTCCAAGTCCTAGAAATACCTTCATGCCCCAACTCCCATACTTCCAGCTAGTAAGGATCACATAATTCCTAACAAAGTTTTGACACAGATTCCCAATTCGGGCATTCAGAACATGTAGCACGTTGCTGTAAGCAAGCACATTCAATTCAAAGTTGCAAGTTACTCTGTAGGAACAAGTTTGTATAGGTATTTCAAAGATGCCCAGAACTGAGCTAAACGTTGTATGTCTCCAACTCCTAGAAATAACATCATGCCCCATCTCCCTTACTTCCAGCTAGTGAGGATCACATAATTCCTAACAAAGTTTTGACACAGATTCCCAATTCGGGCATTCAGAACATATAGCCCGTTGCTGTAAGCAAGCACATTCTCATTCAAATTTGCAAGTTACTATGTAGGAACAAGTTTGTATAGGTATTTCAAAGATGCCCAGAACTGAGCTAAACGTTGTATGTCTCCAACTCCTAGAAATAACTTCATGCCCCATCTCCCTTACTTCCAGCTAGTAAGGATCACATAATTCCTAACAAAGTTTTGACACAGATTCCCAATTCGGGCATTCAGAACATATAGCACGTTGCTGTAAGCAAGCACATTCTCATTCAAAGTTGCAAGTTAATATGTAGGAACTAGATTGTATAGGTATTTCAAAGATGCCCAGAACTGAGCTAAACGTGGTATGTCCTCAACTCCTAGAAATAACTTCATGCCCCAACTCCCTTACTTCCAGCTAGTAAGGATCACATAATTCCTAACAAAGTTTTGACACAGATTCCCAATTCGGCCTTCAGAACATATAGCACGTTGCTGTAAGCAAGCACATTCTCATTTAAAGTTGCAAGTTACTCTGTAGGAACAAGTTTGTATAGGTATTTCAAAGATGCCCAGAACTGAGCTAAACTTGGTATGTCTCCAACTCCTAGAAATAACTTCATGCCCCATCTCCGTTACTTCCAGCTAGTAAGGATCACATAATTCCTAACAAAGTTTTGACACAGATTCCCAATTCGGGCATTCAGAACATGTAGCACGTTGCTGTAAGCAAGCACATTCAATTCAAAGTTGCAAGTTACTCTGTAGGAACAAGTGTGTATAGGTATTTCAAAGATGCCCAGAACTGAGCTAAACGTTGTGCGTCTCCAACTCCTAGAAATAACTTCATGCCCCATCTCCCTTACTTCCAGCTAGTAAGGATCACATAATTCCTAAGAATGTTTTGACACAGAATCCCAATTCCGGCATTCAGAACATATAGCACGTTGCTGTAAGCAAGCACATTCTCATTCAAAGTTGCAAGTTACTATGTAGGAACAAGTTTGTATAGGTATTTCAAAGATGCCCAGAACTGAGCTAAATTTGGTATGTCTCCAACTCCTAGAAATAACTTCATGCCCCATCTCCCTTACTTCCAGCTAGTAAGGATCACATAATTCCTAACAAAGTTTTGACACAGATTCCCAATTCGGGCATTCAGAACATATAGCAAGATGCTGTAAGCAAGCACATTCTCATTCAAAGTTGGAAGTTACTATGTAGGAACAAGTTTGTATAGGTATTTCAAAGATGCCCAGAACTGAGCTAAACTTGGTATGTCTCCAACTCCTAGAAATAATTTCATGCCCCATCTCACTTACTTCCAGCTACTAAGGATCACATAATTTTTAACAAAGTTTTGACACAGATTCCCACTTCGGGCATTCAGAACATGTAGCACGTTGCTGTAAGCAAGCACATTCAATTCAAAGTTGCAAGTTACTATGTAGGAACAAGTTTGTGTAGGTATTTCAAAGATGCCCAGAACTGAGCTAAACGCTGTAGGTCTCCAACTCCTAGAAATAACTTCATGCCCCATCTCCCTTACTTCCATCTAGTAAGGATCACATAATTAGTAACAAAATTTTGACACAGATTCCAAATTCGGGCATTCAGAACATATAGTACGTTGCTGTAAGCAAGCACATTCTCATTCAAAGTTGCAAGTTACTATGTAGGAACAGGTTTGTATAGGTATTTCAAAGATGTCCAGAACTGAGCTAAACTTGGTATGTCCTCAACTCATTGAAATAACTTCATGCCCAAACTTCCTTACTTCCAGCTAGTAAGGATCACATTATTCCTAACAAAGTTTTGAGACAGATTCCCAATTCGGGCATTCAGAACATATAGCACGTTGCTGTAAGCAAGCACATTCTCATTCAAAGATGCAAGTTACTATGTAGGAACAAGTTTGAATAGGACTTTCAAAGATGCCCAGAACTGAGCTAAACTTGGTATGTCTCCAACTCCTAGAAATAACTTCATGCCCCATCTCCCTTACTTCCAGCTAGTAAGGATCACATAATTCCTAACAAAGTTTTGACACAGATTCCCAATTCGGGCATTCAGAACATATAGCACGTTGCTGTAAGCAAGCACATTCTCATTCAAAGTTGCAAGTTACTATGTAGGAACAAGTTTGTATAGGTATTTCAAAGATGCCCAGAACTGAGCTAAACTTGTATGGGTCCAACTCCTAGAAATAATTTCATGCCCCATCACCCTTACTTCCAGCTAGTAAGGATCACATAATTCCTAACAAAGTTTTGACACAGATTCCCAATTCGGGCATTCAGAACATGTAGCACGTTGCTGTAAGCAAGCACATTCTCATTCAAAGTTGCAAGTTACTATGTAGGAACAAGTTTCTAAAGTTATTTCAAAGATGCCCAGAACTGAGCGAAACGTTGTATGTCTCAAACTCCTTGAAATAACTTCATGCCCAATCACCCTTACTTACAGCTTGTAAGGATCACATCATTCCTAACAATGTTTTGACACAGATTCCCAATTCGGGCATTCAGAACATATTGCACATTGCTGTAAGCAAGCACATTTTCATTCAAAATTGCAAGTTACTATGTAGGAACAAGTTTGTATAGGTATTTCAAAGATGCCCAGAACTGAGCTAAACGTTGTATGTCTCCAACTCCTTGAAATAACTTCATGCCGAATCTCCCTTACTTCCAGTTAGTAAGGATCACATCATTCCTAACAAAGTTTTAACACAGATTCCCAATTCGGGCATTCAGAACATATAGCACGTTGATGTAAGCAAGCACATTCTCATTCAAAGTTGCAAGATACTATGTAGGAACAAGTTTGTATAGGTATTTCAAAGATGCCCAGAACTGAGCTAAACTTGGTATGTGTCCAACTCCTAGAAATAATTTCATGCCCCATCTCCCTTACTTCCAGCTAGTAAGGATCACATAATTCCTAACAAAGTTTTGACACAGATTCCCAATTCGGGCTTGCAGAACATGTAGCACGTTGCTGTAAGCAAGCACATTCAATTCAAAGTTGCAAGTTACTCTGTAGGAACAAGTTTGTATAGGTATTTCAAAGATGCCCAGAACTGAGCTAAACGTTGTATGTCTCCAACTCCTAGAAATAACTTCATGCCCCATCTCCCTTACTTCCAGCTAGTAAGGATCACATAATTCCTAACAAAGTTTTGACACAGATTCCCAATTCGGGCATTCAGAACATATAGCCCGTTGCTGTAAGCAAGCACATTCTCATTCAAATTTGCAAGTTACTATGTAGGAACAAGTTTGTATAGGTATTTCAAAGATGCCCAGAACTGAGCTAAACGTTGTATGTCTCCAACTCCTAGAAATAACTTCATGCCCCATCTCCCTTACTTCCAGCTAGTAAGGTTCACATAATTCCTAACAAAGTTTTGACACAGATTCCCAATTCGGGCATTCAGAACATATAGCACGTTGCTGTAAGCAAGCACATTCTCATTCAAAGTTGCAAGTTAATATGTAGGAACTAGATTGTATAGGTATTTCAAAGATGCCCAGAACTGAGCTAAACTTGGTATGTCCTCAACTCCTAGAAATAACTTCATGCCCCAACTCCCTTACTTCCAGCTAGTAAGGATCACATAATTCCTAACAAAGTTTTGACACAGATTCCCAATTCGGGCATTCACAACATATAGCACGTTGCTGTAAGCAAGCACATTCTCATTTAAAGTTGCAAGTTACTCTGTAGGAACAAGTTTGTATAGGTATTTCAAAGATGCCCAGAACTGAGCTAAACTTGGTATGTCTCCAACTCCTAGAAATAACTTCATGCCCCATCTCCGTTACTTCCAGCTAGTAAGGATCACATAATTCCTAACAAAGTTTTGACACAGATTCCCAATTCGGGCATTCAGAACATGTAGCACGTTGCTGTAAGCAAGCACATTCAATTCAAAGTTGCAAGTTACTCTGTAGGAACAAGTGTGTATAGGTATTTCAAAGATGCCCAGAACTGAGCTAAACGTTGTGCGTCTCCAACTCCTAGAAATAACTTCATGCCCCATCTCCCTTACTTCCAGCTAGTAAGGATCACATAATTCCTAACAAAGTTTTGACACAGATTCCCAATTCGGGCATTCAGAACATATAGCACGTTGCTGTAAGCAAGCACATTCTCATTCAAAGTTGCAAGTTATTATGTAGGAACAAGTTTGTATAGGTATTTCAAAGATGCCCAGAACTGAGCTAAACTTGGAATGTCTACAACTCCTAGAAATAACTTCATGCCCCAAATCCCTTACTTTCAGCTAGTAAGGACCACATAATTCCTAACAAAGTTTTGACACAGATTCCCAATTCGGGCATTCAGAACATATAGCACGTTGCTGTAAGCAAGCACATTCTCATTCAAAGTTGCAAGTTACTATGTAGGAAGAAGTTTGTATAGGTATTTCAAAGATGCCCAGAACAGAGCTAAACGTTGTATGTCTCCAACTCCTTGAAATAACTTCATGCCCAAGTCCCTTACTTCCAGCTAGTAAGGATCACATCATTCTTAACAAAGTTTTGACACAGATTCCCAATTTGGGCATTCAGAACATATAGCACGTTGATGTAAGCTAGCACATTCTCATTCAAAGTTGCAAGTTACTCTGTAGGAACAAGTTTGTATAGGTATTTCAAAGATGCCCAGAACTGAGCTAAACTTGGTATGTCTCCAACACATATAAATAACTTCATGCCCCAACTCCCTTTCTTCCAGCTAGAAAGGATCACATAATTCTAACAAAGATTTGACCCAGATTCCCAATTCGGCCATTCAGAACATATAGCACGTTGCTGTAAGCAAGCACATTCTCAGTCAAAGTTGCAAGTTACTATGTAGGAACAGGTTTGTATAGGTATTTCAAAGATGCCCAGAACTGAGCTAAACTTGGTATGTCTCCAACTCCTAGAAATAACTTCATGCCCCATCTCCCTTACTTCCAGCTAGTAAGGATCACATAATTCCTAACAAAGTTTTGACACAGATTCCCAATTCGGGCATTCAGAACATATAGCACGTTCCTGTAAGCAAGCATATTCTCATTCAAAGATGCAAGTTACTATGTAGGAACAAGTTTGAATAGGACAATCAAGGATGCCCAGAACTGAGCTAAACTTGGTATGTCTCCAACTCCTAGAAATAACTTCATGCCCCATCTCCCTTACTTCCAGCTAGTAAGGATCACATAATTCCTAACAAAGTTTTGACACAGATTCCCAATTCGGGCATTCAGAACATATAGCACGTTGCTGTAAGCAAGCATATTCTCATTCAAAGTTGCAAGTTACTATGTAGGAACAAGTTTGTATAGGTATTTCAAAGATGCCCAGAACTGAGCTAAACTTGGTATGTGTCCAACTCCTAGAAATAATTTCATGCCCCATCTCACTTACTTCCAGCTACTAAGGATCACATAATTCCTAACAAAGTTTTGACACAGATTCCCAATTCGGGCATTCAGAACATGTAGCACGTTGCTGTAAGCAAGCACATTCTCATTCAAAGTTGCAAGTTACTATGTAGGAACAAGTTTGTAAAGGTATTTCAAAGATGCCCAGAACTGAGCTAAACGTTGTATGTCTACAACTCCTAGAAATAACTTCATGCCCCATCACCCTTACTTCCAGCTAGTAAGGATCACATAATTCCTAACAAAGTTTTGACACAGATTCCCAATTCGGGCATTCAGAACATGTAGCACGTTGCTGTAAGCAAGCACATTCTCATTCAAAGTTGCAAGTTACTATGTAGGAACAAGTTTGTAAAGTTATTTCAAAGATGCCCAGAACTGAGCTAAACGTTGTATGTCTCCAACTCCTTGAAATAACTTCATGCCCAATCACCCTTACTTCCAGCTTGTAAGGATCACATCATTCCTAACAATGTTTTGACACAGATTCCCAATTCGGGCATTCAGAACATATTGCACATTGCTGTAAGCAAGCACATTTTCATTCAAAATTGCAAGTTACTATGTAGGAACAAGTTTGTATACGTATTTCCAAGATGCCCAGAACTGAGCTAAACGTTGTATGTCTCCAACTCCTTGAAATAACTTCATGCCCAATCTCCCTTACTTCAAGTTAGTAAGGATCACATCATTCCTAACAAAGTTTTGACACAGATTCCCAATTCGGGCATTCAGAACATATAGCACGTTGATGTAAGCAAGCACATTCTCATTCAAAGTTGCAAGATACTATGTAGGAACAAGTTTGTATAGGTATTTCAAAGATGCCCAGAACTGTGCTAAACTTGGTATGTGTCCAACTCCTAGAAATACCTTCATGCCACAACTCCCTTACTTCCAGCTAGTAAGGATCACATAATTCCTAACAAAGTTTTGACACAGATTCCCAATTCGGGCTTGCAGAACATGTAGCACGTTGCTGTAAGCAAGCATATTCAATTCAAAGTTGCAAGTTACTATGTAGGAACATGTTTGTGTAGGTATTTCAAAGATGCCCAGAACTGAGCTAAACGCTGTAGGTCTCCAACTCCTAGAAATAACTTCATTCCCCATCTCCCTTACTTCCATCTAGTAAGGATCACATAATTAGTAACAAAGTTTTGACACAGCTTCCCAATTCGGGCATTCAGAACATATAGTACGTTGCTGTAAGCAAGCACATTCTCATTCAAAGTTGCAAGTTACTATGTAGGAACAAGTTTGTATAGGTATTTCAAAGATGCCCAGAACTGAGCTAAACTTGGTATGTCCTCAACTCATAGAAATATCTTCATGCCCAACTCCCTTACTTACAGCTAGTAGGGATCACATAATTCCTAACAAAGTTTTGACACAGATTCCCAATTCGGGCATTCAGATCATATAGCACGTTGCTGTAAGCAAGCACATTCTCAGTCAAAGTTGCAAGTTACTATGTAGGAACAGGTTTGTATAGGTATTTCAAAGATGCCCAGAACAGAGCTAAATTGGTATGTCTCCAACTCCTAGAAATAACTTCATGCCCCATCTCCCTTACTTCCAGCTAGTAAGGATCACATAATTCCTAACAAAGTTTTGACACAGATTCCCAATTCGGGCATTCAGAACATATAGCACGTTGCTGTAAGCAAGCACATTCTCATTCAAAGTTGCAAGTTATTATGTAGGAACAAGTTTGTATAGGTATTTCAAAGATGCCCAGAACTGAGCTATACTTGGAATGTCTACAACTCCTAGAAATAACTTCATGCCCCAACTCTCTTACTTTCAGCTAGTAAGGACCACATAATTCCTAACAAAGTTTTGACACAGATTCCCAATTCGGGCATTCAGAACATATAGCACGTTGCTGTAAGCAAGCACATTCTAATTCAAAGTTGCAAGTTACTATGTAGGAACAATTTTGTATACGTATTTCAAAGATGCCCAGAAATGTGCTAAACTTGATATGTGTCCAAGTCCTAGAAATACCTTCATGCCCCAACTCCCATACTTCCAGCTAGTAAGGATCACATAATTCCTAACAAAGTTTTGACACAGATTCCCAATTCGGGCATTCAGAACATGTAGCACGTTGCTGTAAGCAAGCACATTCAATTCAAAGTTGCAAGTTACTCTGTAGGAACAAGTTTGTATAGGTATTTCAAAGATGCCCAGAACTGAGCTAAACGTTGTATGTCTCCAACTCCTAGAAATAACATCATGCCCCATCTCCCTTACTTCCAGCTAGTGAGGATCACATAATTCCTAACAAAGTTTTGACACAGATTCCCAATTCGGGCATTCAGAACATATAGCCCGTTGCTGTAAGCAAGCACATTCTCATTCAAATTTGCAAGTTACTATGTAGGAACAAGTTTGTATAGGTATTTCAAAGATGCCCAGAACTGAGCTAAACGTTGTATGTCTCCAACTCCTAGAAATAACTTCATGCCCCATCTCCCTTACTTCCAGCTAGTAAGGATCACATAATTCCTAACAAAGTTTTGACACAGATTCCCAATTCGGGCATTCAGAACATATAGCACGTTGCTGTAAGCAAGCACATTCTCATTCAAAGTTGCAAGTTAATATGTAGGAACTAGATTGTATAGGTATTTCAAAGATGCCCAGAACTGAGCTAAACGTGGTATGTCCTCAACTCCTAGAAATAACTTCATGCCCCAACTCCCTTACTTCCAGCTAGTAAGGATCACATAATTCCTAACAAAGTTTTGACACAGATTCCCAATTCGGCCTTCAGAACATATAGCACGTTGCTGTAAGCAAGCACATTCTCATTTAAAGTTGCAAGTTACTCTGTAGGAACAAGTTTGTATAGGTATTTCAAAGATGCCCAGAACTGAGCTAAACTTGGTATGTCTCCAACTCCTAGAAATAACTTCATGCCCCATCTCCGTTACTTCCAGCTAGTAAGGATCACATAATTCCTAACAAAGTTTTGACACAGATTCCCAATTCGGGCATTCAGAACATGTAGCACGTTGCTGTAAGCAAGCACATTCAATTCAAAGTTGCAAGTTACTCTGTAGGAACAAGTGTGTATAGGTATTTCAAAGATGCCCAGAACTGAGCTAAACGTTGTGCGTCTCCAACTCCTAGAAATAACTTCATGCCCCATCTCCCTTACTTCCAGCTAGTAAGGATCACATAATTCCTAAAAAAGTTTTGACACAGATTCCCAATTCGGGCATTCAGAACATATAGCACGTTGCTGTAAGCAAGCACATTCTCATTCAAAGTTGCAAGTTATTATGTAGGAACAAGTTTGTATAGGTATTTCAAAGATGCCCAGAACTGAGCTAAACTTGGAATGTCTACAACTCCTAGAAATAACTTCATGCCCCAAATCCCTTACTTTCAGCTAGTAAGGACCACATAATTCCTAACAAAGTTTTGACACAGATTCCCAATTCGGGCATTCAGAACATATAGCACGTTGCTGTAAGCAAGCACATTCTCATTCAAAGTTGCAAGTTAATATGTAGGAACAAGTTTGTATACGTATTTCAAAGATGCCCAGAACTGTGCTAAACTTGATATGTGTCCAAGTCCTAGAAATACCTTCATGCCCCAACTCCCATACTTCCAGCTAGAAAGGATCACATAATTCCTAACAAAGTTTTGACACAGATTCCCAATTCGGGCATTCAGAACATATAGCACGTTGCTGTAAGCAAGCACATTCTCATTCAAAGTTGCAAGTTAATATGTAGGAACTAGATTGTATAGGTATTTCAAAGATGCCCAGAACTGAGCTAAACTTGGTATGTCCTCAACTCCTAGAAATAACTTCATGCTCCAACTCCCTTACTTCCAGCTAGTAAGGATCACATAATTCCTAACAAAGTTTTGACACAGATTCCCAATTCGGGCATTCAGAACATATAGCACGTTGCTGTAAGCAAGCACATTCTCATTCAATGTTGCAAGTTACTATGTAGGAAGAAGTTTGTATAGGTATTTCAAAGATGCCCAGAACAGAGCTAAACGTTGTATGTCTCCAACTCCTTGAAATAACTTCATGCCCAAGTCCCTTACTTCCAGCTAGTAAGGATCACATCATTCTTAACAAAGTTTTGACACAGATTCCCAATTTGGGCATTCAGAACATATAGCACGTTGATGTAAGCAAGCACATTCTCATTCAAAGTTGCAAGTTACTCTGTAGGAACAAGTTTGTATAGGTATTTCAAAGATGCCCAGAACTGAGCTAAACTTGGTATGTCTCCAACACATATAAATAACTTCATGCCCCAACTCCCTTTCTTCCAGCTAGAAAGGATCACATAATTCTAACAAAGATTTGACCCAGATTCCCAATTCGGCCATTCAGAATATATAGCACGTTGCTGTAAGCAAGCACATTCTCAGTCAAAGTTGCAAGTTACTATGTAGGAACAGGTTTGTATAGGTATTTCAAAGATGCCCAGAACTGAGCTAAACTTGGTATGTCTCCAACTCCTAGAAATAACTTCATGCCCCATCTCCCTTACTTCCAGCTAGTAAGGATCACATAATTCCTCACAAAGTTTTGACACAGATTCCCAATTCGGGCATTCAGAACATGTAGCACGTTGCTGTAAGCAAGCACATTCTCATTCAAAGTTGCAAGTTACTATGTAGGAACAAGTTTGTAAAGGTATTTCAAAGATGCCCAGAACTGAGCTAAACGTTGTATGTCTCCAACTCCTAGAAATAACTTCACGCCCCATCACCCTTACTTCCAGCTAGTAAGGATCACATAATTCCTAACAATGTTTTGACAGAGAATCCCAATTCGGGAATTCAGAAATTATAGCACAATGCTGTAAGCAAGCACATTCTCATTCACAGTTGCAAGTTACTATGTAGGAACAAGTTTGTATAGGTATTTCAAAGATGCCCAGAACTGAGCTAAACTTGGTATGTCTCCAACTCCTAGAAATAACTTCATGCCCCATCTCCCTTACTTCCAGCTAGTAAGGATCACATAATTCCTAACAAAGTTTTGACACAGATTCCCAATTCGGGCATTCAGAACATATAGCACGTTGCTGTAAGCAAGCACATTCTCATTCAAAGTTGCAAGTTACTATGTAGGAACAAGTTTGTATAGGTATTTCAAAGATGCCCAGAACTGTGCTAAACTTGGTATGTGTCCAACTCCTAGAAATACCTTCATGCCACAGCTCCCTTACTTCCAGTTAGTAAGGATCACATAATTCCTAACAAATTTTGACACAGATTCCCAATTCGGGCATTCAGAACATATAGCACGTTGCTGTAAGCAAGCACATTCTCATTCAAAGTTGCAAGTTACTATGTAGGAACAAGTTTGTATAGGTATTTCAAAGATGCCCAGAACTGAGCTAAACTTGTATGGGTCCAACTCCTAGAAATAATTTCATGCCACATCTCCCTTACTTCCAGCTAGTAAGGATCACATAATTCCTAACAAAGTTTTGACACAGATTCCCAATTCGGGCATTCAGAACATGTAGCACGTTGCTGTAAGCAAGCACATTCTCATTCAAAGTTGCAAGTTACTATGTAGGAACAAGTTTGTAAAGTTATTTCAAAGATGCCCAGAAATGAGCTAAACGTTGTATGTCTCCAACTCCTTGAAATAACTTCATGCCCAATCACCCTTACTTCCAGCTTGTAAGGATCACATCATTCCTAACAATGTTTTGACACAGATTCCCAATTCGGGCATTCAGAACATATTGCACATTGCTGTAAGCAAGCACATTTTCATTCAAAATTGCAAGTTACTATGTAGGAACAAGTTTGTATACGTATTTCAAAGATGCCCAGAACTGAGCTAAACGTTGTATGTCTCCAACTCCTTGAAATAACTTCATGCCCAATCTCCCTTACTTCCAGTTAGTAAGGATCACATCATTCCTAACAAAGTTTTGACACAGATTCCCAATTCGGGCATTCAGAACATATAGCACGTTGATGTAAGCAAGCACATTCTCATTCAAAGTTGCAAGATACTATGTAGGAACAAGTTTGTATAGGTATTTCAAAGATGCCCAGAACTGAGCTAAACTTGGTATGTGTCCAACTCCTAGAAATAATTTCATGCCCCATCTCCCTTACTTCCAGCTAGTAAGGATCACATAATTCCTAACAAAGTTTTGACACAGATTCCCAATTCGGGCTTGCAGAACATGTAGCACGTTGCTGTAAGCAAGCACATTCAATTCAAAGTTGCAAGTTACTCTGTAGGAACAAGTTTGTATAGGTATTTCAAAGATGCCCAGAACTGAGCTAAACGTTGTATGTCTCCAACTCCTACAAATAACTTCATGCCCCATCTCCCTTACTTCCAGCTAGAAAGGATCACATATTTCCTAACAATGTTTTGACACAGATTCCCAATTCGGGCATTCAGAAAATATAGCACGTTGCTGTAAGCAAGCACATTCTCATTCAAAGTTGCAAGTTACTATGTAGGAACAAGTTTGTATAGGTAATTCAAAGATGCCCAGAACTGAGCTAAACTTGGTATGTCTCCAACTCCTAGAAATAACTTCATGCCCCATCTCCCTTACTTCCAGCTAGTAAGGATCACATAATTCCTAACAAAGTTTTGACACAGATTCCCAATTCGGGCATTCAGAACATATAGCACGTTGCTGTAAGCAAGCACATTCTAATTCAAAGTTGCAAGTTACTATGTAGGAACAAGTTTGTATAGATATTTCAAAGATGCCCAGAACTGAGCTAAACTTGGTATGTCTCCAACTCCTAGAAATAACTTCATGCCCCAACTCCCTTTATTCCAGCTAGAAAGGATCACATAATTCTAACAAAGATTTGACCCAGATTCCCAATTCGGGCATTCAGAACATATAGCACGTTGCTGTAAGCAAGCACATTCTCAGTCAAAGTTGCAAGTTAATATGTAGGAACTAGATTGTATAGGTATTTCAAAGATGCCCAGAACTGAGCTAAACTTGGTATGTCCTCAACTCCTAGAAATAACTTCATGCTCCAACTCCCTTACTTCCAGCTAGTAAGGATCACATAATTCCTAACAAAGTTTTGACACAGATTCCCAATTCGGGCATTCAGAACATATAGCACGTTGCTGTAAGCAAGCACATTCTCATTCAAAGTTGCAAGTTACTATGTAGGAAGAAGTTTGTATAGGTATTTCAAAGATGCCCAGAACAGAGCTAAACGTTGTATGTCTCCAACTCCTTGAAATAACTTCATGCCCAAGTCCCTTACTTCCAGCTAGTAAGGATCACATCATTCTTAACAAAGTTTTGACACAGATTCCCAATTTGGGCATTCAGAACATATAGCACGTTGATGTAAGCAAGCACATTCTCATTCAAAGTTGCAAGTAACTCTGTAGGAACAAGTTTGTATAGGTATTTCAAAGATGCCCAGAACTGAGCTAAACTTGGTATGTCTCCAACACATATAAATAACTTCATGCCCCAGCTCCCTTTCTTCCAGCTAGAAAGGATCACATAATTCTAACAAAGATTTGACCCAGATTCCCAATTCGGCCATTCAGAATATATAGCACGTTGCTGTAAGCAAGCACATTCTCAGTCAAAGTTGCAAGTTACTATGTAGGAACAGGTTTGTATAGGTATTTCAAAGATGCCCAGAACTGAGCTAAACTTGGTATGTCTCCAACTCCTAGAAATAACTTCATGCCCCATCTCCCTTACTTCCAGCTAGTAAGGATCACATAATTCCTCACAAAGTTTTGACACAGATTCCCAATTCGGGCATTCAGAACATGTAGCACGTTGCTGTAAGCAAGCACATTCTCATTCAAAGTTGCAAGTTACTATGTAGGAACAAGTTTGTAAAGGTATTTCAAAGATGCCCAGAACTGAGCTAAACGTTGTATGTCTCCAACTCCTAGAAATAACTTCACGCCCCATCACCCTTACTTCCAGCTAGTAAGGATCACATAATTCCTAACAATGTTTTGACACAGAATCCCAATTCGGGAATTCAGAAATTATAGCACAATGCTGTAAGCAAGCACATTCTCATTCACAGTTGCAAGTTACTATGTAGGAACAAGTTTGTATAGGTATTTCAAAGATGCCCAGAACTGAGCTAAACTTGGTATGTCTCCAACTCCTAGAAATAACTTCATGCCCCATCTCCCTTACTTCCAGCTAGTAAGGATCACATAATTCCTAACAAAGTTTTGACACAGATTCCCAATTCGGGCATTCAGAACATATAGCACGTTGCTGTAAGCAAGCACATTCTCATTCAAAGTTGCAAGTTACTATGTAGGAACAAGTTTGTATAGGTATTTCAAAGATGCCCAGAACTGTGCTAAACTTGGTATGTGTCCAACTCCTAGAAATACCTTCATGCCACAGCTCCCTTACTTCCAGTTAGTAAGGATCACATAATTCCTAACAAATTTTGACACAGATTCCCAATTCGGGCATTCAGAACATATAGCACGTTGCTGTAAGCAAGCACATTCTCATTCAAAGTTGCAAGTTACTATGTAGGAACAAGTTTGTATAGGTATTTCAAAGATGCCCAGAACTGAGCTAAACTTGTATGGGTCCAACTCCTAGAAATAATTTCATGCCCCATCTCCCTTACTTCCAGCTAGTAAGGATCACATAATTCCTAACAAAGTTTTGACACAGATTCCCAATTCGGGCATTCAGAACATGTAGCACTTTGCTGTAAGCAAGCACATTCTCATTCAAAGTTGCAAGTTACTATGTAGGAACAAGTTTGTAAAGTTATTTCAAAGATGCCCAGAACTGAGCTAAACGTTGTATGTCTCCAACTCCTTGAAATAACTTCATGCCCAATCACCCTTACTTCCAGCTTGTAAGGATCACATCATTCCTAACAATGTTTTGACACAGATTCCCAATTCGGGCATTCAGAACATATTGCACATTGCTATAAGCAAGCACATTTTCATTCAAAATTGCAAGTTACTATGTAGGAACAAGTTTGTATACGTATTTCAAAGATGCCCAGAACTGAGCTAAACGTTGTATGTCTCCAACTCCTTGAAATAACTTCATGCCCAATCTCCCTTACTTCCAGTTAGTAAGGATCACATCATTCCTAACAAAGTTTTGACACAGATTCCCAATTCGGGCATTCAGAACATATAGCACGTTGATGTAAGCAAGCACATTCTCATTCAAAGTTGCAAGATACTATGTAGGAACAAGTTTGTATAGGTATTTCAAAGATGCCCAGAACTGAGCTAAACTTGGTATGTGTCCAACTCCTAGAAATAATTTCATGCCCCATCTCCCTTACTTCCAGCTAGTAAGGATCACATAATTCCTAACAAAGTTTTGACACAGATTCCCAATTCGGGCTTGCAGAACATGTAGCACGTTGCTGTAAGCAAGCACATTCAATTCAAAGTTGCAAGTTACTCTGTAGGAACAAGTTTGTATAGGTATTTCAAAGATGCCCAGAACTGAGCTAAACGTTGTATGTCTCCAACTCCTACAAATAACTTCATGCCCCATCTCCCTTACTTCCAGCTAGAAAGGATCACATATTTCCTAACAATGTTTTGACACAGATTCCCAATTCGGGCATTCAGAAAATATAGCACGTTGCTGTAAGCAAGCACATTCTCATTCAAAGTTGCAAGTTACTATGTAGGAACAAGTTTGTATAGGTAATTCAAAGATGCCCAGAACTGAGCTAAACTTGGTATGTCTCCAACTCCTAGAAATAACTTCATGCCCCATCTCCCTTACTTCCAGCTAGTAAGGATCACATAATTCCTAACAAAGTTTTGACACAGATTCCCAATTCGGGCATTCAGAACATATAGCACGTTGCTGTAAGCAAGCACATTCTAATTCAAAGTTGCAAGTTACTATGTAGGAACAAGTTTGTATAGATATTTCAAAGATGCCCAGAACTGAGCTAAACTTGGTATGTCTCCAACTCCTAGAAATAACTTCATGCCCCAACTCCCTTTATTCCAGCTAGAAAGGATCACATAATTCTAACAAAGATTTGACCCAGATTCCCAATTCGGGCATTCAGAACATATAGCACGTTGCTGTAAGCAAGCACATTCTCAGTCAAAGTTGCAAGTTACTATGTAGGAACAGGTTTGTATAGGTATTTCAAAGATGCCCAGAACTGAGCTAAACTTGGTATGTCTCCAACTCCTAGAAATAACTTCATGCCCCATCTCCCTTACTTCCAGCTAGTAAGGATCACATAATTCCTAACAAAGTTTTGACACAGATTCCCAATTCGGGCATTCAGAACATATAGCACGTTGCTGTAAGCAAGCACATTCTCATTCAAAGTTGCAAGTTAATATGTAGGAAAAAGTTTGTATAGGTATTTCAAAGATGCCCAGAACTGTGCTAAACTTGGTATGTGTCCAACTCCTAGAAATACCTTCATGCCACAACTCTCTTACTTCCAGTTAGTAAGGATCACATAATTCCTAACAAATTTTGACACAGATTCCCAATTCGGGCATTCAGAACATGTAGCTCGTTGCTGTAAGCAAGCACATTCTCATTCAAAGTTGCAAGTTACTATGTAGGAACAAGTTTGTAAAGGTATTTCAAAGATGCCCAGAACTGAGCTAAACGTTGTATGTCTCCAACTCCTAGAAATAACTTCATGCCCCATCACCCTTACTTCCAGCTAGTAAGGATCACATAATTCCTAACAATGTTTTGACACAGAATCCCAATTCGGGCATTCAGAACATATAGCACGTTGCTGTAAGCAAGCACATTCTCATTCACAGTTGCAAGTTACTATGTAGGAACAGGTTTGTATAGGTATTTCAAAGATGCCCAGAACTGAGCTAAACTTGGTATGTCTCCAACTCCTAGAAATATCTTCATGCCCCATCTCCCTTACTTCCAGCTAGTAAGGATCACATAATTCCTAACAAAGTTTTGACACAGATTCCCAATTCGGGCATTCAGAACATATAGCACGTTGCTGTAAGCAAGCACATTCTAATTCAAAGTTGCAAGTTACTATGTAGGAACAAGTTTGTATAGGTATTTCAAAGATGCCCAGAACTGAGCTAAACTTGGTATGTCTCCAACTCCTAGAAATAACTTCATGCCCCAACTCCCTTTCTTCCAGCTAGAAAGGATCACATAATTCTAACAAAGATTTGACCCAGATTCCCAATTCGGGCATTCAGATCATATAGCACGTTGCTGTAAGCAAGCACATTCTCAGTCAAAGTTGCAAGTTACTATGTAGGAACAGGTTTGTATAGGTATTTCAAAGATGCCCAGAACTGAGCTAAACTTGGTATGTCTCCAACTCCTAGAAATAACTTCATGCCCCATCTCCCTTACTTCCAGCTAGTAAGGATCACATAATTCCTAACAAAGTTTTGACACAGATTCCCAATTCGGGCCTTCAGAACATGTAGCACGTTGCTGTAAGCAAGCACATTCTCATTCAAAGTTGCAAGTTACTATGTAGGAACAAGTTTGTAAAGGTATTTCAAAGATGCCCAGAACTGAGCTAAACGTTGTATGTCTCCAACTCCTAGAAATAACTTCATGCCCCATCACCCTTACTTCCAGCTAGTAAGGATCACATAATTCCTAACAATGTTTTGACACAGAATCCCAATTCGGGCATTCAGAACATATAGCACGTTGCTGTAAGCAAGCACATTCTCATTCACAGTTGCAAGTTACTATGTAGGAACAAGTTTGTATAGGTATTTCAAAGATGCCCAGAACTGAGCTGAACTTGGTATGTGTCCAACCTCTAGAAATACCGTCATGCCCCATCTCCCTTACTTCCAGCTAGTAAGGATCACATAATTACTAACAAAGTTTTGACACAGATTCCCAATTCGGGCATTCAAAACATATAGCAAGTTGCTGTAAGCAAGCACATTCTCATTCAAAGTTGCAAGTTATTATGTAGGAACAAGTTTGTATAGGTATTTCAAAGATGCCCAGAACTGAGCTTAACGTTGTATGTCTCCAACTGCTAGAAATAACTTCAAGCCCAATCTCCCTTACTTCCAGCAAGTAAGGATCACATAATTCCTAACAAAGTTTTGACACAGATTCCCAATTCGGGCATTCAGAACATATAGCACGTTGATGTAAGCAAGCACATTCTCATTCAAAGTTGCAAGTTACTATGTAGGAACAAGTTTGTATAGGTATTTCAAAGATGCCCATAACTGAGTTAAACTTGGTATGTCTCCAACTCCTAGAAATAACTTCATGCCCCATCTCCCTTACTTCCAGCTAGTAAGGATCACATAATTCCTAACAAAGTTTTGACACAGATTCCCAATTCGAGCATTCAGAACATGTAGCACGTTGCTGTAAGCAAGCACATTCTCATTCAAAGTTGCAAGTTACAATGTAGGAACAAGTTTGTATAGGTATTTCAAAGATGCCCAGAACTGAGGTAAACGTTGTAGGTCTCCAACTCCTAGAAATAACTTCATGCCCCATCTCCCTTACTACCATCTAGTAAGGATCACATAATTAGTAACAAAGTTTTGACACAGATTCAGAATTCGGGCATTCAGAACATGTAGCACGTTGCTGTAAGCAAGCACATTCTCATTCAAAGTTGCAGGTTACTATGTAGGAACAAGTTTGTATAGGTATTTCAAAGATGCCCAGAACTGAGCTAAACGTTGTATGTCTCCAGCTCCTAGAAATAACTTCATGCCCCATCACCCTTACTTCCATCTAGTAAGGATCACATAATTCCTAACAAAGTTTTGACACAGATTCCCAATTTGGGCATTCAGAACATATAGCACGTTGCTGTAAGCAAGCACATTCTCATTCAAAGTTGCAAGTTACTATGTAGGAACAAGTTTGCATAGGTATTTCAAAGATGCCGAGAACGGAGCTAAACTTGGTATGTGTCCTACCTCTAGAAATAACTTCATGCCCCAACTCCCTTACTTGCAGCTAGGAAGGATCACATAATTCCTAACAATGATTTGACACAGATTCCCAATTCGGGCATTCAGAACATATAGCACGTTGCTGTAAGCAAGCACATTCTCATTCAAAGTTGCAAGTTACTATGTAGGAACAAGTTTGTATAGGTATTTCAAAGATGCCCAGAACTGAGCTAAACGTTGTATGTGTCCAACTCCTAGAAATAACTTCATGTCCCATCTCCCTTACTTCCAGCTTGTAAGGATCACATAATTCCTAACAAAGTTTTGACACAGATTCCCAATTCGGGCATTCAGAACATATAGCACGTTGCTGTAAGCAAGCACATTCTCATTCAAAGTTGCAAGTTACTATGTAGGAACAAGTTTGTATAGGTATTTCAAAGATGCCCAGAACTGAGCTAAACTTGGTATGTGTCAAACTCCTAGAAATAACTTCATGCCCCAACTCCCTTACTTCCAGCTAGTAAGGATCACATAATTCCTAACAAAGTTCTGACACAGATTCCCAATTCGGGCATTCAGAACATATAGCACGTTGCTGTAAGCAAGCACATTCTCCTTCACAGTTGCAAGTTACTATGTAGGAACAAGTTTGAATAGGACATTCAATGATACCCAGAACTGAGCTAAATTTGGTATGTCTCCACCTCCTAGAAATAACTTCATGCCCCATCTCCCTTACTTCCAGCTAGTAAGGATCACATAATTCCTTACAAAGTTTTGACACAGATTCCCAATTCGGGCATTCAGAACATATAGCACGTTGCTGTAAGCAAGCACATTCTCATTCAAAGTTGCAAGTTACTATGTAGGAACAAGTTTGTATAGGTATTCCAAAGATGCCCCGAACGGTGCTAAACTTGGTATGTCTCCAACTCCTAGAAAGAACTTAATGCCCCATCTCCCTTACTTCTAGCTCGTAAGGATCACATAATTCCTAACAAAGTTTTGACACAGATTCCCAATTCGGGCATTCAGAACATATAGCACGTTGCTGTAAGCAAGCACATTCTCATTCAAAGTTGCAAGTTACTATGTAGGAACAAGTTTGTATAGGTATTTCAAAGATGCCCAGAACTGAGCTAAACGTTGTATGTCTCCAAGTCCTAGATATAAATTCATGCCCCATCTCCCTTACTTCCATCTAGTAAGGATCACATAATTCCTAACAAAGATTTGAGACAGATTCCCAATGCGGGCATTCAGAACATTTAGCACGTTGCTGTAAGCAAGCACATTCTCATTCAAAGTTGCAAGTTTCTATGTAGGAACAAGTTTGTATAGGTATTTCAAAGATGCCCAGAACTGAGCTAAACTTGGTATGTCTCCAACTCCGAGAAATAACTTCATGCACCAACTCCCTTACTTCCAGCTTGTAAGGATCACATAAATCCTAACAAAGTTTTGACACAGATTCCCAATTCGGGCATTCAGAACATATAGCACGTTGCTGTAAGCAAGCACATTCTCATTAAAAGTTGCAAGTTACTATGTAGGAACAAGTTTGTAGAGGACTTTCAAAGATGCCCAGAACTGAGCTAAACGTTGTATGTCTCCAACTCCTAGAAATAACTTCATGCCCATCTCCCTTAGTTGCAGGTAGTAAGGATCACATAATTCCTAACAAAGTTTTGACACAGATGCCCAATTCGTGCATTCAGAACATATAGCACGTTGCTGTAAGCAAGCACATTCTCATTCAAAGTTGCAAGTTACTATGTAGGAACAAGTTTGTATAGGTATTTCAAAGATGCCCAGAAGTGAGCTAAACTTGGTATGTCTCCAACTCCTAGAAATGACTTCATGCCCCAACTCCCTTACTTCCAGCTAGTAAGGATCACATAATTCCTAACAAAGTTTTGACACAGATTCTCAATTCGGGCATTCAGAACATATAGCACGTTGCTGTAAGCAAGCACATTCTCATTCAAAGTTGCAAGTTACCATGTAGGAAGAAGTTTGTATAGGACTTTCAAAGATGCCCAGAACTGAGCTAAACTTGGTATGTCTCCAAATCCTAGAAATAACTTCATGCCCCAACTCCCTTACTTCCAGCTAGTAAGGATCACATAATTCCTAACAAAGTTTTGACACAGATTCCCAATTCTGGCATTCAGAACATATAGCACGTTGCTGTAAGCAAGCACATTCTCATTCAAAGATGCAAGTTACTATGTAGGAACAAGTTTGTATAGGTATTTCAAAGATGCCCAGAACTGAGCTAAATGTTGTATGTCTCCAACTCCTAGAAATAACTTCATGCCCCATCTCCCTTACTTCCAGCTAGTAAGGATCACATAATTCCTAACAAAGTTTTGACACAGATTCCCAATTCGGGCATTCAGAACATATAGCACGTTGCTGTAAGCAAGCACATTCTCATTCAAAGTTGCAAGTTACTATGTAGGAACAAGTTTGTATAGGTATTTCAAAGATGCCCCGAACGGTGCTAAACTTGGTATGTGTCCAACTCCTAGAAATAACTTCATGCCCCATCTCCCTTACTTCTAGCTCGTAAGGATCACATAATTCCTAACAAAGATTTGACACAGATTCCCAATTCGGGCTTCCAGAACATATAGCACGTTGCTGTAAGCAAGCACATTCTCATTCAAAGTTGCAAGTTACTATGTAGGAACAAGTTTGTATAGGTATTTCAAAGATGCCCAGAACTGAGCTACTCGTTTTATGTCTCCAAGTCCTAGATATAACTTCATGCCCCATCTCCCTTACTTCCATCTAGTAAGGATCACATAATTTCTAACAAAGTTTTGAGACAGATTCCCAATGCGGGCATTCAGAACATTTAGCACGTTGCTGTGAGCAAGCACATTCTCATTCACAGTTGCAAGTTACTATGTAGGAACAAGTTTGTATAGGTATTTCAAAGATGCCCAGAACTGAGCTAGACTTGGTATGTCTCCAACTCCGAGAAATAACTTCATGCACCAACTCCCTTACTTACAGCTTGTAAGGATCACATAATTCCTAACAAAGTTTTGACACAGATTCCCAATTCGGGCATTCAGAACATATAGCACGTTGCTGTAAGCAAGCACATTCTCATTCAAAGTTGCAAGTTACTATGTAGGAACAAGTTTGTATAGGTATTTCAAAGAAGCCCAGAACTGAGCTAAACGTTGTATATCTCCAGCTCCTAGAAATAACATCATGCCACTTCTCCCTTACTTCCAGCTAGTAATGATCACATAATTCCTAACAAACTTTTGACACAGATTCCCAATTCGGGCATTCAGAACATATAGCACGTTGCTGTAAGCAAGCACATTCTCATTAAAAGTTGCAAGTTACTATGTAGGAACAAGTTTGTAGAGGTATTTCAAAGATGCCCAGAACTGAGCTAAAATTGGTATGTCTCCAACTCCTAGAAATAACTTCATGCCCCAACTCTCTTACTTCCAGCTTGTAAGGATCACATAATTCCTAACAAAGTTTTATAACAGATTCCCAATTCGGGCATTCAGAACATATAGCACGTTGCTGTAAGCAAGCACATTCTCATTCAAAGTTGCAAGTTACTATGTAGGAACAAGTTTGTATAGGACTTTCAAAGATGCCCAGAACTGAGCTAAACGTTGTATGTCTCCAACTCCTAGAAATAACTTCATGCCCCAACTCCCTTACCTCCAGCTAGTAAGGATCACATAATTCCTAACAAAGTTTTGACACAGATTCCCAATTCGGGCATTCAGAACATATAGCACGTTGCTGTAAGCAAGCACATTCTCATTCAATGTTGCAAGTTACCATGCAGGAAGAAGTTTGTATAGGACTTTCAAAGATGCCCAGAACTGAGCTAAACTTGGTATGTTTCCAACTCCTAGAAATAACTTCATGCCCCATCTCCCTTACTTCCAGCTAGTAAGGATCAGATAATTCCTAACAAAGCTTTGACACAGATTCCCAATTCGGGCATTCAGAACATATAGCACGTTGCTGTAAGCAAGCACAATCTCATTCAAAGTTGCAAGTTACTATGTAGGAACAAGTTTGTATAGGACTTTCAAAGATGCCCAGAACTGAGCTAAAGGTTGTATGTCTCCAACTCCTAGAAATAACTTCATGCCCATCTCCCTTACTTCCAGCTAGTAAGGATCACATAATTCCTAACAAAGATTTGACACAGATTCCCAATTCGGGCATTCAGGACATATAGCACGTTGCTGTAAGCAAGCACATTCTCATTCAAAGTTGCAAGTTACTATGTAAGAAGAAGTTTGTATAGGTATTTCAAAGATGCCCAGAACTGAGCTAAACTTGGTATGTCTCCAACTCCTAGAAATGACTTCATGCCCCAACTCCCTTACTTCCAGCTAGTAAGGATCACATAATTCCTAATAAACTTTTGACACAGATTCCCAATTGGGGCATTCAGAACATATAGCACGTTGCTGTAAGCAAGCACATTCTCATTCAAAGTTGCAACTTACCATGTAGGAAGAAGTTTGTATAGGACTTTCAAAGATGCCCAGAACTGAGCTAAACTTGGTATGTCTCCAACTCCTAGAAATAACATCATGCCCCAACTCCCTTACTTCCAGCTAGTAAGGATCACATAATTCCTAACAAAGTTTTGACACAGATTCCCAATTCGGGCATTCAGAACATATAGCACGTTGCTGTAAGCAAGCACATTCTCATTCAAAGATGCAAGTTACTATGGGGGAACAAGTTTGTATAGGTATTTCAAAGATGCCCAGAACTGAGCTTAACTTGGTATGTCTCCAACTCCTAGAAATAACTTCATGCCCCATCTCCCTTACTTCCAGCTAGTAAGGATCACATAATTACTAAAAAAGTTTTGACACAGATTCCTATTCGGGCATTCAGAACATATAGCACGTTGCTGTAAGCAAGCACATTCTCATTCAAAGTTGCAAGTTACTATGTAGGAACAAGTTTGTATAGGTATTTCAAAGATGCCCAGAACTGAACTAAACGTTGTATGTCTCCAACTCCTAGAAATGACTTCATGCCCCATCTCCCTTACTTCCATCTAGTAAGGATCACATAATTCCTTACAAAGTCTTGAGACAGATTCCCAATGCGGGCATTCAGATCATTTAGCACGTTGCTGTAAGCAAGCACATTCTCATTCAAAGATGCAAGTTACTATGTAGGAACAAGTTTGTATAGGTATTTCAAAGATGCCCATAACTGAGTTAAACTTGGTATGTCTCCAACTCCTAGAAATAACTTCATGCCCCATCTCCCTTACTTCCAGCTAGTAAGGATCACATAATTCCTAACAAAGTTTTGACACAGATTCCCAATTCGAGCATTCAGAACATGTAGCACGTTGCTGTAAGCAAGCACATTCTCATTCAAAGTTGCAAGTTACAATGTAGGAACAAGTTTGTATAGGTATTTCAAAGATGCCCAGAACTGAGGTAAACGTTGTAGGTCTCCAACTCCTAGAAATAACTTCATGCCCCATCTCCCTTACTACCATCTAGTAAGGATCACATAATTAGTAACAAAGTTTTGACACAGATTCAGAATTCGGGCATTCAGAACATGTAGCACGTTGCTGTAAGCAAGCACATTCTCATTCAAAGTTGCAGGTTACTATGTAGGAACAAGTTTGTATAGGTATTTCAAAGATGCCCAGAACTGAGCTAAACGTTGTATGTCTCCAGCTCCTAGAAATAACTTCATGCCCCATCACCCTTACTTCCATCTAGTAAGGATCACATAATTCCTAACAAAGTTTTGACACAGATTCCCAATTTGGGCATTCAGAACATATAGCACGTTGCTGTAAGCAAGCACATTCTCATTCAAAGTTGCAAGTTACTATGTAGGAACAAGTTTGCATAGGTATTTCAAAGATGCCCAGAACGGAGCTAAACTTGGTATGTGTCCTACCTCTAGAAATAACTTCATGCCCCAACTCCCTTACTTGCAGCTAGGAAGGATCACATAATTCCTAACAATGATTTGACACAGATTCCCAATTCGGGCATTCAGAACATATAGCACGTTGCTGTAAGCAAGCACATTCTCATTCAAAGTTGCAAGTTACTATGTAGGAACAAGTTTGTATAGGTATTTCAAAGATGCCCAGAACTGAGCTAAACGTTGTATGTGTCCAACTCCTAGAAATAACTTCATGTCCCATCTCCCTTACTTCCAGCTTGTAAGGATCACATAATTCCTAACAAAGTTTTGACACAGATTCCCAATTCGGGCATTCAGAACATATAGCACGTTGCTGTAAGCAAGCACATTCTCATTCAAAGTTGCAAGTTACTATGTAGGAACAAGTTTGTATAGGTATTTCAAAGATGCCCAGAACTGAGCTAAACTTGGTATGTGTCAAACTCCTAGAAATAACTTCATGCCCCAACTCCCTTACTTCCAGCTAGTAAGGATCACATAATTCCTAACAAAGTTCTGACACAGATTCCCAATTCGGGCATTCAGAACATATAGCACGTTGCTGTAAGCAAGCACATTCTCCTTCACAGTTGCAAGTTACTATGTAGGAACAAGTTTGAATAGGACATTCAATGATACCCAGAACTGAGCTAAATTTGGTATGTCTCCACCTCCTAGAAATAACTTCATGCCCCATCTCCCTTACTTCCAGCTAGTAAGGATCACATAATTCCTTACAAAGTTTTGACACAGATTCCCAATTCGGGCATTCAGAACATATAGCACGTTGCTGTAAGCAAGCACATTCTCATTCAAAGTTGCAAGTTACTATGTAGGAACAAGTTTGTATAGGTATTCCAAAGATGCCCCGAACGGTGCTAAACTTGGTATGTCTCCAACTCCTAGAAAGAACTTAATGCCCCATCTCCCTTACTTCTAGCTCGTAAGGATCACATAATTCCTAACAAAGTTTTGACACAGATTCCCAATTCGGGCATTCAGAACATATAGCACGTTGCTGTAAGCAAGCACATTCTCATTCAAAGTTGCAAGTTACTATGTAGGAACAAGTTTGTATAGGTATTTCAAAGATGCCCAGAACTGAGCTAAACGTTGTATGTCTCCAAGTCCTAGATATAAATTCATGCCCCATCTCCCTTACTTCCATCTAGTAAGGATCACATAATTCCTAACAAAGATTTGAGACAGATTCCCAATGCGGGCATTCAGAACATTTAGCACGTTGCTGTAAGCAAGCACATTCTCATTCAAAGTTGCAAGTTTCTATGTAGGAACAAGTTTGTATAGGTATTTCAATGATGCCCAGAACTGAGCTAAACTTGGTATGTCTCCAACTCCGAGAAATAACTTCATGCACCAACTCCCTTACTTCCAGCTTGTAAGGATCACATAAATCCTAACAAAGTTTTGACACAGATTCCCAATTCGGGCATTCAGAACATATAGCACGTTGCTGTAAGCAAGCACATTCTCATTAAAAGTTGCAAGTTACTATGTAGGAACAAGTTTGTAGAGGACTTTCAAAGATGCCCAGAACTGAGCTAAACGTTGTATGTCTCCAACTCCTAGAAATAACTTCATGCCCATCTCCCTTAGTTGCAGGTAGTAAGGATCACATAATTCCTAACAAAGTTTTGACACAGATGCCCAATTCGTGCATTCAGAACATATAGCACGTTGCTGTAAGCAAGCACATTCTCATTCAAAGTTGCAAGTTACTATGTAGGAACAAGTTTGTATAGGTATTTCAAAGATGCCCAGAAGTGAGCTAAACTTGGTATGTCTCCAACTCCTAGAAATGACTTCATGCCCCAACTCCCTTACTTCCAGCTAGTAAGGATCACATAATTCCTAACAAAGTTTTGACACAGATTCTCAATTCGGGCATTCAGAACATATAGCACGTTGCTGTAAGCAAGCACATTCTCATTCAAAGTTGCAAGTTACCATGTAGGAAGAAGTTTGTATAGGACTTTCAAAGATGCCCAGAACTGAGCTAAACTTGGTATGTCTCCAAATCCTAGAAATAACTTCATGCCCCAACTCCCTTACTTCCAGCTAGTAAGGATCACATAATTCCTAACAAAGTTTTGACACAGATTCCCAATTCTGGCATTCAGAACATATAGCACGTTGCTGTAAGCAAGCACATTCTCATTCAAAGATGCAAGTTACTATGTAGGAACAAGTTTGTATAGGTATTTCAAAGATGCCCAGAACTGAGCTAAATGTTGTATGTCTCCAACTCCTAGAAATAACTTCATGCCCCATCTCCCTTACTTCCAGCTAGTAAGGATCACATAATTCCTAACAAAGTTTTGACACAGATTCCCAATTCGGGCATTCAGAACATATAGCACGTTGCTGTAAGCAAGCACATTCTCATTCAAAGTTGCAAGTTACTATGTAGGAACAAGTTTGTATAGGTATTTCAAAGATGCCCCGAACGGTGCTAAACTTGGTATGTGTCCAACTCCTAGAAATAACTTCATGCCCCATCTCCCTTACTTCTAGCTCGTAAGGATCACATAATTCCTAACAAAGTTTTGACACAGATTCCCAATTCGGGCATCCAGAACATATAGCACGTTGCTGTAAGCAAGCACATTCTCATTCAAAGTTGCAAGTTACTATGTAGGAACAAGTTTGTATAGGTATTTCAAAGATGCCCAGAACTGAGCTACTCGTTTTATGTCTCCAAGTCCTAGATATAACTTCATGCCCCATCTCCCTTACTTCCATCTAGTAAGGATCACATAATTTCTAACAAAGTTTTGAGACAGATTCCCAATGCGGGCATTCAGAACATTTAGCACGTTGCTGTGAGCAAGCACATTCTCATTCACAGTTGCAAGTTACTATGTAGGAACAAGTTTGTATAGGTATTTCAAAGATGCCCAGAACTGAGCTAAACTTGGTATGTCTCCAACTCCGAGAAATAACTTCATGCACCAACTCCCTTACTTACAGCTTGTAAGGATCACATAATTCCTAACAAAGTTTTGACACAGATTCCCAATTCGGGCATTCAGAACATATAGCACGTTGCTGTAAGCAAGCACATTCTCATTCAAAGTTGCAAGTTACTATGTAGGAACAAGTTTGTATAGGTATTTCAAAGAAGCCCAGAACTGAGCTAAACGTTGTATATCTCCAGCTCCTAGAAATAACATCATGCCACTTCTCCCTTACTTCCAGCTAGTAATGATCACATAATTCCTAACAAACTTTTGACACAGATTCCCAATTCGGGCATTCAGAACATATAGCACGTTGCTGTAAGCAAGCACATTCTCATTAAAAGTTGCAAGTTACTATGTAGGAACAAGTTTGTAGAGGTATTTCAAAGATGCCCAGAACTGAGCTAAAATTGGTATGTCTCCAACTCCTAGAAATAACTTCATGCCCCAACTCTCTTACTTCCAGCTTGTAAGGATCACATAATTCCTAACAAAGTTTTATAACAGATTCCCAATTCGGGCATTCAGAACATATAGCACGTTGCTGTAAGCAAGCACATTCTCATTCAAAGTTGCAAGTTACTATGTAGGAACAAGTTTGTATAGGACTTTCAAAGATGCCCAGAACTGAGCTAAACGTTGTATGTCTCCAACTCCTAGAAATAACTTCATGCCCCAACTCCCTTACCTCCAGCTAGTAAGGATCACATAATTCCTAACAAAGTTTTGACACAGATTCCCAATTCGGGCATTCAGAACATATAGCACGTTGCTGTAAGCAAGCACATTCTCATTCAATGTTGCAAGTTACCATGCAGGAAGAAGTTTGTATAGGACTTTCAAAGATGCCCAGAACTGAGCTAAACTTGGTATGTTTCCAACTCCTAGAAATAACTTCATGCCCCATCTCCCTTACTTCCAGCTAGTAAGGATCAGATAATTCCTAACAAAGCTTTGACACAGATTCCCAATTCGGGCATTCAGAACATATAGCACGTTGCTGTAAGCAAGCACAATCTCATTCAAAGTTGCAAGTTACTATGTAGGAACAAGTTTGTATAGGACTTTCAAAGATGCCCAGAACTGAGCTAAAGGTTGTATGTCTCCAACTCCTAGAAATAACTTCATGCCCATCTCCCTTACTTCCAGCTAGTAAGGATCACATAATTCCTAACAAAGATTTGACACAGATTCCCAATTCGGGCATTCAGGACATATAGCACGTTGCTGTAAGCAAGCACATTCTCATTCAAAGTTGCAAGTTACTATGTAAGAAGAAGTTTGTATAGGTATTTCAAAGATGCCCAGAACTGAGCTAAACTTGGTATGTCTCCAACTCCTAGAAATGACTTCATGCCCCAACTCCCTTACTTCCAGCTAGTAAGGATCACATAATTCCTAATAAACTTTTGACACAGATTCCCAATTGGGGCATTCAGAACATATAGCACGTTGCTGTAAGCAAGCACATTCTCATTCAAAGTTGCAACTTACCATGTAGGAAGAAGTTTGTATAGGACTTTCAAAGATGCCCAGAACTGAGCTAAACTTGGTATGTCTCCAACTCCTAGAAATAACTTCATGCCCCAACTCCCTTACTTCCAGCTAGTAAGGATCACATAATTCCTAACAAAGTTTTGACACAGATTCCCAATTCGGGCATTCAGAACATATAGCACGTTGCTGTAAGCAAGCACATTCTCATTCAAAGATGCAAGTTACTATGTAGGAACAAGTTTGTATAGGTATTTCAAAGATGCCCAGAACTGAGCTTAACTTGGTATGTCTCCAACTCCTAGAAATAACTTCATGCCCCATCTCCCTTACTTCCAGCTAGTAAGGATCACATAATTACTAAAAAAGTTTTGACACAGATTCCTATTCGGGCATTCAGAACATATAGCACGTTGCTGTAAGCAAGCACATTCTCATTCAAAGTTGCAAGTTACTATGTAGGAACAAGTTTGTATAGGTATTTCAAAGATGCCCAGAACTGAACTAAACGTTGTATGTCTCCAACTCCTAGAAATGACTTCATGCCCCATCTCCCTTACTTCCATCTAGTAAGGATCACATAATTCCTTACAAAGTCTTGAGACAGATTCCCAATGCGGGCATTCAGATCATTTAGCACGTTGCTGTAAGCAAGCACATTCTCATTCAAAGTTGCAAGTTACTATGTAGGAACAAGTTTGTATAGGTATTTCAAAGATGCCCAGAAGTGAGCTAAACTTGGTATGTCTCCAACTCCTAGAAATGACTTCATGCCCCAACTCCCTTACTTCCAGCTAGTAAGGATCACATAATTCCTAACAAAGTTTTGACACAGATTCCCAATTCGGGCATTCAGAACATATAGCACGTTGCTGTAAGCAAGCACATTCTCATTCAAAGTTGCAAGTTACCATGTAGGAAGAAGTTTGTATAGGACTTTCAAAGATGCCCAGAACTGAGCTAAACTTGGTATGTCTCCAACTCCTAGAAATAACTTCATGCCCCAACTCCCTTACTTCCAGCTAGTAAGGATCACATAATTCCTCACAAAGTTTTGACACAGATTCCCAATTCTGGCATTCAGAACATATAGCACGTTGCTGTAAGCAAGCACATTCTCATTCAAAGATGCAAGTTACTATGTAGGAACAAGTTTGTATAGGTATTTCAAAGATGCCCAGAACTGAGCTAAACTTGGTATGTCTCCAACTCCTAGAAATAACTTCATGCCCCATCTCCCTTACTTCCAGCTAGTAAGGATCACATAATTCCTAACAAACTTTTGACACAGATTCCCAATTCGGGCATTCAGAACATATAGCACGTTGCTGTAAGCAAGCACATTCTCATTCAAAGTTGCAAGTTACTATGTAGGAACAAGTTTGTATAGGTATTTCAAAGATGCCCAGAACTGAGCTACTCGTTTTATGTCTCCAAGTCCTAGATATAACTTCATGCCCCATCTCCCTTACTTCCATCTAGTAAGGATCACATAATTCCTAACAAAGTTTTGAGACAGATTCCCAATGCGGGCATTCAGAACATTTAGCACGTTGCTGTAAGCAAGCACATTCTCATTCAAAGTTGCAAGTTACTATGTAGGAACAAGTTTGTATAGGTATTTCAAAGATGCCCAGAACTGAGCTAAACTTGGTATGTCTCCAACTCCGAGAAATAACTTCATGCACCAACTCCCTTACTTACAGCTTGTAAGGATCACATAAATCCTAACAAAGTTTTGACACAGATTCCCAATTCGGGCATTCAGAACATATAGCACGTTGCTGTAAGCAAGCACATTCTCATTCAAAGTTGCAAGTTACTATGTAGGAACAAGTTTGTATAGGTATTTCAAAGAAGCCCAGAACTTAGCTAAACGTTGTATATCTCCAACTCCTAGAAATAACATCATGCCACTTCTCCCTTACTTCCAGCTAGTAATGATCACATAATTCCTAACAAACTTTTGACACAGATTCCCAATTCGGGCATTCAGAACATATAGCACGTTGCTGTAAGCAAGCACATTCTCATTAAAAGTTGCAAGTTACTATGTAGGAACAAGTTTGTAGAGGTATTTCAAAGATGCTCAGAACTGAGCTAAACTTGGTATGTCTCCAACTCCTAGAAATAACTTCATGCCCCAACTCCCTTACTTCCAGCTAGTAAGGATCACATAATTCCTAACAAAGTTTTGACACAGATTCCCAATTCGGGCATTCAGAACATATAGCACGTTGCTGTAAGCAAGCACATTCTCATTCAAAGATGCAAGTTACTATGTAGGAACAAGTTTGTATAGGTATTTCAAAGATGCCCAGAACTGAGCTTAACTTGGTATGTCTCCAACTCCTAGAAATAACTTCATGCCCCATCTCCCTTACTTCCAGCTAGTAAGGATCACATAATTCCTAAAAAAGTTTTGACACAGATTCCCAATTCGGGCATTCAGAACATATAGCACGTTGCTGTAAGCAAGCACATTCTCATTCAAAGTTGCAAGTTACTATGTAGGAACAAGTTTGTATAGGTATTTCAAAGATGCCCAGAACTGAACTAAACGTTGTATGTCTCCAACTCCTAGAAATGACTTCATGCCCCATCTCCCTTACTTCCATCTAGTAAGGATCACATAATTCCTTACAAAGTTTTGAGACAGTTTCCCAATGCGGGCATTCAGATCATTTAGCACGTTGCTGTAAGCAAGCACATTCTCATTCAAAGTTGCAAGTTACTATGTAGGAACAAGTTTGTATAGGTATTTCAAAGATGCCCAGAAGTGAGCTAAACTTGGTATGTCTCCAACTCCTAGAAATGACTTCATGCCCCAACTCCCTTACTTCCAGCTAGTAAGGATCACATAATTCCTAACAAAGTTTTGACACAGATTCCCAATTCGGGCATTCAGAACATATAGCCCGTTGCTGTAAGCAAGCACATTCTCATTCAAAGTTGCAAGTTACTATGTAGGAAGAAGTTTGTATAGGACTTTCAAAGATGCCCAGAACTGAGCTAAACTTGGTATGTCTCCAACTCCTAGAAATAACTTCATGCCCCATCTCCCTTACTTCCAGCTAGTAAGGATCAGATAATTCCTAACAAAGCTTTGACACAGATTCCCAATTTGGGCATTCAGAACATATAGCACGTTGCTGTAAGCAAGCACAATCTCATTCAAAGTTGCAAGTTACTATGTAGGAACAAGTTTGTATAGGACTTTCAAAGATGCCCAGAACTGAGCTAAACGTTGTATGTCTCCAACTCCTAGAAATAACTTCATGCCCATCTCCCTTACTTCCAGCTAGTAAGGATCACATAATTCCTGACAAAGATTTGACACAGATTCCCAATTCGGGCATTCAGGATATATAGCACGTTGCTGTAAGCAAGCACATTCTCATTCAAAGTTGCAAGTTACTATGTAAGAAGAAGTTTGTATAGGTATTTCAAAGATGCCCAGAACTGAGCTAAACTTGGTATGTCTCCAACTCCTAGAAATGACTTCATGCCCCAACTCCCTTACTTCCAGCTAGTAAGGATCACATAATTCCTAATAAACTTTTGACACAGATTCCCAATTCGGGCATTCAGAACATATAGCACGTTGCTGTAAGCAAGCACATTCTCATTCAAAGTTGCAACTTACCATGTAGGAAGAAGTTTGTATAGGACTTTCAAAGATGCCCAGAACTGAGCTAAACTTGGTATGTCTCCAACTCCTAGAAATAACTTCATGCCCCAACTCCCTTACTTCCAGCTAGTAAGGATCACATAATTCCTAACAAAGTTTTGACACAGATTCCCAATTCGGGCATTCAGAACATATAGCACGTTGCTGTAAGCAAGCACATTCTCATTCAAAGATGCAAGTTACTATGTAGGAACAAGTTTGTATAGGTATTTCAAAGATGCCCAGAACTGAGCTTAACTTGGTATGTCTCCAACTCCTAGAAATAACTTCATGCCCCATCTCCCTTACTTCCAGCTAGTAAGGATAACATAATTCCTAAAAAAGTTTTGACACAGATTCCTATTCGGGCATTCAGAACATATAGCACGTTGCTGTAAGCAAGCACATTCTCATTCAAAGTTGCAAGTTACTATGTAGGAACAAGTTTGTATAGGTATTTCAAAGATGCCCAGAACTGAACTAAACGTTGTATGTCTCCAACTCCTAGAAATGACTTCATGCCCCATCTCCCTTACTTCCATCTAGTAAGGATCACATAATTCCTTACAAAGTCTTGAGACAGATTCCCAATGCGGGCATTCAGATCATTTAGCACGTTGCTGTAAGCAAGCACATTCTCATTCAAAGTTGCAAGTTACTATGTAGGAACAAGTTTGTATAGGTATTTCAAAGATGCCCAGAAGTGAGCTAAACTTGGTATGTCTCCAACTCCTAGAAATGACTTCATGCCCCAACTCCCTTACTTCCAGCTAGTAAGGATCACATATTTCCTAACAAAGTTTTGACACAGATTCCCAATTCGGGCATTCAGAACATATAGCACGTTGCTGTAAGCAAGCACATTCTCATTCAAAGTTGCAAGTTACTATGTAGGAACAAGTTTGTATAGGTATTTCAAAGATGCCCCGAACGGTGCTAAACTTGGTATGTGTCCAACTCCTAGAAATAACTTCATGCCCCATCTCCCTTACTTCTAGCTCGTAAGGATCACATAATTCCTAACAAAGTTTTGACACAGATTCCCAATTCGGGCATTCAGAACATATAGCACGTTGCTGTAAGCAAGCACATTCTCATTCAAAGTTGCAAGTTACTATGTAGGAACAAGTTTGTATAGGTATTTCAAACATGCCCAGAACTGAGCTACTCGTTTTATGTCTCCAAGTCCTAGATATAACTTCATGCCGCATCTCCCTTACTTCCATCTAGTAAGGATCACATAATTCCTAACAAAATTTTGAGACAGATTCCCAATGCGGGCATTCAGAACATTTAGCACGTTGCTGTAAGCAAGCACATTCTCATTCAAAGTTGCAAGTTACTATGTAGGAACAAGTTTGTATAGGTATTTCAAAGATGCCCAGAACTGAGCTAAACTTGGTATGTCTCCAACTCCGAGAAATAACTTCATGCACCAACTCCCTTACTTACAGCTTGTAAGGATCACATAAATCCTAACAAAGTTTTGACACAGATTCCCAATTCGGGCATTCAGAACATATAGCACGTTGCTGTAAGCAAGCACATTCTCATTCAAAGTTGCAAGTTACTATGTAGGAACAAGTTTGTATAGGTATTTCAAAGAAGCCCAGAACTTAGCTAAACGTTGTATATCTCCAACTCCTAGAAATAACATCATGCCACTTCTCCCTTACTTCCAGCTAGTAATGATCACATAATTCCTAACAAACTTTTGACACAGATTCCCAATTCGGGCATTCAGAACATATAGCACGTTGCTGTAAGCAAGCACATTCTCATTAAAAGTTGCAAGTTACTATGTAGGAACAAGTTTGTAGAGGTATTTCAAAGATGCTCAGAACTGAGCTAAACTTGGTATGTCTCCAACTCCTAGAAATAACTTAATGCCCCAACTCTCTTAAATCCAGCTTGTAAGGATCACATAATTCCTAACAAAGTTTTGAAACAGATTCCCAATTCGGGCATTCAGAACATATAGCACGTTGCTGTAAGCAAGCACATTCTCATTCAAAGTTGCAAGTTACTATGTAGGAACATATTTGTATAGGTATTTCAAAGATGCCCAGAAGTGAGCTAAACTTGGTATGTCTCCAACTCCTAGAAATGACTTCTTGCCCCAACTCCCTTACCTCCAGCTAGTAAGGATCACATAATTCCTAACAAAGTTTTGACACAGATTCCCAATTCGGGCATTCAGAACATATAGCACGTTGCTGTAAGCAAGCACATTCTCATTCAATGTTGCAAGTTACCATGCAGGAAGAAGTTTGTATAGGACTTTCAAAGATGCCCAGAACTGAGCTAAACTTGGTATGTTTCCAACTCCTAGAAATAACTTCATGCCCCATCTCCCTTACTTCCAGCTAGTAAGGATCAGATAATTCCTAACAAAGCTTTGACACAGATTCCCAATTCGGGCATTCAGAACATATAGCACGTTGCTGTAAGCAAGCACAATCTCATTCAAAGTTGCAAGTTACTATGTAGGAACAAGTTTGTATAGGACTTTCAAAGATGCCCAGAACTGAGCTAAACGTTGTATGTCTCCAACTCCTAGAAATAACTTCATGCCCATCTCCCTTACTTCCAGCTAGTAAGGATCACATAATTCCTAACAAAGATTTGACACAGATTCCCAATTCGGGCATTCAGGACATATAGCACGTTGCTGTAAGCAAGCACATTCTCATTCAAAGTTGCAAGTTACTATGTAAGAAGAAGTTTGTATAGGTATTTCAAAGATGCCCAGAACTGAGCTAAACTTGGTATGTCTCCAACTCCTAGAAATGACTTCATGCCCCAACTCCCTTACTTCCAGCTAGTAAGGATCACATAATTCCTAATAAACTTTTGACACAGATTCCCAATTCGGGCATTCAGAACATATAGCACGTTGCTGTACGCAAGCACATTCTCATTCAAAGATGCAAGTTACTATGTAGGAACAAGTTTGTATAGGTATTTCAAAGATGCCCAGAACTGAACTAAACGTTGTATGTCTCCAACTCCTAGAAATGACTTCATGCCCCATCTCCCTTACTTCCATCTAGTAAGGATCACATAATTCCTTACAAAGTTTTGAGACAGATTCCCAATGCGGGCATTCAGATCATTTAGCACGTTGCTGTAAGCAAGCACATTCTCATTCAAAGTTGCAAGTTACTATGTAGGAACAAGTTTGTATAGGTATTTCAAAGATGCCCAGAAGTGAGCTAAACTTGGTATGTCTCCAACTCCTAGAAATGACTTCATGCCCCAACTCCCTTACTTCCAGCTAGTAAGGATCACATAATTCCTAACAAAGTTTTGACACAGATTCCCAATTCGGGCATTCAGAACATATAGCCCGTTGCTGTAAGCAAGCACATTCTCATTCAAAGTTGCAAGTTACTATGTAGGAAGAAGTTTGTATAGGACTTTCAAAGATGCCCAGAACTGAGCTAAACTTGGTATGTCTCCAACTCCTAGAAATAACTTCATGCCCCAACTCCCTTACTTCCAGCTAGTAAGGATCACATAATTCCTAACAAAGTTTTGACACAGATTCCCAATTCTGGCATTCAGAACATATAGCACGTTGCTGTAAGCAAGCACATTCTCATTCAAAGATGCAAGTTACTATGTAGGAACAAGTTTGTATAGGTATTTCAAAGATGCCCAGAACTGAGCTAAACTTGGTATGTCTCCAACTCCTAGAAATAACTTCATGCCCCATCTCCCTTACTTCCAGCTAGTAAGGATCACATAATTCCTAACAAAGTTTTGACACAGATTCCCAATTCGGGCATTCAGAACATATAGCACGTTGCTATAAGCAAGCACATTCTCATTCAAAGTTGCAAGTTACTATGTAGGAACAAGTTTGTATAGGTATTTCAAAGATGCCCCGAGCGGTGCTAAACTTGGTATGTGTCCAACTCCTAGAAATAACTTCATGCCCCATCTCCCTTACTTCTAGCTCGTAAGGATCACATAATTCCTAACAAAGTTTTGACACAGATTCCCAATTCGGGCATTCAGAACATATAGCACGTTGCTGTAAGCAAGCACATTCTCATTCAAAGTTGCAAGTTACTATGTAGGAAGAAGTTTGTATAGGACTTTCAAAGATGCCCAGAACTGAGCTAAACTTGGTATGTCTCCAACTCCTAGAAATAACTTCATGCCTCAACTCCCTTACTTCCAGCTAGTAAGGATCACATAATTCCTAACAAAGTTTTGACACAGATTCCCAATTCTGGCATTCAGAACATATAGCACGTTGCTGTAAGCAAGCACATTCTCATTCAAAGATGCAAGTTACTATGTAGGAACAAGTTTGTATAGGTATTTCAAAGATGCCCAGAACTGAGCTAAACTTGGTATGTCTCCAACTCCTAGAAATAACTTCATGCCCAATTTCCCTTACTTCCAGCTAGTAAGGATCACATAATTCCTAACAAAGTTTTGACACAGATTCCCAATTCGGGCATTCAGAACATATAGCACGTTGCTATAAGCAAGCACATTCTCATTCAAAGTTGCAAGTTACTATGTAGGAACAAGTTTGTATAGGTATTTTAAAGATGCCCCGAGCGGTGCTAAACTTGGTATGTGTCCAACTCCTAGAAATAACTTCATGCCCCATCTCCCTTACTTCCAGCTAGTAAGGATCACATAATTCCTAACAAACTTTTGACACAGATTCCCAATTCGGGCATTCAGAACATATAGCACGTTGCTGTAAGCAAGCACATTCTCATTCAAAGTTGCAAGTTACTATGTAGGAACAAGTTTGTATAGGTATTTCAAAGATGCCCCGAACGGTGCTAAACTTGGTATGTGTCCAACTCCTAGAAATAACTTCATGCCCCATCTCCCTTACTTCTAGCTCGTAAGGATCACATAATTCCTAACAAAGTTTTGACACAGATTCCCAATTCGGGCATCCAGAACATATAGCACGTTGCTGTAAGCAAGCACATTCTCATTCAAAGTTGCAAGTTACTATGTAGGAACAAGTTTGTATAGGTATTTCAAAGATGCCTAGAACTGAGCTACTCGTTTTATGTCTCCAAGTCCTAGATATAACTTCATGCCCCATCTCCCTTACTTCCATCTAGTAAGGATCACATAATTCCTAACAAAGTTTTGAGACAGATTCCCAATGCGGGCATTCAGAATATTTAGCACGTTGCTGTAAGCAAGCACATTCTCATTCAAAGTTGCAAGTTACTATGTAGGAACAAGTTTGTATAGGCATTTCAAAGATGCCCAGAACTGAGCTAAACTTGGTATGTCTCCAACTCCGAGAAATAACTTCATGCACCAACTCCCTTACTTACAGCTTGTAAGGATCACATAAATCCTAACAAAGTTTTGACACAGATTCCCAATTCGGGCATTCAGAACATATAGCACGTTGCTGTAAGCAAGCACATTCTCATTCAAAGTTGCAAGTTACTATGTAGGAACAAGTTTGTATAGGTATTTCAAAGAAGCCCAGAACTTAGCTAAACGTTGTATATCTCCAACTCCTAGAAATAACATCATGCCACTTCTCCCTTACTTCCAGCTAGTAATGATCACATAATTCCTAACAAACTTTTGACACAGATTCCCAATTCGGGCATTCAGAACATATAGCACGTTGCTGTAAGCAAGCACATTCTCATTAAAAGTTGCAAGTTACTATGTAGGAACAAGTTTGTAGAGGTATTTCAAAGATGCTCAGAACTGAGCTAAACTTGGTATGTCTCCAACTCCTAGAAATAACTTAATGCCCCAACTCTCTTAAATCCAGCTTGTAAGGATCACATAATTCCTAACAAAGTTTTGAAACAGATTCCCAATTCGGGCATTCAGAACATATAGCACGTTGCTGTAAGCAAGCACATTCTCATTCAAAGTTGCAAGTTACTATGTAGGAACATATTTGTATAGGTATTTCAAAGATGCCCAGAAGTGAGCTAAACTTGGTATGTCTCCAACTCCTAGAAATGACTTCTTGCCCCAACTCCCTTACCTCCAGCTAGTAAGGATCACATAATTCCTAACAAAGTTTTGACACAGATTCCCAATTCGGGCATTCAGAACATATAGCACGTTGCTGTAAGCAAGCACATTCTCATTCAATGTTGCAAGTTACCATGCAGGAAGAAGTTTGTATAGGACTTTCAAAGATGCCCAGAACTGAGCTAAACTTGGTATGTTTCCAACTCCTAGAAATAACTTCATGCCCCATCTCCCTTACTTCCAGCTAGTAAGGATCAGATAATTCCTAACAAAGCTTTGACACAGATTCCCAATTCGGGCATTCAGAACATATAGCACGTTGCTGTAAGCAAGCACAATCTCATTCAAAGTTGCAAGTTACTATGTAGGAACAAGTTTGTATAGGACTTTCAAAGATGCCCAGAACTGAGCTAAACGTTGTATGTCTCCAACTCCTAGAAATAACTTCATGCCCATCTCCCTTACTTCCAGCTAGTAAGGATCACATAATTCCTAACAAAGATTTGACACAGATTCCCAATTCGGGCATTCAGGACATATAGCACGTTGCTGTAAGCAAGCACATTCTCATTCAAAGTTGCAAGTTACTATGTAAGAAGAAGTTTGTATAGGTATTTCAAAGATGCCCAGAACTGAGCTAAACTTGGTATGTCTCCAACTCCTAGAAATGACTTCATGCCCCAACTCCCTTACTTCCAGCTAGTAAGGATCACATAATTCCTAATAAACTTTTGACACAGATTCCCAATTCGGGCATTCAGAACATATAGCACGTTGCTGTACGCAAGCACATTCTCATTCAAAGTTGCAACTTACCATGTAGGAAGAAGTTTGTATAGGACTTTCAAAGATGCCCAGAACTGAGCTAAACTTGGTATGTCTCCAACTCCTAGAAATAACTTCATGCCCCAACTCCCTTACTTCCAGCTAGTAAGGATCACATAATTCCTAACAAAGTTTTGACACAGATTCCCAATTCGGGCATTCAGAACATATAGCACGTTGCTGTAAGCAAGCACATTCTCATTCAAAGATGCAAGTTACTATGTAGGAACAAGTTTGTATAGGTATTTCAAAGATGCCCAGAACTGAGCTTAACTTGGTATGTCTCCAACTCCTAGAAATAACTTCATTCCCCATCTCCCTTACTTCCAGCTAGTAAGGATCACATAATTCCTAAAAACGTTTTGACACAGATTCCCAATTCGGGCATTCAGAACATATAGCACGTTGCTGTAAGCAAGCACATTCTCATTCAAAGTTGCAAGTTACTATGTAGGAACAAGTTTGTATAGGTATTTCAAAGATGCCCAGAACTGAACTAAACGTTGTATGTCTCCAACTCCTAGAAATGACTTCATGCCCCATCTCCCTTACTTCCATCTAGTAAGGATCACATAATTCCTTACAAAGTTTTGAGACAGATTCCCAATGCGGGCATTCAGATCATTTAGCACGTTGCTGTAAGCAAGCACATTCTCATTCAAAGTTGCAAGTTACTATGTAGGAACAAGTTTGTATAGGTATTTCAAAGATGCCCAGAACTGAACTAAACGTTGTATGTCTCCAACTCCTAGAAATGACTTCATGCCCCAACTCCCTTACTTCCAGCTAGTAAGGATCACATAATTCCTAACAAAGTTTTGACACAGATTCCCAATTCGGGCATTCAGAACATATAGCACGTTGCTGTAAGCAAGCACATTCTCATTCAAAGTTGCAAGTTACTATGTAGGAAGAAGTTTGTATAGGACTTTCAAAGATGCCCAGAACTGAGCTAAACTTGGTATGTCTCCAACTCCTAGAAATAACTTCATGCCCCAACTCCCTTACTTCCAGCTAGTAAGGATCACATAATTCCTAACAAAGTTTTGACACAGAGTCCCATTCTGGCATTCAGAACATATAGCACGTTGCTGTAAGCAAGCACATTCTCATTCAAAGATGCAAGTTACTATGTAGGAACAAGTTTGTATAGGTATTTCAAAGATGCCCAGAACTGAGCTAAACTTGGTATGTCTCCAACTCCTAGAAATAACATCATGCCCCATCTCCCTTACTTCCAGCTAGTAAGGATCACATAATTCCTAACAAAGTTTTGACACAGATTCCCAATTCGGGCATTCAGAACATATAGCACGTTGCTATAAGCAAGCACATTCTCATTCAAAGTTGCAAGTTACTATGTAGGAACAAGTTTGTATAGGTATTTCAAAGATGCCCAGAACTGAGCTAAACTTGGTATGTCTCCAACTCCGAGAAATAACTTCATGCACCAACTCCCTTACTTACAGCTTGTAAGGATCACATAAATCCTAACAAAGTTTTGACACAGATTCCCAATTCGGGCATTCAGAACATATAGCACGTTGCTGTAAGCAAGCACATTCTCATTCAAAGTTGCAAGTTACTATGTAGGAACAAGTTTGTATAGGTATTTCAAAGAAGCCCAGAACTTAGCTAAACGTTGTATATCTCCAACTCTTAGAAATAACATCATGCCACTTCTCCCTTACTTCCAGCTAGTAATGATCACATAATTCCTAACAAACTTTTGACACAGATTCCCAATTCGGGCATTCAGAACATATAGCACGTTGCTGTAAGCAAGCACATTCTCATTAAAAGTTGCAAGTTACTATGTAGGAACAAGTTTGTAGAGGTCTTTCAAAGATGCTCAGAACTGAGCTAAACTTGGTATGTCTCCAACTCCTAGAAATAACTTAATGCCCCAACTCTCTTAAATCCAGCTTGTAAGGATCACATAATTCCTAACAAAGTTTTGACACAGATTCCCAATTCGGGCATTCAGAACATATAGCACGTTGCTGTAAGCAAGCACATTCTCATTCAAAGTTGCAAGTTACTATGTAGGAACATATTTGTATAGGTATTTCAAAGATGCCCAGAAGTGAGCTAAACTTGGTATGTCTCCAACTCCTAGAAATGACTTCTTGCCCCAACTCCCTTACCTCCAGCTAGTAAGGATCACATAATTCCTAACAAAGTTTTGACACAGATTCCCAATTCGGGCATTCAGAACATATAGCACGTTGCTGTAAGCAAGCACATTCTCATTCAATGTTGCAAGTTATCATGCAGGAAGAAGTTTGTATAGGACTTTCAAAGATGCCCAGAACTGAGCTAAACTTGGTATGTTTCCAACTCCTAGAAATAACTTCATGCCCCATCTCCCTTACTTCCAGCTAGTAAGGATCAGATAATTCCTAACAAAGCTTTGACACAGATTCCCAATTCGGGCATTCAGAACATATAGCACGTTGCTGTAAGCAAGCACAATCTCATTCAAAGTTGCAAGTTACTATGTAGGAACAAGTTTGTATAGGACTTTCAAAGATGCCCAGAACTGAGCTAAACGTTGTATGTCTCCAACTCCTAGAAATAACTTCATGCCCATCTCCCTTACTTCCAGCTAGTAAGGATCACATAATTCCTAACAAAGATTTGACACAGATTCCCAATTCGGGCATTCAGGACATATAGCACGTTGCTGTAAGCAAGCACATTCTCATTCAAAGTTGCAAGTTACTATGTAAGAAGAAGTTTGTATAGGTATTTCAAAGATGCCCAGAACTGAGCTAAACTTGGTATGTCTCCAACTCCTAGAAATGACTTCATGCCCCAACTCCCTTACTTCCAGCTAGTAAGGATCACATAATTCCTAATAAACTTTTGACACAGATTCCCAATTCGGGCATTCAGAACATATAGCACGTTGCTGTACGCAAGCACATTCTCATTCAAAGTTGCAACTTACCATGTAGGAAGAAGTTTGTATAGGACTTTCAAAGATGCCCAGAACTGAGCTAAACTTGGTATGTCTCCAACTCCTAGAAATAACTTCATGCCCCAACTCCCTTACTTCCAGCTAGTAAGGATCACATAATTCCTAACAAAGTTTTGACACAGATTCCCAATTCGGGCATTCAGAACATATAGCACGTTGCTGTATCAAGCACATTCTCATTCAAAGATGCAAGTTACTATGTAGGAACAAGTTTGTATAGGTATTTCAAAGATGCCCAGAACTGAGCTTAACTTGGTATGTCTCCAACTCCTAGAAATAACTTCATGCCCCATCTCCCTTACTTCCAGCTAGTAAGGATCACATAATTCCTAAAAATTTTTGACACAGATTCCCAATTCGGGCATTGAGAACATATAGCACGTTGCTGTAAGCAAGCACATTCTCATTCAAAGTTGCAAGTTACTATGTAGGAACAAGTTTGTATAGGTATTTCAAAGATGCCCAGAACTGAACTAAACGTTGTATGTCTCCAACTCCTAGAAATGACTTCATGCCCCATCTCCCTTACTTCCATCTAGTAAGGATCACATAATTCCTTACAAAGTTTTGAGACAGATTCCCAATGCGGGCATTCAGATCATTTAGCACGTTGCTGTAAGCAAGCACATTCTCATTCAAAGTTGCAAGTTACTATGTAGGAACAAGTTTGTATAGGTATTTCAAAGATGCCCAGAAGTGAGCTAAACTTGGTATGTCTCCAACTCCTAGAAATGACTTCATGCCCCAACTCCCTTACTTCCAGCTAGTAAGGATCACATAATTCCTAACAAAGTTTTGACACAGATTCCCAATTCGGGCATTCAGAACATATAGCACGTTGCTGTAAGCAAGCACATTCTCATTCAAAGTTGCAAGTTACTATGTAGGAAGAAGTTTGTATAGGACTTTCAAAGATGCCCAGAACTGAGCTAAACTTGGTATGTCTCCAACTCCTAGAAATAACTTCATGCCCCAACTCCCTTACTTCCAGCTAGTAAGGATCACATAATTCCTAACAAAGTTTTGACACAGATTCCCAATTCTGGCATTCAGAACATATAGCACGTTGCTGTAAGCAAGCACATTCTCATTCAAAGATGCAAGTTACTATGTAGGAACAAGTTTGTATAGGTATTTCAAAGATGCCCAGAACTGAGCTAAACTTGGTATGTCTCCAACTCCTAGAAATAACTTCATGCCCCATCTCCCTTACTTCCAGCTAGTAAGGATCACATAATTCCTAACAAAGTTTTGACACAGATTCCCAATTCGGGCATTCAGAACATATAGCACGTTGCTATAAGCAAGCACATTCTCATTCAAAGTTGCAAGTTACTATGTAGGAACAAGTTTGTATAGGTATTTCAAAGATGCCCCGAGCGGTGCTAAACTTGGTATGTGTCCAACTCCTAGAAATAACTTCATGCCCCATCTCACTTACTTCTAGCTCGTAAGGATCACATAATTCCTAACAAAGTTTTGACACAGATTCCCAATTCGGGCATTCAGAACATATAGCACGTTGCTGTAAGCAAGCACATTCTCATTCAAAGTTGCAAGTTACTATGTAGGAACAAGTTTGTATAGGTATTTCAAAGATTCCCATAACTGAGCTACTCGTTTTATGTCTCCAAGTCCTAGATATAACTTCATGCCCCATCTCCCTTACTTCCATCTAGTAAGGATCACATAATTCCTAACAAAATTTTGAGACAGATTCCCAATGCGGGCATTCAGAACATTTAGCACGTTGCTGTAAGCAAGCACATTCTCATTCAAAGTTGCAAGTTACTATGTAGGAACAAGTTTGTATAGGTATTTCAAAGATGCCCAGAACTGAGCTAAACTTGGTATGTCTCCAACTCCGAGAAATAACTTCATGCACCAACTCCCTTACTTACAGCTTGTAAGGATCACATAAATCCTAACAAAGTTTTGACTCAGATTCCCAATTCGGGCATTCAGAACATATAGCACGTTGCTGTAAGCAAGCACATTCTCATTCAAAGTTGCAAGTTACTATGTAGGAACAAGTTTGTATAGGTATTTCAAAGAAGCCCAGAACTGAGCTAAACGTTGTATATCTCCAACTCCTAGAAATAACATCATGCCACTTCTCCCTTACTTCCAGCTAGTAATGATCACATAATTCCTAACAAACTTTTGACACAGATTCCCAATTCGGGCATTCAGAACATATAGCACGTTGCTGTAAGCAAGAACATTCTCATTAAAAGTTGCAAGTTACTATGTAGGACCAAGTTTGTAGAAGTATTTCAAAGATGCTCAGAACTGAGCTAAACTTGGTATGTCTCCAACTCCTAGAAAGAACTTAATGCCCCAACTCTCTTACTTCCAGCTTGTAAGGATCACATAATTCCTAACAAAGTTTTGAAACAGATTCCCAATTCGGGCATTCAGAACATATAGCACGTTGCTGTAAGCAAGCACATTCTCATTCAAAGTTGCAAGTTACTATGTAGGAACATATTTGTATAGGTATTTCAAAGATGCCCAGAAGTGAGCTAAACTTGGTATGTCTCCAACTCCTAGAAATAACTTCATGCCCCAACTCCCTTACTTCCAGCTAGTAAGGATCACATAATTCCTAACAAAGTTTTGACACAGATTCCCAATTCGGGCATTAGGAACATATAGGACGTTGCTGTAAGCAAGCACATTCTCATTAAAAGTTGCAAGTTACTATGTAGGAACAAGTTTGTATAGGTATTTCAAAGATGCCCAGAACTGAGCTAAACTTGGTATGTCTCCAACTCCTAGAAATGACTTCTTGCCCCAACCCCCTTACCTCCAGCTAGTAAGGATCACATAATTCCTAACAAAGTTTTGACACAGATTCCCAATTCGGGCATTCAGAACATATAGCACGTTGCTGTAAGCAAGCACATTCTCATTCAATGTTGCAAGTTACCATGCAGGAAGAAGTTTGTATAGGACTTTCAAAGATGCCCAGAACTGAGCTAAACTTGGTATTTCTCCAACTAATAGAAATAACTTCATGCCCCATGTCCCTTACTTCCAGCTAGTAAGGATCAGATAATTCCTAACAAAGCTTTGACACAGATTCCCAATTCGAGCATTCAGAACATATAGCACGTTGCTGTAAGCAAGCACAATCTCGTTCAAAGTTGCAAGTTACTATGCAGGAACAAGTTTGTATAGGACTTTCAAAGATGCCCAGAACTGAGCTAAACGTTGTATGTCTCCAACTCCTAGAAATAACTTCATGCCCATCTCCCTTACTTCCAGCTAGTAAGGATCACATAATTCCTAACAAAGATTTGACACAGATTCCCAATTCGGGCATTCAGAACATATAGCACGTTGCTGTAAGCAAGCACATTCTCATTCAAAGTTGCAAGTTACTATGTAAGAAGAAGTTTGTATAGGTATTTCAAAGATGCCCAGAACTGAGCTAAACTTGGTATGTCTCCAACTCCTAGAAATGACTTCATGCCCCAACTCCCTTACTTCCAGCTAGTAAGGATCACATAATTCCTAATAAACTTTTGACACAGATTCCCAATTCGGGCATTCAGAACATATAGCACGTTGCTGTAAGCAAGCACATTCTCATTCAATGTTGCAACTTACCATGTAGGAAGAAGTTTGTATAGGACTTTCAAAGATGCCCAGAACTGAGCTAAACTTGGTATGTCTCCAACTCCTAGAAATAACTTCATGCCCCAACTCCCTTACTTCCAGCTAGTAAGGATCACATAATTCCTAACAAAGTTTTGACACAGATTCCCAATTCGGGCATTCAGAACATATAGCACGTTGCTGTAAGCAAGCACATTCTCATTCAAAGATGCAAGTTACTATGTAGGAACAAGTTTGTATAGGTATTTCAAAGATGCCCAGAGCTGAGCTAAACTTTGTATGTCTCCAACTCCTAGAAATAACTTCATGTCCCATCTCCCTTACTTCCAGCTAGTAAGGATCACATAATTCCTAACAAAGTTTTGACACAGATTCTCAAATCGGGCATTCAGAACATATAGCACGTTGCTGTAAGCAAGCACATTCTCATTCAAAGTTGCAAGTTACTATGTAGGAACAAGTTTGTATAGGTATTTCAAAGATGCCCAGAACTGAGATAAACGTTGTATGTCTCCAACTCCTAGAAATAACTTCATGCCCCATCTCCCTTACTTCCAGCTAGCAAGGATCACATAATTCCTAACAAACTTTTGACACAATTTCCTAATTCGTGCATTCAGAACATATAGCACGTTGCTGTAAGCAAGCACATTCTCATTCAAAGTTACAAGTTTCTATGTAGGAACGAGTTTGTATAGGTATTTCAAAGATGCCCATAGCTGAGCTAAACGTTGTATGTCTCCAACTCCTAGATATGACTTCATGTCCCATCTCCCTTACTTCCAGCTAGTAAGGATCACATAATTTCTAACAAATTTTTGACACAGATTCCCAATTCGGGCATTCAGAACATATAGCACGTTGCTGTAAGCAAGCACATTCTCATTCAAAGTTGCAAGTTACTATGTAGGAACAAGTTTGTATAGGTATTTCAAAGATGCCCAGAACTGAACTAAACGTAGTATGTCTCCAACTCCTAGAAATGACTTCATGCCCCATCTGCCTTACTTCCATCTAGTAAGGATCACATAATTCCTTACAAAGTTTTGAGACAGATTCCCCATGCGGGCATTCAGAACATTTAGCACGTTGCTGTAAGCAAGCACATTCTCATTCAAAGCTGCAAGTTACTATGTAGGAACAAGTTTGTATAGGTATTTCAAAGACGCCCAGAACTGAGCTAAACTTGGTATGTGTTCAACTCCTAGAAATAACTTCATGCCCCATCTCCCTTACTTCTAGCTCGTAAGGATCACATAATTCCTAACAAAGTTTTGACACAGATTCCCAATTCGGGCATTCAGAACATATAGCACGTTGCTGTAAGCAAGCACATTCTCATTCAAAGTTGCAAGTTACTATGTAGGAAGAAGTTTGTACAGGTATTTCAAAGATGCCCAGAACTGAGCTCAACGTTGTATGTCTCCAACTCCTAGAAATGAATTCATGCCCCAACTCCCTTACTTCCAGCTAGTAAGGATCACATAATTCCTAACAAAGTTTTGACACAGATTCCCAATTTGGGCATTCAGAACATATAGCACGTTGGTGTAAGCAAGCACATTCTCATTCAAAGTTGCAACTTACCATGTAGGAAGAAGATAGTATAGGACTTTCAAAGATGCCCAGAACTGAGCTAAACTTGGTATGTCTCCAACTCCTCGAAATAACTTCATGCCCCATCTCCCTTACTTCCAGCTAGTAAGGATCAGATAATTCCTAACAAAGCTTTGACACAGATTCCCAATTCGGGCATTCAGAACATATAGCACGTTGCAGTAAGCAAGCACAATCTCATTCAAAGTTGCAAGTTACTATGTAGGAACAAGTTTGTATAGGACTTTCAAAGATGCCCAGAACTGAGCTAAACCTTGTATGTCTCCAACTCCTAGAAATAACTTCATGCCCATCTCCCTTACTTCCAGCTAGTAAGGATCACATAATTCCTAACAAAGATTTGACACAGATTCCCAATTCGGGCATTCAGAACATATAGGACGTTGCTGTAAGCAAGCACATTCTCATTCAAAGTTGCAAGTTACTATGTAAGAAGAAGTTTGTATAGGTATTTCAAAGATGCCCAGAACTGAGCTAAACTTGGTATGTCTCAAACTCCTAGAAATGACTTCAAGCCCCAACTCCCTTACTTCCAGCTAGTAAGGATCACATAATTCCTAATAAGATTTTGACACAGATTCCCAATTCGGGCATTCAGAACATATAGCACGTTGCTGTAAGCAAGCACATTCTCATTCAAAGTTGCAACTTACCATGTAGGAAGAAGTTTGTATAGGACTTTCAAAGATGCCCAGAACTGAGCTAAACTTGTTATGTCTCCAACTCCTCGAAATAACTTCATGCCCCAACTCCCTTACTTCCAGCTAGTAAGGATCACATAATTCCTAACAATGTTTTGACACAGATTCCCAATTCGGGCATTCAGAACATATAGCACGTTGCTGTAAGCAAGCACATTCTCATTCAAAGAGGCAAGTTACTATGTAGGAACAAGTTTGTATATGTATTTGAAAGATGCCCAGAACTGAGCTTAACTTGGTATGTCTCCAACCCCTAGAAATAACTTCATGCCCCATCTCCCTTACTTCCAGCTAGTAAGGATCACATAATTCCTAAAAAAGTTTTGACACAGATTCCCAATTCGGGCATTCAGAACATATAGCACGTTGCTGTAAGCAAGCACATTCTCATTCAAAGTTGCAAGTTACTATGTAGGAACAAGTTGTATAGGTATTTCAAAGATGCCCAGAACTGAACTAAACGTTGTATGTCTCCAACTCCTAGAAATGACTTCATGCCCCATCTCCCTTACTTCCATCTAGTAAGGATCACATAATTCCTTACAAAGTTTTGAGACAGATTCCCAATGCGGGCATTCAGAACATTTAGCACGTTGCTGTAAGCAAGAACAATCTCATTCAAAGTTGCAAGTTACTATGTAGGAACAAGTTTGTATAGGTATTTCAAAGATGCCCAGAACTGAGCTAAACTTTGTATGTCTCAAACTCCTAGAAATAACTTCATGCCCCATCTCCCTTACTTCCAGCTAGTAAGGATCACATAATTCCTAACAAAGTTTTGACACAGATTCTCAATTCGGGCATTGAGAACATATAGCACGTTGCTGTAAGCAAGCACATTCTCATTCAAAGATGCAAGTTTCTATGTAGGAACGAGTTTGTATAGGTATTTCAAAGATGCCCAGAGCTGAGCTAAACGTTGTATGTCTCCAACTCCTAGATATAACTTCATGTCCCATCTCCCTTACTTCCAGCTAGTAAGGATCACATAATTTCTAACAAATTTTTGATACTGATTCCCAGTTCGGGCATTCAGAACATATAGCACGTTGCTGTAAGCAAGCAGATTCTCATTCAAAGTTGCAGGTTATTATGTAGGAACAAGTTTGTATAGGTATTTCAAAGATGCCCAGAACTGAGCTAAACTTGGTATGTGTCCAACTCCTAGAAATAACTTCATGCCCCATCTCCCTTACTTCCATCTATAAAGGATCACATAATTCCTAACAAACTTTTGACACAGATTCCCAATTCGGGCATTCAGAACATATAGCACGTTGCTGTAAGCAAGCACATTCTCATTCAAAGTTGCAAGTTACTATGTAGGAACAAGTTTGTATAGGTATTTCAAAGATGCCCAGAACTGAGCTAAACGTTGTATGTCTCCAACACCTACAAATAACTTCATGCCCCATCTCCCTTACTTCCAGCTAGTAAGGATCACATAATTCCTAACAAAGTTTTGACACAGATTCCCAATTCGGACATTCAGAACATGTAGCACGTTGCTGTAAGCAAGCACTTTCTTAATCAAAGTTGCAATTTACTATGTAGGAACAAGTTTGTATAGGTATTTCAAAGATGCCCAGAACTGAGCTAAACGTTGTATGTCTCCAACTCTGAGAAATAACTTCATGCCCCATCTCCATAACTTCCATCTAGTAAGGATCACTTAATTCCTAACAAAGTTTTAACACAGATTCCCAATTCGGGCATTCAGAACATATAGCACGTTGCTGTAAGCAAGCACATTCTCATTCAAAGTTGCAAGTTACTATGTAGGAACAAGTTTGTATACGTATTTCAAAGATGTCCAGAACAGAGCTAAACTTGGTATGTGTCCAACCTCTAGAAATAACTTCATGCCCCAACTCCCTTACTTCCATCTAGTAAGGATCACATAATTCCTAACAAAGTTTTGACACAGATTCCCAATTCGGGCATTCAGAACATATAGCACGTTGCTGTAAGCAAGCACATTCTCATTCTAAGTTGCAAGTTACTATGTAGGAACAAGTTTTTTATAGGTATTTCAAAGAGGCCCAGAACTGAGCTAAACGTTGTATGTCTCCAGCTCCTAGAAATAACTTCATGCCCCATCTCTCTTACTTCCATCTAGTAAGGATCACATAATTCCTAACAAAGTTTTGACACAGATTCCCAATTCGGGCATTCAGAACATATAGCACGTTGCTGTAAGCAAGCACATTCTCATTCAAAGTTGCAAGTTACTATGTAGGAACAAGTTTGTATAGGTATTTCAAAGATGCCCAGAACTGAGCTAAACTTGGTATGTGTCCTACCTCTAGAAATAACTTCATGCCCCAACTCCCTTACTTCCAGCTAGTAAGGATCACATAATTCCTAACAAACTTTTGACACAGATTCCCAATTCGGGCATTCAGAACATATAGCACGTTGCTGTAAGCAAGCACATTCTCATTCAAAGTTGCAAGTTACTATGTAGGAACAAGTTTGTATAGGTATTTCAAAGATGCCCAGAACTGAGCTAAACTTGGTATGTCTCCAACTCCTGGAAATGACTTCTTGCTCCAACTCCCTTACTTCCAGCTAGTAAGGATCACATAATTCCTAACAAAGTTTTTACACAGATTCCCAATTCGGGCATTCAGAACATGTAGCACGTTGCTGTAAGCAAGCACATTCTCATTCAAAGATGCAAGTTACTATGTAGGAACAAGTTTGTATAGGTATTTCAAAGATGCCCAGAACTGAGCTAAACTTGGTATGTCTCCAACTCCTAGAAATAACTTCATGCCCCATCTCCCTTACTGCCAGCTAGTAAGGATCACATAATTCCTAACAAAGATTTGACACAGATTCCCAATTCGGGCATTCAGAACATAGAGCACGTTGCTGTAAGCAAGCACATTCTCATTGAAAGTTGCAAGTTACTATGTAGGAACAAGTTTGTATAGGTATTTCAAAGATGCCCAGAACTGTGCTAAACTTGGTATGTGTCCAACTCCTAGAAATAACTTCATGCCCCATCTCCCTTACTTCTAGCTCGTAAGGATCACATAATTCCTAAGAAAGTTTTGACACAGATTCCCAATTCGGGCATTCAGAACATATAGCACGTTGCTGTAAGCAAGCACATTCTCATTCAAAGTTGCAAGTTACTATGTAGGAAGAAGTTTGTATAGGTATTTCAAAGATGCCCAGAACTGAACTAAAAGTTGTATGTCTCCAACTCCTAGAAATGACTTCATGCCCCAACTCCCTTACTTCCAGCTAGTAAGGATCACATAATTCCTAACAAAGTTTTGACACAGATTCCCAATTTGGGCATTCAGAACATATAGCACGTTGCTGTAAGCAAGCACATTCTCATTCAAAGTTGCAACTTACCATGTAGGAAGAAGTTTGTATAGGACTTTCAAAGATGCCCAGAACTGACCTAAACTTGGTATGTCTCCAACTCCTAGAAATAACTTCATGCCCCAACTCCCTTACTTCCAGCTAGTAAGGATCAGATAATTCCTAACAAAGTTTTGAAACAGATTCCAAATCGGGCATTCAGAACATATAGCACGTTGCTGTAAGCAAGCACATTCTCATTCAAAGATGCAAGTTACTATGTAGGAACAAGTTTGCATAGGTATTTCAAAGATGCCCAGAACTGAGCTTAACTTGGTATGTCTCCAACTCCCAGACATAACTTCATGCCCCATCTCCCTTACATCCAGCTAGTAAGGATCACATAATTCCTAACAATGTTTTGACACAGATTCCCAATTCGGGCATTCAGAACATATAGCACGTTGCTGTAAGCAAGCACATTCTCATTCAAAGTTGCAAGTTACTATGTAGGAACAAGTTTGTATAGGCATTTCAAAGATGCCCAGAACTGAGCTAAACGTTGTATGTCTCCAACTCCTAGAAATAACTTCATGCCCCATCTCCCTTACTTCCAGCTAGTAAGGATCACATAATTCCTAACAAAGTTTTGACACAGATTCCCAATTCGGACATTCAGAACATGTAGCACGTTGCTGTAAGCAAGCACTTTCTCAATCAAAGTTGCAAGTTACTATGTAGGAACAAGTTTGTATAGGTATTTCAAAGATGCCCAGAACTGAGCTAAACGTTGTATGTCTCCAACTCCTAGAAATAACTTCATGCCCCATCTCCCTTACTTCCATCTAGTAAGGATCACTTAATTTCTAACATATTTTAACACAGATTCCCAATTCGGGCATTCAGAACATATAGCACGTTGCTGTAAGCAAGCACATTCTCATTCAAAGTTGCAAGTTACTATGTAGGAACAAGTTTGTATAGGTATTTCAAAGAATTCCAGAACTGAGCTAAACTTGGTATGTGTCCAACCTCTAGAAATAACTTCATGCCCCAACTCCCTTACTTCCATCTAGTAAGGATCACATAATTCCTAACAAAGTTTTGACACAGATTCCCAATTCGGGTATTCAGAACATATTGCACGTTGCTGTAAGCAAGCACATTCTCATTCTAAGTTGCAAGTTACTATGTAGGAACAAGTTTGTATAGGTATTTCAAAGATGCCCAGAACTGAGCTAAACTTGGTATGTGTCCTACCTCTAGAAATAACTTCATGCCCCAACTCCCTTACTTCCAGCTAGTAAGGATCACATAATTCCTAACAAAGATTTGACACAGATTCCCAGTTCGGGCATTCAGAACATATAGCACGTTGCTGTAAGCAAGCACATTCTCATTCAAAGTTGCAAGTTACTATGTAGGAACCAGTTTGTATAGGTATTTCAAAGATGCCCAGAACTGAGCTAAACGTTGTATATCTCCAACTCCTAGAAATAACTTCATGCCACATCTCACTTACTTCCAGCTAGTAAGGATCACATAATTCCTAACAAACATTTGACACAGATTCCCAATTCGGGCATTCAGAACATATAGCACGTTGCTGTAAGCAAGCACATTCTCATTCAAAGTTGCAAGTTACTATGTAGGAACAAGTTTGTAGAGGTATTTCAATGATGCCCAGAACTGAGCTAAACTTGGTATGTCTCCAACTCCTAGAAATGACTTCTTGCCCCAACTCCCTTACTTCCAGCTGGTAAGGATCACATAATTCCTAACAAAGTTTTGACACAGATTCCCAATTCGGGCATTCAGAACATGTAGCACGTTGCTGTAAGCAAGCACATTCTCATTCAAAGATGCAAGTTACTATGTAGGAACAAGTTTGTATAGGTATTTCAAAGATGCCCAGAACTGAGCTAAACGTTGTATGTCTCCAACTCCTAGAAATAACTTCATGCCCCATCTCCCTTACTTCCAGCTAGCAAGGATCACATAATTCCTAACAATGTTTTGACACAGATTCCTAATTAGTGCATTCAGAACATATAGCACGTTGCTGTAAGCAAGCACATTCTCATTCAAAGTTGCAAGTTTCTATGTAGGAACAAGTTTGTTTAGGTATTTCAAAGATGCCCAGAGCTGAGTTAAACGTTGTATGTCTCCAACTCCTAGATATAACTTCATGTCCCATCTCCCTTACTTCCAGCTAGTAAGGATCACATAATTTCTAACAAATTTTTGATACTGATTCCCAATTCGGGCATTCAGAACATATAGCACGTTGCTGTAAGCAAGCATATTCTCATTCAAAGTTGCAGGTTATTATGTAGGAACAAGTTTGTATACGTATTTCAAAGATGTCCAGAACTGAGCTAAACTTGGTATGTGTCCAACCTCTAGAAATAACTTCATGCCCCAACTCCCTTACTTCCATCTAGTAAGGATCACATAATTCCTAACAAAGATTTGACACAGATTCCCAATTCGGGCATTCAGAACTATAGCACGTTGCTGTAAGCAAGCACATTCTCATTCTAAGTTGCAAGTTACTATGTAGGAACAAGTTTTTTATAGGTATTTCAAAGATGCCCAGAACTGAGCTAAACGTTGTATGTCTCCAGCTCCTAGAAATAACTTCATGCCCCATCTCTCTTACTTCCATCTAGTAAGGATCACATAATTCCTAACAAAGTTTTGACACAGATTCCCAATTCGGGCATTCAGAACATATAGCACGTTGCTGTAAACAAGCACATTCTCATTCAAAGTTGCAAGTTACTATGTAGGAACAAGTTTGTATAGGTATTTCAAAGATGCCCAGAACTGAGCTAAACTTGGTATGTGTCCTACCTCTAGAAATAACTTCATGCCCCAACTCCCTTACTTCCAGCTAGTAAGGATCACATAATTCCTAACAAACTTTTGACACAGATTCCCAATTCGGGCATTCAGAACATATAGCACGTTGCTGTAAGCAAGCACATTCTCATTCAAAGTTGCAAGTTACTATGTAGGAACAAGTTTGTATAGGTATTTCAAAGATGCCCAGAACTGAGCTAAACTTGGTATGTCTCCAACTCCTAGAAATGACTTCTTGCTCCAACTCCCTTACTTCCAGCTAGTAAGGATCACATAATTCCTAACAAAGTTTTTACACAGATTCCCAATTCGGGCATTCAGAACATGTAGCACGTTGCTGTAAGCAAGCACATTCTCATTCAAAGATGCAAGTTACTATGTAGGAACAAGTTTGTATAGGTATTTCAAAGATGCCCAGAACTGAGCTAAACTTGGTATGTCTCCAACTCCTAGAAATAACTTCATGCCCCATCTCCCTTACTGCCAGCTAGTAAGGATCACATAATTCCTAACAAAGTTTTGACACAGATTCCCAATTCGGGCATTCAGAACATATAGCACGTTGCTGTAAGCAAGCACATTCTCATTGAAAGTTGCAAGTTACTATGTAGGAACAAGTTTGTATAGGTATTTCAAAGATGCCCAGAACTGTGCTAAACTTGGTATGTGTCCAACTCCTACAAATAACTTCATGCCCCATCTCCCTTACTTCTAGCTCGTAAGGATCACATAATTCCTAACAAAGTTTTGACACAGATTCCCAATTCGGGCATTCAGAACATATAGCACGTTGCTGTAAGCAAGCACATTCTCATTCAAAGTTGCAAGTTACTATGTAGGAAGAAGTTTGTATAGGTATTTCAAAGATGCCCAGAACTGAGCTAAAAGTTGTATGTCTCCAACTCCTAGAAATGACTTCATGCCCCAACTCCCTTACTTCCAGCTAGTAAGGATCACATAATTCCTAACAAAATTTTGACACAGATTCCCAATTTGGGGATTCAGAACATATAGCACGTTGCTGTAAGCAAGCACATTCTCATTCAAAGTTGCAACTTACCATGTAGGAAGAAGTTTGTATAGGACTTTCAAAGATGCCCAGAACTGAGCTAAACTTGGTATGTCTCCAACTCCTAGAAATAACTTCATGCCCCATCTCCCTTACTTCCAGCTAGTAAGGATCACATAATTCCTAACAATGTTTTGACACAGATTCCCAATTCGGGCATTCAGAACATATAGCACGTTGCTGTAAGCAAGCACATTCTCATTCAAAGTTGCAAGTTACTATGTAGGAACAAGTTTGTATAGGCATTTCAAAGATGCCCAGAACTGAGCTAAACGTTGTATGTCTCCAACTCCTAGAAATAACTTCATGCCCCATCTCCCTTACTTCCAGCTAGTAAGGATCACATAATTCCTAACAAAGTTTTGACACAGATTCCCAATTCGGACATTCAGAACATGTAGCACGTTGCTGTAAGCAAGCACTTTCTCAATCAAAGTTGAAGTTACTATGTAGGGACAAGTTTGTATAGGTATTTCAAAGATGCCCAGAACTGAGCTAAACGTTGTATGTCTCCAACTCCTAGAAATAACTTCATGCCCCATCTCCCTTACTTCCATCTAGTAAGGATCACTTAATTTCTAACATATTTTAACACAGATTCCCAATTCGGGCATTCAGAACATATAGCACGTTGCTGTAAGCAAGCACATTCTCATTCAAAGTTGCAAGTTACTATGTAGGAACAAGTTTGTATAGGTATTTCAAAGATTTCCAGAACTGAGCTAAACTTGGTATGTGTCCAACCTCTAGAAATAACTTCATGCCCCATCTCCCTTACTTCCAGCTAGTAAGGATCACATAATTCCTAACAAAATTTTCACACAGATTCCAAATTCGGGCATTCAGAACATATAGCACGTTGTTTTAAGTAAGCACTTTCTCATTCCAAGTAGCAAGTTACTATGTAGGAACAAGTTTGTATAGGTATTTCAAAGATGCCCAGAACTGAGCTAAACTTGGTGTGTCTCCAACTCCTAGAAATAACTTCATGCCCCATCTCCAGTACTTCCAGCTAGTAAGCATCACATAATTCCTAACAAACTTTTGACACAGATTCCCATTTCGGGCATTCAGAACATATAGCACATTGCTTTAAGCAAGCACTTTCTCATTCCAAGTAGCAAGTTACTGTGTAGGAACAAGTTTGTATAGGTGTTTCAAAGATGCCCAGAACTGAGCTAAACTTGGTATGTCTACAACTCCTAGAAATATCTTGAAGCCCCATCTCCCTTACTTCCAGCTAGTAAGGATCACATAAGTCCTAACAAAGTTTAGACACAGATTCCTAATTCGGGCATTCAGAACATATAGTCCGTTGCTTTAAGCAAGCACCTTCTCATTCCAAGTAGCAAGTTACTATGTAGGAAAAAGTTTGTATAGGTATTTCAAAGATGCCCAGAACTGAGCTATACTTAGTATGTCCTCAACTCCTAGAAATAACTTGACGCCCCATCTGACTTACCTCCAGCTAGTGAGGACCACATATTTCCTAACAAAGTTTTGACACAGATTCCCAATTCGGGCATTCAGATCATATAGCACGTTGCTGTAAGCAAGCACATTCTCATTCAAAGTTGCAAGTTACTATGTAGGAGCAAGTTTGTATAGGACTTTCAAAGATCCCAAGAAGTGAGCTAAACTTGGTATGTCTCCAACTCCTAGAAATAACTTCAGGCCCCATCTCCCTCACTTCCAGCTAGTAAGGATCACATAATTCCTAACAAATTTTGACACACATTCCCAATTCGGGCATTCAGAACATATAGCACGTTGCTTTAAGCAAACATTTTCTCATTCCAAGTAGAAAGTTACTATGCAGAGACAAGTTTGTATAGCTATTTCAAAGATGCCCAGAACTGAGCTAAACTTGGTATGTCTCCCACTCCTAGAAATAACTTCATGCCCCATCTCCCTTACTTCCAGCTTGTAAGGATCACATAATTCCTAACAAAGTTTTGACACTGATTCCCAATTCGGGCATTCAGAACATATAGCACGTTGCTGAAAGCAAGCACTTTCTCAATCCAAGTAGCAAGTTACTATGTAGGAACAAGTTTGTATAGGTAATTCAAAGACGCCCAGAACTGAGCTAAACTTGGTATGTCTCCAACTCCTCGAAATAACTTCATGACCCTTCTCCCTTACTTCCAGCTAGTAAGGATCACATAATTCCTAACAAAGTTTTGACACACATTCACAATTCGGGCATTCAGAACATATAGCACGTTGCATTAAGCAAGCACATTCTCATGCAAAGTTGCAAGTTACTATGTAGGAACAAGTTTGTATAGGTATTTCAAAGATGCCCAGAACTGAGTTAAACTTGGTATTTCTCCAACTCCTAGAAATAACTTCATGTCCCATCTCCCTAACCTCCAGCTAGTAAGGATCACATAATTCCTAACAAAGTTTTGACACAGATCCCAATTCGGGCATTCAGAACATATAGCACGTTGCTTTAAGTAAGCAATTTCACATTCCAAGTAGCAAGTTACTATGTAGGAACACGTTTGTATAGGACTTTCAAATATGCCCAGAACTGAGCTAAACATGGTATGTCTCCAACTCCTAGAAATAACTTCATGCCCCATCTCCCTTACTTCCGTCTAGTAAGGATCACATTATTCCTAACAATGTTTTGACACAGATTCCCAATTCGGGCATTCAGAACATATAGCACGTTGCTGTAAGCAAACACTGTCTCATTCCAAGTAGCAAGTTACTATGCAGGAACAAGTTTGTACAGGACTTTCAAAGATGCCGAGAATTGAGATAATCTTGGTATGTCTCCAACTCATAGAAATAATTTCATGCCCCATTTCCCTTACTTCCAGCTAGTAAGGATCACATAATTTCTAACAAAGATTTGACGGAGATTCCCAATTCGATCATTCATAACATATAGGACGTTGATTTAAGCAAGCACTTTCTCATTCCAAGATGCAAGTTACAAAGTAGAAACAAGTTTGTATAGGTATTTCAAAGATGTCGAGAACTGAGCTAAAGTGGGTATGTCTCCAACTCCTAGAAATAACTTCATGCCCCATCTCCCTTACTCCAGCTTGTAAGGATCACATAATTCTTAACAAAGTTTTGACACAGATTCCCAATTCGGGCATTCAGAACATATAGCACGTTGCTGTAAGCAAGCACATTCTCATTCAAAGTTGCAAGTTACTAGGTAGGAACAAGTTTGTATAGGTATTTCAAAGATGCCCAGAACTGAGCTAAACTTAGTATGTATTCAACTCCTAGAAATAACTTGACGCCCCATCTGACTTACCTCCAGATAGTGAGGACCACATATTTCCTAACAAAGTTTTGACACAGATTCCCAATTCGGGCATTCAGAACATATAGCACGTTGCTGTAAGCAAGCACATTCTCATTCAAAGTTGCAAGTTACTATGTAGGAGCAAGTTTGTATAGGACTTTCAAAGATCCCCAGAAGTGAGCTAAACTTGGTATGTCTCCAACTCCTCGAAATAACTTCATGACCCTTCTCCCTTACTTCCAGCTAGTAAGGATCACATAATTCCTAACAAAGTTTTGACACACATTCACAATTCGGGCATTCAGAACATATAGCACGTTGCTTTAAGCAAGCACATTCTCATTCAAAGTTGCAAGTTACCATGTAGGAACAAGTTTGTATAGGTATTTCAAAGATGCCCAGAACTGAGTTAAACTTGGTATGTCTCCAACTCCGAGAAATAACTTCATGCCCCATCTCCCTTACTTCCAGCTAGTAAGGATCACATAATTCCTAACAAAGTTTTGACACACATTCACAATTCGGGCATTCAGAACATATAGCACGTTGCTGTAAGCAAGCACATTCTCATTCAAAGTTGCAAGTTACTAGGTAGGAGCAAGTTTGTATAGGACATTCAAAGATCCCCAGAAGTGAGCTAAACTTGGTATGTCTCCAACTCCTAGAAATAACTTCAGGCCCCATCTCCCTCACTTCCAGCTACTAAGGATCACATAATTCCTAACAAAGTTTTGACACACATTCCCAATTCGGGCATTCAGAACATATAGCACGTTGCTTTAAGCAAACATTTTCTCATTCCAAGTAGAAAGTTACTATGCAGAGACAATTTTGTATAGCTATTTCAAAGATGCCCAGAACTGAGCTAAACTTGGTATGTCTCCCACTCCTAGAAATAACTTCATGCCCCATCTCCCTTACTTCCAGCTTGTAAGGATCACATAATTCCTAACAAAGTTTTGACACTGATTCCCAATTCGGGCATTCAGAACATATAGCACGTTGTTGTAAGCAAGCACTTTCTCAATCCAAGTAGCAAGTTACTATGTAGGAACAAGTTTGTATAGGTATTTCAAAGATGCCCAGAACTGAGCTAAACTTGGTATGTCTCAAACTGCGAGAAATAACTTCATGCCCCATCTCCCTTACTTCCAGCTAGTAAGGATCACATAATTCCTAACAAAGATTTGACACACATTCACAATTCGGGCATTCAGAACATATAGCACGTTGCTTTAAGCAAGCACATTCTCATTCAAAGTTGCAAGTTACTATGTAGGAACAAGTTTGTATAGGTATTTCAAAGATGCCCAGAACTGAGTTAAACTTGGTATGTCTCCAACTCCTAGAAATAACTTCATGTCCCATCTCCCTAACTTCCAGCTAGTAAGGATCACATAATTCCTAACAAAGTTTTGACACAGATTCCCAATTCGGGCATTCAGAACATATAGCACGTTGCTTTAAGTAAGCACTTTCACATTCCAAGTAGCAAGTTACTATGTAGGAACACGTTTGTATAGGTATATCAAAGATGCCCAGAACTGAGCTAAACATGGTATGTCTCCAACTACTAGAAATAACTTCATGCCCCATCTCCCTTACTTCCGTCTAGTAAGGATCACATTATTCCTAACAATGTTTTGACACAGATTCCCAATTCGGGCATTCAGAACATATAGCACGTTGCTGTAAGCAAACACTGTCTCATTCCAAATAGCAAGTTACTATGTAGGAACACGTTTGTACAGGACTTTCAAAGATGCCGAGAATTGAGATAAACTTGGTATGTCTCCAACTCATAGAAATAATTTCATGCCCCATTTCCCTTACTTCCAGCTAGTAAGGATCACATAATTTCTAACAAAGATTTGACGGAGATTCCCAATTCGGTCATTCATAACATATAGGACGTTGCTTTAAGCAAGTACTTTCTCATTCCAAGTTGCAAGTTACAATGTAGAAACAAGTTTGTATAGGTATTTCAAAGATGTCGAGAACTGAGCTAAACTGGGTATGTCTCCAACTCCTAGAAATAACTTCATGCCCCATCTCCCTTACTCCAGCTTGTAAGGATCACATAATCCTTAACAAAGTTTTGACACAGATTCCCAATTCGGGCATTCAGAACATATAGCACGTTGCTGTAAGCAAGCACATTCTCATTCAAAGTTGCAAGTTACTAGGTAGGAACAAGTTTGTATAGGTATTTCAAAGATGCCCAGAACTGAGCTAAACTTGCTATGTCTCCAACTCCTAGAAATAACTTCATGCCCCATCTCCAGTACTTCCAGCTAGTAAGTATCACATAATTCCTAACAAAGTTTTGACACAGATTCCCATTTCGGGCATTCAGAACATATAGCACGTTGCTGTAAGCAAGCACATTCTCATTCAAAGTTGCAAGTTACTATGTAGGAGCAAGTTTGTATAGGACATTCAAAGATCCCCAGAAGTGAGCTAAACTTGGTATGTCTCCAACTCCTAGAAATAACTTCAGGCCCCATCTCCCTCACTTCCAGCTAGTAAGGATCACATAATTCCTAACAAAGTTTTGACACACATTCCCAATTCGGGCATTCAGAACATATAGCACGTTGCTTTAAGAAAACATTTTCTCATTCCAAGTAGAAAGTTACTATGCAGAGACAAGTTTGTATAGCTATTTCAAAGATGCCCAGAACTGAGCTAAACTTGGTATGTCTCCCACTCCTAGAAATAACTTCATGCCCCATCTCCCTTACTTCCAGCTTGAAAGGATCACATAATTCCTAACAAAGTTTTGACACTGATTCCCCCTTCGGGCATTCAGAACATATAGCACGTTGCTGAAAGCAAGCACATTCTCATTCAAAGTTGCAAGTTAGTATGTAGGAACAAGTTTCTATAGGTATTTCAAAGATGCCCAGAACTGAGCTAAACATGGTGTGTCTCCAACTCCTAGAAATAACTTCAGGCCCCATCTCCCTCACTTCCAGCTAGTAAGGATCACATAATTCCTAACAAAGTTTTGACACAGATTCCGAATTCGGGCAATCAGAACATATAGCACGTTGCTTTACGCAGATATTTTCTCATTCCAAGTAGCAAGTTACTATGTAGGAAAAAGTTTGTATAGGTATTTCAAAGAAGCCCAGAACTGAGCTAAACTTGTGATGTCTCCAAATCCTAGAAATAACTTCATGCCCCATCTCCGTTAATTCCAGCTAGTAAGGATCACATAATTCCAAACAAAGTTTTGACACAGATTCCCAATTCGGGCATTCAGAACATATAGCACGTTGCTTTAAGCAATCACTTTCTCATTCCAAGTAGCAAGTTACTATGTAGGAACAAGTTTGTATAGGTATTTCAAAGATGCCCAGAACTGAGCTAAACTTGGTGTGTCTCCAAATCCTAGAAATAACTTCATGCCCCATCTCCCTTACTTCCAGCTAGTAAGGATCACATAATTCCTAACAAAGTTTTGACACAGATTCCCCATTTGGGCATTCAGATCATAGAGCACGTTACTTTAAGCAAGCACTTTCTCATTCCAAGTAGGAAGTTACTATGTAGGAACAAGTTTGTATAGGTATTTCAAAGATGCCCAGAACTGAGCTAAACTTGGTATGTCTCCAACTCCAAGAAATAACTTCATGCCCCATCTCCCTTACTTCCAGCTAGTAAAGATCACATTATTCCTAACAAAGATTTGACACAGATTCCCAATTCGGGCATTCAGAACATATAGCACGTTCCTTTAAGCAAGCACTTTCTCATTCCAAATAGCAAGTTACTATGTAGGAGCAAGATTGTATAGGACTTTCAAAGATGCCCAGAACTGAGCTAAACTTGCTATGTCTCCAACTCCTAGAAATAACTTCATGCCCCATCTCTCTTACTTCCAGCTAGTAAGGATCACTATAATTCCTAACAAAGTTTTGACACAGATTCCCAATTCGGGCATTCAGAACATATCGCACGTTGCTGTAAGCAAGCACATTCTCATTCAAAGTTGCAAGTTACTATGTAGGAACAAGTTTGTATAGGTTTTTCAAAGATGCCCAGAACTGAGCTAAAGTGGGTATGTCTCCAACTTCTAGAAAAAACTTCATGCCCCATCTGTCTTACTTCCAGCTAGTAAGGATCACATAATTTCTAACAAAGTTTTGACACAGATTCCCAATTCGGGCATTCAGAACATATAGCTCGTTGCTGTAAGCAAGCACATTCTCATTCAAAGTTGCAAGTTAGTATGTAGGAACAAGTTTCTATAGGTATTTCAAAGATGCCCAGAACTGAGCTAAACTTGGTGTGTCTCCAACTCCTAGAAATAACTTCAGGCCCCATCTCCCTCACTTCCAGCTAGTAAGGATCACATAATTCCTAACAAAGTTTTGACACAGATTCCGAATTCGGGCATTCACAACATATAGCACGTTGCTTTAAGCAGATATTTTCTCATTCCAAGTAGCAAGTTACTATGTAGGAACAAGTTTGTATAGGTATTTCCAAGAAGCCCAGAACTGAGCTAAACTTGTGATGTCTCCAAATCCTAGAAATAACTTCATGCCCCATCTCCGTTACTTCCAGCTAGTAAGGATCACATAATTCCAAACAAAGTTTTGACACAGATTCCCAATTCGGGCATTCAGAACATATAGCACGTTGCTTTAAGCAAGCAATTTCTCATTCCAAGTAGCAAGTTACTATGTAGGAACAAGTTTGTATAGGTATTTCAAAGATGCCCAGAACTGAGCTAAACTTGGTGTGTCTCCAAATCCTAGAAATAACTTCATGCCCCATCTCCCTTACTTCTAGCTAGTAAGGATCACATAATTCCTAATAAAGTTTTGACATAGATTCCCAATTCGGGCATTCAGAACATATAGCACGTTGCTGTAAGCAAACACTGTCTCATTCCAAGTAGCAAGTTACTATGTAGGAACAAGTTTGTATAGGTATTTCAAAGATGTCCAGAACTGAGCTAAACTTGGTATGTCTCCAACTCGTAGAAATAACTTCATGCCACATCTCCCTAACTTCCAGCTAGTAAGGATCACATAATTCCTAACAAAGTTTTGACACAGATTCCCAATTTGGGCATTCAGATCATAGAGCACGTTACTTTAAGCAAGCACTTTCTCATTCCAAGTAGGAAGTTACTATGTAGGAACAAGTTTGGATAGGTATTTCAAAGATGCCCAGAACTGAGCTAAACTTGGTATGTCTCCAACTCCGAGAAATAACTTCATGCCCCATCTCCCTTACTTCCAGCTAGTAATGATCACATAATTCCTAACAAAGTTTTGACACAGATTTCCAATTCGGACATTCAGAACATATGTCACGTTGCTTTAAGCAAGCACTTTCTCATTCCAAGTAGCAAGTTACTATGAAGGAACAAGTTTGTATAGGTATTTCAAAGATGCCCAGAATTGAGCTAAAGTGGGTATGTCTCCAACTCCTAGAAATATCTTCATGACACATCTCCCTTACTTCCAGCTAGAAAGGATCACATAATTCCCAACAAAGTTTTGACACAGATTCCCAATTCGGGCATTCAGAACATATAGCACGTTGCTGTAAGCAAGCACATTCTCATTCAAAGTTGCAAGTTACTATGTAGGTACAAGTTTGTATAGGTATTTCAAAGATGCACAGAACTGAGCTAAACTTGGTATGTCTCCCACTCCTAGAAATAACTTCATGCTCCTTCTCCCTTACTTCCAGCTAGTAAGGATCACATAATTCCTAACAAAGTTTTGACACAGATTCCTAATTCGGTCATTCAGAACATACAGCATGTTGCTTTAAGCAAGCACTTTCTCATTGCAACTCGCAGGTTACTATCTTGGAACAAGTTTGTATAGGACTCTCAAAAATGCCCATAACTGAGCTAAAGTGGGTATGTCTCCAACTCCTAGAAATATCTTCATGCCCCATCTACCTTACTTCCAGCTAGTAAGGATCACATAATTTCTAACAAAGATTTGACACAGATTCCCAATTTGGGCATTCAGAAAATATAGCACGTGGATTTAAGCAAGCACTTTCTCATTCCAAGTAGCAAGTTACTATGTAGGAACAAGATTGTATAGACTTTCAAAGATGCCCAGAACTGAGCTAAAAGTTGTATGTCTCCAACTCCTAGAATTAACTTCATGCCCCATCTGCCTTACTTCCAGCTAGTAAGGATCAGATAATTTCTAACAAAATTTTGACACAGATTCCCAATTCGGGCATTCAGAACATATAGCACGTTGCTGTAAGCAAGCACATTCTCAATCAAAGTTGCAAGTTACTATGTAGGAACAAGTTTCTATCGGTATTTCAAAGATGCCCAGAACAGAGCTATAGTTGGTATGTCTCCAACTCCTAGAAATAACTTCATGCCCCATCTCCCTTACTTCCAGCTAGCAAGGATCACATAATTCCTAACAAAGTTTTGACACAGATTCCCAATTCGGGCATTCAGATAATATAGCACGTTGCTTTAAGCAAGCACTTTCTCATTCCAAGTAGCAAGTTACTATGTAGGAACAAGTTTGTACAGGTATTTCAAAGATGCCCAGAACTGAGATAAACTTGGTATGTATCCAACTCCTAGAAATAACTTCATGCCCCATCTCCCATACTTCTAGCTCGTAAGGATCACATAATTCCTAACAAATATTTGACACAGATTCCAAATTCGGGCATTCAGAACATATAGCACGTTGCTGTAAGCAAGCACATTTTCATTCAAAGATGCAAGTTACTATGTAGGAGCAAGTTTGTATAGGACTTTCAAAAATGCCCAGAATTGAGCTAAACTTGGTAGGTCTCTAACTCCTATAAATAACTTCATGCCCCATTTCCCTTACTTCCAGCTAGTAAGGATCACATAATTCCTAACAAAGATTTGACACAGATTCCCAATTCGGGCATTCAGAACATATAGGACGTTGCATTAAGCAAGCACTTTCTCATTCAAAGTTGCAAGTTACTATTTAGGAACAAGTTTGTATAGGTATTTCAAAGATGCCCAGAACTGAGCTAAAGTGGGTATGTCTCCAACTCCTAGAAATAACTTCAAGCCCCATCTGCCTTACTTCCAGCTAGTAAGGATCACATAATTTCTAACAAAGTTTTGACAGAGATTCCCAATTCGGGCATTCAGAACATATAGCACGTTGCTGTAAGCAAGCACATTCTCATTCAAAGTAGCAAGTTACTATGTAGGAACAAGTTTCTATAGGTATTTCAAAGATGCCCAGAACTGAGCTAAACTTGGTGTGTGTCCAACTCCTAGAAATAACTTCAGGCCCCATCTCACTCACTTCCAGCTAGTAAGGATTACATAATTCCTAACAAAGTTTTGACACAGATTCCGAATTCGGGCATTCAGAACATATAGCACGTTGCTTTAAGCAGACATTTTCTCATTCCAAGTAGCAAGTTACTATGTAGGAACAAGTTTGTATAGTTATTTCAAAGAAGCCCAGAACTGAGCTAAACTTGTGATGTCTCCAAATCATAGAAATAACTTCATGCCCCATCTCCGTTACTTCCAGCTAGTAACGATCACATAATTCCAAACAAAGTTTTGACACAGATTCCCAATTCGGGCATTCAGAACATATAGCACGTTGCTTTATGCGAGCACTTTCTCATTCCAAGTAGCAAGTTACTATGTAGGAACAAGTTTGTATAGGTATTTCAAAGATGCCCAGAACTGAGCTACATTTAGTGTGTCTCCAACTCCTAGAAATAACTTCATGCCCCATCTCCCTTACTTCCAGCTAGTAAGGATCACATAATTCCTAACAAAGTTTTGACACAGATTCCCAATTTGGGCATTAAGATCATAGAGCACGTTACTTTAAGCAAGCACTTCCTCATACCAAGTAGGAAGTTACTATGTAGGAACAAGTTTGTATAGGTGTTTCAAATATGCCCAGAACTGAGCTAAACTTTGTATGTCTCCAACTCCGAGAAATACTTCATGCCCCATCTCCCTTACTTCCAGCTAGTAAGGATCACATAATTCCTAACAAAGTTTTGACACAGATTTCCAATTCGGGCATTCAGAACATATAGCACGTTGCTTTAAGCAAGCACTTTCTCATTCCAAGTAGCAAGTTACTATGTAGGAACAAGTTTGTATAGGTATTTCAAAGATGCCCAGAATTGAGCTAAAGTGGGTATGTCTCCAACTCCTAGAAATATCTTCATGACTCATCTCCCTTACTTCCAGCTCGTAAGGATCACATAATTCCTAACAAAGTTTTGACACAGATTCCTAATTCGGGCATTCAGAACATACAGTATGTTGCTTTAAGCAAGCATTTTCTCATTACAACTCGCAGGTTACTATCTTGGAACAAGTTTGTATAGGACTTTCAAAGATGCCCAGAACTGAGCTAAAGTGGGTATGTCTCCAACTCCTAGAAATATCTGCATGTCCCATATCCCTTACTTCCTGCTAGTAAGGATCACATAATTTCTAACAAAGATTTACACAGATTCCCAATTCGGGCATTCAGAACATTTAGCATGTAGCTTTAAGCAAGCACTTTCTCATTCCAAGTAGCAAGTTACTATGTAGGAACAAGATTGTATAGGACTTTCATAGATTCCCAGAACTGAGCTAAACTTGGTATGTCTCCAACTCCTAGAAATAACTTCATGCTCCATCTCACTTACTTCCAGCTAGTAAGGATCACATAATTCCTAACAAAGTTTTGACACAGATTCCAAATTCGGGCATTCAGAACATATAGCACGTTGCTGTAAGCAAGCACATTCTCATTCAAAGATGCAAGTTACTATGTAGGAACAAGTTTGTATAGGTATTTCAAAGATGCCCAGATCTGAGCTAAAGTGGGTGTGTCTCCAACTCCCAGAAATAACTTCATGCCCCATCTCCCTTACTTCCACCTAGTAAGGATCACATAATTTCTAACAAAGTTTTGACACCGATCCCAATTCGGGCATTCAGAACATTTAGCACGTTGCTTTAAGCAAGCACTTTCTCATTCCAAGTAGCAAGTTACTATGTAGGAACAAGATTGTATACGACTTTCAAAGATGCCCAAATCTGTGCTAAACTTGGTATGTCTCCAACTCCTAGAAATAACTTCATGCCCCATCTGCCTTACTTCCTGCTAGTAAGGATCACGTAGTATCTAACAAAGTTTGACACAGATTCCCAATTCGGGCATTCAGAACATATAGCACGTTGCTGTAAGCAAGCACATTCTCATTCAAAGATGCAAGTTACTATGTAGAAACAAGTTTGTATAGGTATTTCAAAGATGCCCAGAATGAGCTAAATTGGTATGTCTCCAACTCATAGAAATAACTTCATGCCCTATCTCCCTTACTTCCATCTAGTAAGTATCACATAATTCCTAACAAAGTTTTGACACAGATTCCCAATTCGGGCATTCAGAACATACAGCACGTTGCTTTAAACAAGCACTTTCTCATTCCAAGGAGCAAGTCACTATGAAGGAACAAGTTTGTATAGGTATTTCAAAGATGCCCAGAACTGATCTAAACTTGGTGTGTCTCCAACTCCTAGAAATAACTTCATGCCACATCTCCCTCACTACCAGCTAGTAAGGATCACATAATTCCTAACAAAGATTAGACGGAGATTCCCAATTCGGGCATTCAGAACATATCGCACATTGCTTTAAGCAAACACTTTCTCATTCCAAGTAGCAAGTTACTATGTAGGAACAAGTTTGCATAGCTATTTCAAAGATGCCCAGAACTGAGGTAAACTTGGTGTGTCTCCAACTCCTAGAAATAACTTCATGACCCATCTCCCTTACTTCCAGCTAGTAAGGATCACATAATTCCTAACAAAGTTTTGACACAGATTCCCAATTCGGGCATTCAGAACATGTCGCACGTTGCTTTAAGCAAGCACTTTCTCATTACAAGTAGCAAGTTACTATGTAGGAACAAGTGTGTATAGGTATTTAGAAGATGCCAAGAACTGAGCTAAAGTGGGTATGTCTCCACCTCCTAGAAATAACTTCCTGCCCCATCTCCCTTACTTCCAGCTAGTAAGGATCACATAATTCCTAACAAAGTTTTGACACAGATTCCCAATTCGGGCATTGAGATCATATAGCACATTGCTTTAGGCAAGCACTTTCTCATTCCAAGGAGCACGTTACTATGTAGGAACAAGTTTGCATAGGTATTTCAAAGAAGCCCATAACTGAGCTAAACTTGGTATGTATCCAACTCCTCGAAGTAACTTCAGGCCCCATCTCCCTCACTTCCAGCTAGTAAGGATCACATAATTCCTAACAAAGATTTTACACAGATTCCCAATTCGGGCATTCAGAACATATAGCACGTTGCTTTAAGCAAACATTTTCTCTTTACAAAGTAGCAAGTTACTATGTAGGAACAAGTTTGCATAGCTATTTTAAAGATGCCCAGAACTGAAATAAACTTGGTATGTCTCCAAATCCTAGAAATAACTTCATGCCCCATCTCCCTTACTTCCAGCTAGTAAGGATCACATAATTCCAAACAAAGTTTTGACACAGATTCCCAATTCGGGCATTCAGATCATAGAGCACGTTACTTTAAGCAAACACTGTCTCATTCCAAGTAGCAAGTTACGATGTAGGAACAAGTTTGTATAGGTATGTCAAAGATGCCCAGAACTGAGCTAAACTTGGTATGTCTCCAACTCCTAGAAATAACTTCATGCCACATCTCCCTTACTTCCAGCTAGTAAGGATCACATAATTCCTAACAAAGTTTTGACACAGATTCCCAATTCGGGCATTCAGTACATATAGCACGTTGCTGTAAGCAAGCACATTCTCATTCAAAGTTGCAAGTTACGATGTAGGAACAAGTTTGTATAGGTATTTCAAAGATGCACAGAACTGAGCTAAACTTGGTATGTCTCCCACTCCTAGAAATAACTTCATGCTCCTTCTCCATTACTTCCAGCTAGTAAGGATCACATAATTCCTAACAAATATTTGACACAGATTCCTAATTCGGGCATTCAGAACATACAGCATATTGCTTTAAGCAAGCACTTTCTCATTACAACTCGCAGGTTACTATCTTGCAACAAGTTTGTATAGGACTTTCAAAGATGCCCAGAACAGAGCTAAAGTGGGTATGTCTCCAACTCCTAGAAATGTCTTCATGCCCCATCTCCCTTACTTCCAGCTAGTAAGGATTACATAATTTCTAACAAAGTTTTGACACAGATTCCCTATTCGGGCATTCAGAACATATAGCACGTTGCTTTAAGCAAGAACTTTCTCATTCCAAGTAGCAAGTTACTATGTAGGGACAAGATTGTATAGGACTTTCAAAGATGCCCAGAACTGAGCTAAACTTGGTATGTCTCCAACTCCTAGAAATAACTTCATGCCCCATCTCCCTTACTTCCAGCTAGTAAGGATCACTATAATTCCTAACAAAGTTTTGACACAGATTCCCAATTCGGGCATTTAGAACATATCGCACGTTGCTGTAAGCAAGCACATTCTCATTCAAAGTTGCAAGTTACTATGTAGGAACAAGTTTGTATAGGTTTTTCAAAGATGCCAAGAACTGAGCTAAAGTGGGTATGTCTCCAACTCCTAGAAATAACTTCATGCCCCATCTGCCTTTCTTCCAGCTAGTAAGGATCACATAATTTCTAACAAAGTTTTGACACAGATTCCCAATTCGGGCATTCAGAACATATCGCACGTTGCTGTAAGCAAGCACATTCTCATTCAAAGTTGCAAGTTACTATGTAGGAACAAGTTTGTATAGGTTTTTCAAAGATGCCCAGAGCTGAGCTAAAGTGGGTATGTCTCCAACTCCTAGAAATATCTTCATGCCCCATCTGCCTTACTTCCAGCTAGTAAGGATCACATAATTCCTAACAAAGTTTTGACACAGATACCCAATTCGGTCATTCAGAACATATAGCACGTTGCTTTAAGCAGACATTTTCTCATTCCAAGTAGCAAGTTACTATGTAGGAACAAGTTTGTATAGGTATTTCAAAGAAGCCCAGAACTGAGCTAAAGTTGTGATGTCTCCAAATCCTAGAAATAACTTCATGCCCCATCTCCCTTACTTCCAGCTAGTAAGGATCACATAATTCCAAACAAAGTTTTGACACAGATTCCCAATTCGGGCATTCAGAACATATAGCACGTTGCTTTAAGCAAGCACTTTCTCATTCCAAGTAGCAAGTTACTATGTAGGAACAAGTTTGTATAGGTATTTCAAAGATGCCCAGAACTGAGCTAAACTTGGTGTGTCTCCAACTCCCAGAATTAACTTCATGCCCCATCTCCCTTACTTCCACCTAGTAAGGATCACATAATTCCTAACAAAGTTTTGACACAGATTCCCACTTCGGGCATTCAGAACATATAGCACGTTGCTGTAAGCAAGCACATTCTCATTCAAAGTTGCAAGTTACTATGTAGGAACAAGTTTGTATAGGTATTTCAAAGATGCCCAGAACTGAGCTAAACTTGGTATGTCTCCCACTCCTAGAAATAACTTCATGCTCCTTCTCCCTTACTTCCAGCTGGTAAGGATCACATAATTCGTAACAAAGTTTTGACACAGATTCCTAATTCGGGCATTCAGAACATACAGCATGTTGCTTTAAGCAAGCACTTTCTCATTACAACTCGCAGGTTACTATCTTGGAACAAGTTTGTATAGGACTTTCAAAGAGGCCAAGAACTGAGCTAAAGTGGGTATGTCTCCAACTCCTAGAAATATCTTCATGCCCCATCTCCCTTACTTCCAGCTAGTAAGGATCACATAATTTCTAACAAAGACTTTACAAAGATTCCCAATTCGGGCATTCAGAACATATAGCACGTTGCTTTAAGCAAACACTTTCTCATTCAAAGTAGCAAGTTACTATGTAGGAACAAGTTTGTATAGGTATTTCAAAGATCCCCAGAACTGAGCTAAACTTGGTATGTCTCCAAGTTCTAGAAATAACTTCATGCCCCATTTCCCTTACTTCCAACTAGTAAGGATCACATAATTCCTGACAAAGTTTTGACACAGATTCCCAAATCGGGCATTCAGAACATATTGCACGTTGCTTTCAACAAGCACTTTCTCATTCCAAGTAGGAAGTTACTATGTAGGAACAAGTTTGTATAGGTATTTCAAAGATGCACAGAACTGAGCTAAACTTGGTATGTCTCCAACTGCTAGAAATAACTTTATGCCCCATCTCCCTTACTTCCAGCTTGTAAGAATCACATAATTCTTAACAAAGTTTTGACACAGATTCCCAATTCGGGCATTCAGAACATATAGCACGTTGCTGTAAGCAAGCACATTATCATTCAATGTTGCAAGTTACTATGTAGGAACAAGCTTGTGTAGGTATTTCAAAGATGCCCAGAACTGAGCTAAACTTGGTATGTCTCCAAATCCTAGAAATAAATTCATGCTCCATCTCCCTTACTTCTTCTAGTAAGGATCACATAATTCCTAACAAAGTTTTGACACAGATTCCCAATTCGGGAATTCAGAACATATAGCACGTTGCTTTAAGCAAGCACTTTCTCATTCCAAGGAGCACGTTACGATGTAGGAACCAGTTTGTATAGGTATTTCAAAGATGTCCAGAACTGAGCTAAACTTGGTATGTCTCCCACTCCTAGAAATAACTTCATGCTACATCTCCCTTACTTCTTCTAGTAAGGATCACATAATTCCTAACAAAGTTTTGACACAGATTCCCAATTCGGTCATTCAGAACATATAGCACATTGCTTTAAGCAAGCACTTTCTCATTCCAAGGAGCACGTTACTATGTAGTAACAAGTTTGTATAGGTATTTCAAAGATGCCCAGAACTGAGCTAAACTTCGTATGTCTCCAACTCCTAGAAATAACTTCAAGCCCCATCTCCCTTACTTCCAGCTAGTAAGGATCACATAATTCCTAACAAAATTTTGACACAGATTCCCAATTCGGGCATTCAGATCATATAGCACGTTGCTTTAAGCAAGCACTTTCTCATTCCAAGTAGCAAGTTACTATGTAGGAACAAGATTGTACAGGTATTTCAAAGATGCCCAGAAGTGAGATAAAGTTGGTGTATATCCAACTCCTAGAAATAACTTCACGCCCCATCTCCCTTACTTCCAGCTACTAAGGATCACATAATTCCTAACCATGTTTTGACACAGATTCCCAATTCGGGCATTCGGAACATATAGCACGTTGCTTTAAGCAAGCACTTTCTCATTCCAACTATCAAGTTACTATCTAGGAACAAGTTTGTATAGGACTTTCAAAGATCCCCAGAACTTAGCTAAAGTGGGTATGTTTCCAACTCCTAGAAATACCTTCATGCCCCATCTCACTTACTTCCAGCTAGTAAGGATCACATAATTCCTAACAAAGTTTTGACTCAGATTCCTAATTCGGGCATTCAAAACATATAGTATGTTCTTTTAAGCAAGCTCTTTCTCATTCCAAGTAGTAAGTTACTATGTGGGAACATGTTTGTATAGGTATTTCAAAGATGCCCAGAACTGAGTTTAAGTGGGTATGTCTCCAACTCCTAGAAATAACTTCATGCCCCATCTCCCTTACTTCCAGCTAGTAAGGAACACATAATTCCTAACAAAGTTTTGACACAGATTCCAATTTCGGGCATTCACAACATATAACACGTTGCTTTAAGCAAGCACTTTCTCATTCCAACTAGAAAGTTACTATCTAGGAACAAGTTTGTATGGGACTTTCAAGGATCCCCAGAACTGAACCTAACTTGGTATGTCTCCAACTCCTAGAAATAACTTCATGCCCCATCTCCCTTACTTCCAGCTAGTAAGGATCACATAATTCCTAACAAAGTTTAGACACAGATTCCCATTTCGGGCATTCAGAATGTATAGTACGTTACTTTAAGCAAGCACTTTCTCATTCCAAGTAGCAAGTTACTATGTGGGAACAAGTTTGTATAGCTATTTTAAAGATGCCAGAACTGAGCTAAACTTGGTATGTCTCCAACTCCTAGAAGTAACTTCATGCCCCATCTCCCTTACTCCCAGCTAGTAAGGATCACATAATTCCTAACAAAGATTTGACACAGATTCCCAATTCGGGCATTCAGAACATATAGCACGTTGCTGTAAGCAAGCACATTCTCATTCAAAGTTGCAAAATACTATATAGGAACAAGTTTGCATAGGACTTTCAAAGATCCCCAGAACTGAGCTAAATTTGGTATGTCTCCAACTCCTAGAAATAACATCAGGCCCCATCTCCCTTACTTCCAGCTAGTAAGGATCACATAATTCCTAACAAAATTTTGACACAGATTCCCAATTCGGGCATTCAGAACATATAGCACGTTGCTTTAAGCAAACATTTTCTCATTCCAAGTAGCAGGTTACTATGTAGGAACAATTTTGTATAGCTTTTTCAAAGATGCCCACAACTGAGCAAAACTTGGTATGTCTCCAACTCCTACAAGAAACTTCATGCCCCATCTCCCTTACTTCCAGCTAGTAAGGATCACATAATTCCTAACAAAGTTTGACACAGATTCCCTACTCGGGCATTCAGAACATATAGCACGTTGCTTTAAGCAAGCACTTTCTCATTCCAAGTAGCAAGTTACTATGTAGGAACAAGTTTGTATAGCTATTTCAAAGATGCCCAGAACTGAGCCAAACTTGGTATGTCTCCAACTCCTAGAAATAAATTCATGCCCCATCTCCATTACTTCCAGCTAGTAAGGATCACATAATTCCTAACAAAGTTTTGACACAGATCCCCAATTCGGGCATTCAGAACATATACCACGTTGCTTTAAGCAAGCACTTTCTCATTCCAAGTAGCAAGTTACTCTGTAGGAACAAGTTTGTATAGGTATTTCAAAGATGCCAAGGACTGAGCTAAACTTGGTATGTCTACAACTCCTAGAAGTAACTTCATGCCCCATCTCCCTTACTTCCAGCTACTAAGGATCACATAATTCCTAACAATGTTTTGACACAGATTCCGAATTCGGGCATTGAAAACATATAGTACGTTGCTGTAAGCAAGCACTTTCTCATTCAAAGTTGCAAGATCATATGTAGGAACAAGTTTGTATAGGTATTTCAAAGATGCCCAGAACTGAGCTAATCTTGGTATGTCTCCAACTCCTAGAAATAACTTCATGCCCCATCTCCCTTACTTCCATCTAGTAAGGATCACATAATTACTAACAACGATTTGACACAGATTCCCAATTCGGGCATTCCGAACATGTAGCACGTTGCTTTAAGCAAGCACTTTCTCATTCCAAGTAGCAAGTTACTATGTAGGAACAAGTTTGTATAGCTATTTCAAAGATGCCCAGAACTGAGCTAAAGTTGGTATGTCTCCAACTCCTAGAAATAACATCAGGCACCATCTCCCTTACTTCCAGCTAGTAAGGATCACATAATTCCTAACAAAGTTTTGACACAGATTCCCAATTCGAGCATTCAGAACATATAGCACGTTGCGTTAAGCAAACATTTTCTCATTCCAAGTAGCAGGTTACTATGTAGGAACAATTTTGTATAGCTTTTTCAAAGATGCCCACAACTGAGCAAAACTTGGTATGTCTCCAACTCCTACAAGAAACTTCATGCCCCATCTCCCTTACTTCCAGCTAGTAAGGATCACATAATTCCTAACAAAGTTTGACACAGATTCCCTACTCGGGCATTCAGAACATATAGCACGTTGCTTTAAGCAAGCACTTTCTCATTCCAAGTAGCAAGTTACTATGTAGGAACAAGTTTGTATAGCTATTTCAAAGATGCCCAGAACTGAGCTAAACTTGGTATGTCTCCAACTCCTAGAAATAAATTCATGCCCCATCTCCATTACTTCCAGCTTGTAAGGATCACATAATTCCTAACAAAGTTTTGACACAGATCCCCAATTCGGGCATTCAGAACATATACCACGTTGCTTTAAGCAAGCACTTTCTCATTCCAAGTAGCAAGTTACTCTGTAGGAACAAGTTTGTATAGGTATTTCAAAGATGCCAAGGCCTGAGCTAAACTTGGTATGTCTCCAACTCCTAGAAGTAACTTCATGCCCCATCTCCCTTACTTCCAGCTAGTAAGGATCACATAATTCCTAACAAAGTTTTGACACAGATTCCCAATTCGGGCATTGAAAACATATAGTACGTTGCTGTAAGCAAGCACTTTCTCATTCAAAGTTGCAAGATCATATGTAGGAACAAGTTTGTATAGCTATTTCAAAGATGCCCAGAACGGAGCTAATCTTGGTATGTCTCCAACTCCTAGAAATAACTTCATGCCCCATCTCACTTACTTCCATCTAGTAAGGATCACATAATTACTAACAACGATTTGACACAGATTCCCAATTCGGGCATTCCGAACATGTAGCACGTTGCTTTAAGCAAGCACTTTCTCATTCCATGTAGCAAGTTACTATGTAGGAACAAGTTTGTATAGCTATTTCAAAGATGCCCAGAACTGAGCTAAACTTGGTATGTCTCCAACTCCTAGAAATAACTTCATGCCCCATCTCTCTTACTCCCAGCTAGTAAGGATCACATAATTCCTAACAAAGATTTGACACAGATTCCCAATTCGGGCATTCAAAACATATAGCACGTTGCTGTAAGCAAGCACTTTCTCATTCAAAGTTGCAAGATACTATATAGGAACAAGTTTGCATAGGACTTTCAAAGATCCCCAGAACTGAGCTAAAATTGGTATGTCTCCAACTCCAAGAAATAACATCAGGCCCCATCTCCCTCACTTCCAGCTAGTAAGGATCACATAATTCATAACAAAGTTTTGACACAGATTCCCAATTCGGGCATTCAGAACATATAGCACTTTTCTTTAAGCAAACATTTTCTCATTTCAAGTAGCAAGTTACTATGTAGGAACAATTTTGTATAGCTTTTTCAAAGATGCCCACAACTGAGCTAAACTTGGTATGTCTCCAACTCCTACAAGAAACTTCATGCCCCATCTCCCTTACTTCCAGCTAGTAAGGATCACATAATTCCTAACAAAGTTTGACACAGATTCCCAATTCGGGCATTCAGAACATATAGCACGTTGCTTTAAGCAAGCACTTTCTCATTCCAAGTAGCAAGTTACTCTGTAGGAACAAGTTTGTATAGGTATTTCCAGGATGCCAAGGACAGAGCTAAACTTGGTATGTCTCCAAATACTAGAAGTAACTTCATGCCCCATCTCCCTTACATTCAGCTAGTAAGGATCACATAATTCCTAACAAAGTTTTGACACAGATTCCCAAATCGGGCATTCAGAACATATAGCACGTTGCTTTAAGCAAGCACTTTCTCATTCCAAGTAGCAAGTTACTATGTAGGAACAAGTTTGTATAGGTATTTCAAAGATGAACAAAACTGAGCTAAACTTGGTATGTCTCCAACTCCTAGAAATAACTTCATGCCCCATCTCCCTTACTTCCAGCTAGTAAGGATCACATAATTCCTAACAAAGTTTTGACACAGATTCCCATTTCGGGCATAAGAACGTATAGTACGTTGCTGTAAGCAAGGACTTTCTCATTCAAAGTTGCAAGTTACTATGTAGGAACAAGTTTGTATAGGTATTTCAAAGATGCCCAGAACTGAGCTAATCTTGGTATGTCTCCAACTCCTAGAAATAACTTCATGCCCCATCTCCCTTACTTCCAGCTAGTAAGGATCACATAACTCCTAACAAAGTTTTGACACAGATTCCCAATTCGGGCAATCAGAACATATAGCACGTTGCTTTAAACAAGCACTTTCTCATTCCAACTAGCAAATTACTATGTAGGAACAAATTTGTATAGGTATTTCAAAGATGCCCAGAACTGAGCTAAACTTGGTATGTCTCCAACTCCTAGAAATATCTTCATGACCCATCTCCGTTACTTCCAGCTAGTAAGGATCACATAATTCCTAACAAAGTTTTGACACAGATTCGCAATTCGGGCAATCAGAACATATAGCACGTTGCTTTAAACAAGCACTTTCTCATTCCAACTAGCAAATTACTATGTAGGAACAAATTTGTATAGGTATTTCAAAGATGCCCAGAACTGAGCTAAACTTGGTATGTCTCCAACTCCTAGAAATAACTTCATGACCCATCTCCCTTACATCCAGCTAGTAAGGATCACATAATTCCTAACAAAGTTTAGACACAGATTCCCATTTCGGGCATTCAGAACGAATAGTACGTTGCTGTAAGCGAGCACTTTCTCATTCAAAGTTGCAAGTTACTATGTAGGAACAAGTTTGTATGGGTATTTCAAAGATGCCCAGACCTGAGCTAATCTTGGTATGTCTCCAACTCCTAGAAATAACTTCATGCCCCATCTCCCTTACTTGCAGCTAGTAAGGATCACATAATTCCTAACAAAGTTTTGACACAGATTCCCAATTCGGGCATTCAGAACATATAGCACGTTGCCTTAAGCAAGCAATTTCTCATTCCAACTAGCAAGTTACTATGTAGGAACAAGTTTGTATAGGTATTTCAAAGATGCCCTGAACTGAGCTAAACTTGGTATGTCTCCAACTACTAGAAATAACTTCATGCCGCATCTCCCTTACTTCCATCTAGTAAGGATCACATAATTCCTAACAAAGATTTGACACAGATTTCCAATTCGGGCATTCCGAACATGTAGCACTTTGCTTTAAGCAAGAACTTTCTCATTCCAAGTAGCAAGTTACTATGTAGGAACAAGTTTGTATAGCTATTTCAAAGATGCCCAGAACTGAGTTAACCTTGGTATGTCTCCAACTGCTAGAAGTAACTTCATGCCCCATCTCCCTTACTTCCAGCTAGTAAGGATCACATAATTCCTAACAAAGTTTTGACACAGATTCCCAATTCGGGCATTCAGAACATAGAGCACGTTGCTTTAAGCAAGCACTTTCTCATTCCAACTATCAAGTTACTATCCACGAACAAGTTTGTATAGGACTTTCAAAGATCCCCAGAACTTAGCTAAAGTGGGTATGTTTCCAACTCCTAGAAATACCTTCATGCCCCATCTCACTTACTTCCAGCTAGTAAGGATCACATAATTCCTAACAAAGTTTTGACTCAGATTCCTAATTCGGGCATTCAGAACATATAGTATGTTCTTTTAAGCAAGCTCTTTCTCATTCCAAGTAGCAAGTTACTATGTGGGAACATGTTTGTATAGATATTTCAAAGATGCCCAGAACTGAGCTAAAGTGGGTATGTCTCCAACTCCTAGAAATAACTTCATGCCCCATCTCCCTTACTTCCAGCTAGTAAGGATCACATAATTCCTAACAAACTTTTGACACAGATTCCCAATTCGGGCATTCAGAACATATAGCACATTGCTTTAAGCAAGCACTTTCTCATTCCAAGTAGCAAGTTACTATGTAGGAACAAGTTTGTATAGGTGTTTCAAAGATGCCCAGAACTGAGCTAAACTTGGTCTGTCTCCAACTCCTAGAAATAACTTCATGCCCCATCTCCCTTACTTCCAGCTAGTAAGGATCACATAATTCCTAACAAACTTTTGACACAGATTCCTAATTCGGGCATTCAGAACATATAACACGTTGCTTTAAGCAAGCACTTTCTCATTCCAACTAGCAAGTTTCTATCTAGGAACAAGTTTGTATAGGACTTTCAAGGATCCCCAGAACTGAACTTAACTTGGTATGTCTCCAACTCCTAGAAATAACTTAATGCCCCATCTCCCTTACTTCCAACTAGTAAGGATCACATAATTCCTAACAAAGTTTTGACACAGATTCCCAATTCGGGCATTCAGAACATACAACACGTTGCTTAGAGCAAGCACTTTCTCATTCCAACTAGCAAATTACTATGTAGGGACAAGATTGTATAGGTATTTCAAAGATGCCCAGAACTGAGCTAAAGTGGGTATGTCTCCAACTCCTAGAAATAACTTCATTCCCCATCTCCCTTACTTCCAGCTGGTAAGGGTCACATAATTCCTAACAAAGTTTGGACACAGATTCCCAATTCGGGAATACAAAACATAGAGCACGTTGCTTTAAGCAAGGACTTTCTCATTCCAAGTAGCAAGTTACTATGTAGGAACATGTTTGTGTAGATATTTCAAAGATACCCAGAACTGAGCTAAAGTGGTTATGTTTCGAACTCCTAGAAATAACTGCATGCCCCATCTCCCTTACTTCCAGCTAGTAAGGATCACATAATTCCTAACAAAGTTTTGACACAGATTCCAAATTCGAGCATTCAGAACATATTGCATGTTGCTTTAAGCAAGCACTTTCTCATTCCAAGTAGCAAGTTTCTATGTAGGAACTAGTTTGTATAGGTGTATCAAAGATGCCCAGAACTGACCTAAAGTGGGTATGTCTCCTACTGCTAGCAATAACTTCGCGCTCCATCTCCCTTACTTCCATCTAGTAAGGATCAGATAATTCCTAACAAAGTTTTGACACAGAATCCTAATTCGGGCATTCAGAACATATAGCACGTTGCTTTAAGCAAGCACTTTCTCATTTCAAGTAGCAAGTTACTATGTAGGAACATTTTGTATAGGACTTTCAAAGATCCCCAGAACTGAGCTAAGTTGGTATTTCTCCAACTCCTAGAAATAACTTCATGCCTCATGTCCCTTACTTCCAGCTAGTCAGGATGACATAATTCCTAACAAAATTTTGACACAGATTCCCAAATCGGGCATTCAGAAAATATGGCACGTTGCTTTAAGCAAGCACTTTCTCATTTCTAGTAGCAAGTTACTATGTAGGCACAAGTTTGTTTAGGTATTTCAAAGATGCCCAGAACTGAGCTAAACTTGGTATGTCTCCAACTCCTAGAAATAACTTCATGGCCCATCTACCTTGCTTTCAGCTAGTACGGATCACATAATTCCTAACAAAGTTTTGACACAGATTCCCAATTCGGGCATTCAGAACATATAGCACGTTGCTTTAAGCAAGCACTTTCTCATTCTAATTAGCAAGTTACTATCTAGGAACAAGTTTGTATAGGACTTTCAAAGATCCCCAGAAGTAAGCTAAAGTGGGTATGTCTCCAACTCCTAGAAATAACTTCATTCCCCATCTCCCTTACTTCCAGCTGATAAGGATCACATAATTCCTAACAAAGTTTGGACACAGATTCCCAATTCGGGAATACAGAACATAGAGCACGTTGCTTTAAGCAAGGACTTTCTCATTCCAAGTAGCAAGTTACTATGTAGGAACATGTTTGTATAGGTATTTCAAAGATACCCAGAACTGAGCTAAAGTGGTTATGTTTCGAACTCCTAGAAATAACTTCATGCCCCATCTCCCTTACTTCCAGCTAGTAAGGATCACATAATTCCTAACAAAGTTTTGACACAGATTCCAAATTCGAGCATTCAGAACATATTGCACGTTGCTTTAAGCAAGCACTTTCTCATTCCAAGTAGCAAGTTTCTATGTAGGAACTAGTTTGTATAGGTGTTTCAAAGATGCCCAGAACTGACCTAAAGTGAGTATGTCTCCTACTGCTAGAAATAACTTCACGCTCCATCTCCCTTACTTCCATCTAGTAAGGATCAGATAATTCCTAACAAAGTTTTGACACAGAATCCTAATTCGGGCATTCAGAACATATAGCACGTTGCTTTAAGCAAGCACTTTCTCATTTCAAGTAGCAAGTTACTATGTAGGAACATTTTGAATAGGACTTTCAAAGATCCCTAGAACTGAGCTAAGTTGGTATTTCTCCAACTCCTAGAAATAACTTCATGCCTCATGTCCCTTACTTCCAGCTAGTCAGGATGACATAATTCCTAACAAAATTTTGACACAGATTCCCAAATCGGGCATTCAGAAAATATAGCACGTTGCTTTAAGCAAGCACTTTCTCATTCCTAGTAGCAAGTTACTATGTAGGCACAAGTTTGTTTAGGTATTTCAAAGATGCCCAGAACTGAGCTAAACTTGGTATGTCTCCAACTCCTGGAAATAACTTCATGGCCCATCTACCTTACTTTCAGCTAGTACGGATCACATAATTCCTAACAAAGTTTTGACACAGATTCCCAATTCGGGCATTCAGAACATATAGCACGTTGCTTTAAGCAAGCACTTTCTCATTCTAATTAGCAAGTTACTATCTAGGAACAAGTTTGTATAGGACTTTCAAAGATCCCCAGAAGTAAGCTAAAGTGGGTATGTCTCCAACTCCTAGAAATAACTTCATGCCCCTTCTCCCTTACTTCCAGCTAGTCAGGATCACATAATTCCTAGCAAAGATTTGACACAGATTCCCATTTCGGGCATTCAGAACATATAGCACAGTGCTGTAAGCAAGCACTTTCTCATTAAAAGTTGCAAGTTACTATCTAGGAACAAGTTTGTATAGGACTTTCAAAGATCGTCAGAACAGAGCTAAAGTGGGTATGTCTCCAACTCCTAGAAATAACTTCATGCCCCATGTCCCTTACTTCTAGCTAGTCAGGATCACATAATTCTTAACAAATTTTTGAAACAGATTCCCAATTCGGGTATTCAGAACATATAGTACGTTGCTTTAAGCCAGAACTTTCTCATTCCAAGTAGCAAGTTACTATGTAGGAACAAGTTTGTATAGGACTTTCAAAGATCCCCAGAACTGAGCAAAAGTGTGTTTGTCTCCAGCTCCTAGAAATAACTTCATGCCCCATCTCCCTTACTTCCAGCTAATAAGGATCACAAAATTCCTAACAAAGTTTTGACACAGATTCCCATTTCGAGCATTCAGAACATATAGCACGATGCTGTAATCAAACACTTTCTCATTCAAAGTTGCAAGTTACTATCTAGGAACAAGTTTGTATAGGACTTTCAAAGATCCCCAGAAGTGAGCAAATGTGGGTATGTCTCCAACTCCTAAAAATAACTTCATGCCCCATCTTCCTTACTTCCAGCTAGTAGGGATCACATAGTTCCTAACAATGTTTTGACACAGATTACCAATTCGGGCATTCAGAACCTATAGCACGTTGGTTTTCACCAAGCACTTTCTCATTCCAAGTAGCAAGTTACTATGTAGGAACAAGTTTGTACAGGACTTTCAAAGATCCCATTACAGAGTTTAAGTGGGTATTTCTCCAACTCCTAGAAATAACTTCATGACCCATCTCCCTTACTTCCACCTGGTGAGGATCACATAATTCCTAACAAAGTTTTGACAGATTCCCAATTCGGGCATTCAGAACATATAGCACGTTGCTTTAAGCAAGCACTTTCTCATTCCAAGTAGCAAGTTACCATGCAGGAACAAGTTTGTATAGGACTTTCAAAGATCGCCAGAACAGAGCTAAAGTGGGTATGTCTCCAACTCCTAGAAATAACTTCATGCCCCATCTCCCTTACTTCCAGCTAGTCAGGATCACATAATTCCTAACAAAGTTTTGACACAGATTCCCAATTCGGGCATTCAGTACATATAGCACGTATCTTTAAGCAAGCGCTTTCTCATTCTAACTAGCAAGATACTATCTAGGAAGAAGTTTGTATAGGAGTTTCAAAGATCCCCAGAACAGAGCTAAAGAGGGTAAGACTCCAAATCCTAGAAATAACTTCATGCCCCATCTCCCTTACTTCCAGGTAGTAGGGATCACATAATTCCTTACAAAGTTTTCACACAGAATCCCAATTTGGGCATTCAGAACATATAGCACGTCGCTTTAAGCAAGTACTTTCTCATTCCAAGTAGCAAGTTACTATGTAGGAACAAGTTTGTATAGGTATTTCAAAGATGCCCAGAACTCAGCTAAACTTGGTATGTCTCCAACTCCTAGAAATATCTTCATGCACCATCTCCCTTACTTCCAGCTAGTAAGGATCACATAATTCCCAACAAAGTTTGGACACAGATTCCCAATATTAACATTCAGAACATATAGCATGTTGCTGTAAGCAAGCACCTTCTCATGCCAAGTTGCAAGTTACTATCTAGGAACAAGTTTGTATATGACATTCAAAGATCCCCCGAACTGAGCTAAAGTGGGTATGTCTCCAACCCCTAGAAATAACTTCAAGCCCCATCTCCCTTACTTCCAGCTAGTAGGGATCACATAATTCCTAACAAAGTTTTGACACAGATTCCCAATTCCGGCATTCAGAACATATAGCACGTTGCTTTAAGCAAGCACTTTCTCATTCCAATTTGCATGATTCTTTTAAGGAACAAGATTGTATAGGACTTTCAAAGATCCCCAGAATCGAGCTAAAGTGTGTATGTCTCCAACTCCTAGAAATAACTTCATGCCCCATCTCCCTTACTTCCAGCTAGTGAGGATCACATAATCCCTAACAAAGTTTTGGCACAGATTCCCATTACGGGCATTCAGAACATATAGCACGTTGCTGTAAGCAAGCACTTTCTCATTCTAACTAGCAAGTTACTATCTAGGAACAAGTTTGTATAGGACTTTCAAAGATGCCCAGAAGTAAGCTAAAGTGGGTATGTCTTCAACTCTTAGAAATAACTTCATGCCCCATCTCCCTTGCTTCCAGCTAGTAAGGATCACATAATTCCTAACAAAGTTTTGACACAGATTCCCATTTCGGGCATTCAGAACATGTAGCACGTTGCTTTAAGCAAGCACTTTCTCATTCCAAATAGCAAGTTACTATGCAGGAACAAGTTTGTATAGGACTTTCAAAGATCACCAGATCAGAGCTAAAGTGGGTATGTCTCCAACTTCTAAAAATAATTTCATGCCCCATCTTCCTTACTTCCAGCTAGTAAGGATCACATAATTCCTAACAAATTTTTGACACAGATTCCCAATTTGGGCATTCACAACATATAGCACGTTGCTGTAAGCAAGCACTTTCTTGTTCCATGTTGCAAGATACTTTTAAGGAACAAGATTGTATAGGACTTTCAAAGATCCCCAGAGCTGAGCTAAAGTCTGTATATCTCCAACTCCTAGAAATAACTTCATCGCCCATCTCCCTTACTTCCAGCTACTATGGATCACATAATTCCTAACAAAGTTTTGACACAGATTCCCATTACGGGCATTCAGAGCATTTAGCAAGTTGCTGTAAACAAGCACCTTCTCATTCCAAGTTGCAAATTACTATGTAGGAACAAGTTTGTATAGGACTTTCAAAGATCCCCAGAATTGAGCTAAATTGGGTATGTCTCCAACTCCTAGAAATAACTTCATGCCCCATCTCCCTTACTTCCAGCTAGTAAGGATCACATAATTCCTAACAAAGTTTTCGCACAGATTCCCATTTCGGGCATTCAGAACATAGAGCACGTTGCTGTAAGCAAGCACTTTCTCATTCAAAGTTGCAAGTTACTATCTAGGAACAAATTTGTACAGGACTTTCAAAGATCGCCAGAACAGAGCTAAAGTGGGTATGTCTCCAACTCCTAGAAATGACTTCATGCCCCATCTCCCTTAGATCCAGCTAGTCAGGATCACATAATTCCTAACAAAATTTTGGCACAGATTCCAAATTCGGGCATTAGGAACATATAGCACGTTGCTTTAAGCAAGCACTTTCTCATTCTAACTAGCAAGTTACTATGTAGGAACAAGTTTGTATAGGACTTTCAAAGATCCCCAGAAGTGAGTAAATGTGGGTATGTCTCCAACTCCTAGAAATAACTTCATGCCCCATCTCCCTTACTTCCAGCTAGTAGGGATCACATAGTTCCTAACAATGTTTTGACCCATATTACCAATTCGGGCATTCAGAACCTATAGCACGTTGCTTTCAGCAAGCACTTTCTCATTCCAAGTAGCAAGTTACTATGCAGGAACAAGTTTGTATAGTACTTTCAAAGATCCCAGAACTGAGCTAAAGTGGGTAAGTCTCCAACTCCAAGAAATAACTTCATGCCCCATCTTCCTTACTTCCAGCTAGTAGGGAATAAATAATTCCTAACAAAGTTTTGACACAGATTCCCATTTCGGGCATTCAGAACATATAGCACGTTGCTGTAATCAAGCACTTTCTCATTCAAAGTTGCAAGTTGCTATTTAGGAACAAGTTTGTGTAGGACTTTCCAAGATCCCCAGAACAGAGCTAAAGTGGGTATGTCTCCAACTCCTAGAAATAACTTCATGCCCCATCTCCCTTACTTCCAGCTAGTAAGGATCACATAATTCCTAACAAAGTTTTGACACAGATTACCAATATGGGCATTCAGAACATATACCTCGTTGCTGTAAGCAAGCACCTTCTCATTCCAAGTTGCAAGTTACTATCTTGGAACAAGTTTGTATAGGATATTCAAAGATCCCCAGAACTGAGCTAAAGTGGGTATGTCTCCAACTCCTAGAAATAACTTCATGCCCCATGTCCCTTACTTCTAGCTAGTCAGGATCACATAATTCTTAACAAATTTTTGACACAGATTCCCAATTCGGGTATTCAGAACATATAGTACGTTGCTTTAAGCCAGAACTTTCTCATTCCAAGTAGCAAGTTACTATGTAGGAACAAGTTTGTATAGGACTTTCAAAGATCCCCAGAACTGAGCAAAAGTGTGTTTGTCTCCAACTCCTAGAAATAACTTCATGCCCCATCTCCCTTACTTCCAGCTAATAAGGATCACAAAATTCCTAACAAAGTTTTGACACAGATTCCCATTTCGAGCATTCAGAACATATAGCACGATGCTGTAATCAAACACTTTCTCATTCAAAGTTGCAAGTTACTATCTAGGAACAAGTTTGTATAGGACTTTCAAAGATCCCCAGAAGTGAGCAAATGTGGGTATGTCTCCAACTCCTAGAAATAACTTCATGCCCCATCTCCCTTACTTCCAGCTAGTAGGGATCACATAGTTCCTAACAATGTTTTGACACAGATTACCAATTCGGGCATTCAGAACCTATAGCACGTTGGTTTTCACCAAGCACTTTCTCATTCCAAGTAGCAAGTTACTATGTAGGAACAAGTTTGTACAGGACTTTCAAAGATCCCATTACAGAGCTTAAGTGGGTATTTCTCCAACTCCTAGAAATAACTTCATGCCCCATCTCCCTTACTTCCACCTGGTGAGGATCACATAATTCCTAACAAAGTTTTGACAGATTCCCAATTCGGGCATTCAGAACATATAGCACGTTGCTTTAAGCAAGCACTTTCTCATTCCAAGTAGCAAGTTACCATGCAGGAACAAGTTTGTATAGGACTTTCAAAGATCGCCAGAACAGAGCTAAAGTGGGTATGTCTCCAACTCCTAGAAATAACTTCATGCCCCATCTCCCTTACTTCCAGCTAGTCAGGATCACATAATTCCTAACAAAGTTTTGACACAGATTCCCAATTCGGGCATTCAGTACATATAGCACGTATCTTTAAGCAAGCGCTTTCTCATTCTAACTAGCAAGATACTATCTAGGAAGAAGTTTGTATAGGAGTTTCAAAGATCCCCAGAACAGAGCTAAAGAGGGTAAGACTCCAAATCCTAGAAATAACTTCATGCCCCATCTCCCTTACTTCCAGGTAGTAGGGATCACATAATTCCTTACAAAGTTTTCACACAGAATCCCAATTTGGGCATTCAGAACATATAGCATGTCGCTTTAAGCAAGTACTTTCTCATTCCAAGTAGCAAGTTACTATGTAGGAACAAGTTTGTATAGGTATTTCAAAGATGCCCAGAACTCAGCTAAACTTGGTATGTCTCCAACTCCTAGAAATATCTTCATGCACCATCTCCCTTACTTCCAGCTAGTAAGGATCACATAATTCCCAACAAAGTTTGGACACAGATTCCCAATATTGACATTCAGAACATATAGCATGTTGCTGTAAGCAAGCACCTTCTCATGCCAAGTTGCAAGTTACTATCTAGGAACAAGTTTGTATATGACATTCAAAGATCCCCCGAACTGAGCTAAAGTGGGTATGTCTCCAACCCCTAGAAATAACTTCAAGCCCCATCTCCCTTACTTCCAGCTAGTAGGGATCACATAGTTCCTAACAATGTTTTGACACAGATTACCAATTCGGGCATTCAGAACCTATAGCACGTTGGTTTTCACCAAGCACTTTCTCATTCCAAGTAGCAAGTTACTATGTAGGAACAAGTTTGTACAGGACTTTCAAAGATCCCATTACAGAGCTTAAGTGGGTATTTCTCCAACTCCTAGAAATAACTTCATGACCCATCTCCCTTACTTCCACCTGGTGAGGATCACATAATTCCTAACAAAGTTTTGACAGATTCCCAATTCGGGCATTCAGAACATATAGCACGTTGCTTTAAGCAAGCACTTTCTCATTCCAAGTAGCAAGTTACCATGCAGGAACAAGTTTGTATAGGACTTTCAAAGATCGCCAGAACAGAGCTAAAGTGGGTATGTCTCCAACTCCTAGAAATAACTTCATGCCCCATCTCCCTTACTTCCAGCTAGTCAGGATCACATAATTCCTAACAAAGTTTTGACACAGATTCCCAATTCGGGCATTCAGTACATATAGCACGTATCTTTAAGCAAGCGCTTTCTCATTCTAACTAGCAAGATACTATCTAGGAAGAAGTTTGTATAGGAGTTTCAAAGATCCCCAGAACAGAGCTAAAGAGGGTAAGACTCCAAATCCTAGAAATAACTTCATGCCCCATCTCCCTTACTTCCAGGTAGTAGGGATCACATAATTCCTTACAAAGTTTTCACACAGAATCCCAATTTGGGCATTCAGAACATATAGCACGTCGCTTTAAGCAAGTACTTTCTCGTTCCAAGTAGCAAGTTACTATGTAGGAACAAGTTTGTATAGGTATTTCAAAGATGCCCAGAACTCAGCTAAACTTGGTATGTCTCCAACTCCTAGAAATATCTTCATGCACCATCTCCCTTACTTCCAGCTAGTAAGGATCACATAATTCCCAACAAAGTTTGGACACAGATTCCCAATATTGACATTCAGAACATATAGCATGTTGCTGTAAGCAAGCACCTTCTCATGCCAAGTTGCAAGTTACTATCTAGGAACAAGTTTGTATATGACATTCAAAGATCCCCCGAACTGAGCTAAAGTGGGTATGTCTCCAACCCCTAGAAATAACTTCAAGCCCCATCTCCCTTACTTCCAGCTAGTAGGGATCACATAATTCCTAACAAAGTTTTGACACAGATTCCCAATTCCGGCATTCAGAACATATAGCACGTTGCTTTAAGCAAGCACTTTCTCATTCCAATTTGCATGATTCTTTTAAGGAACAAGATTGTATAGGACTTTCAAAGATCCCCAGAATCGAGCTAAAGTGTGTATGTCTCCAACTCCTAGAAATAACTTCATGCCCCATCTCCCTTACTTCCAGCTAGTGAGGATCACATAATCCCTAACAAAGTTTTGGCACAGATTCCCATTACGGGCATTCAGAACATATAGCACGTTGCTGTAAGCAAGCACTTTCTCATTCTAACTAGCAAGTTACTATCTAGGAACAAGTTTGTATAGGACTTTCAAAGATGCCCAGAAGTAAGCTAAAGTGGGTATGTCTTCAACTCTTAGAAATAACTTCATGCCCCATCTCCCTTGCTTCCAGCTAGTAAGGATCACATAATTCCTAACAAAGTTTTGACACAGATTCCCATTTCGGGCATTCAGAACATGTAGCACGTTGCTTTAAGCAAGCACTTTCTCATTCCAAATAGCAAGTTACTATGTAGGAACAAGTTTGTATAGGACTTTCAAAGATCACCAGAACAGAGCTAAAGTGGGTATGTCTCCAACTTCTAAAAATAATTTCATGCCCCATCTTCCTTACTTCCAGCTAGTAAGGATCACATAATTCCTAACAAATTTTTGACACAGATTCCCAATTTGGGCATTCACAACATATAGCACGTTGCTGTAAGCAAGCACTTTCTTGTTCCATGTTGCAAGATACTTTTAAGGAACAAGATTGTATAGGACTTTCAAAGATCCCCAGAGCTGAGCTAAAGTCTGTATATCTCCAACTCCTAGAAATAACTTCATCGCCCATCTCCCTTACTTCCAGCTACTAAGGATCACATAATTCCTAACAAAGTTTTGACACAGATTCCCATTACGGGCATTCAGAGCATTTAGCAAGTTGCTGTAAACAAGCACCTTCTCATTCCAAGTTGCAAATTACTATGTAGGAACAAGTTTGTATAGGACTTTCAAAGATCCCCAGAATTGAGCTAAATTGGGTATGTCTCCAACTCCTAGAAATAACTTCATGCCCCATCTCCCTTACTTCCAGCTAGTAAGGATCACATAATTCCTAACAAAGTTTTCGCACAGATTCCCATTTCGGGCATTCAGAACATAGAGCACGTTGCTGTAAGCAAGCACTTTCTCATTCAAAGTTGCAAGTTACTATCTAGGAACAAATTTGTACAGGACTTTCAAAGATCGCCAGAACAGAGCTAAAGTGGGTATGTCTCCAACTCCTAGAAATGACTTCATGCCCCATCTCCCTTAGATCCAGCTAGTCAGGATCACATAATTCCTAACAAAATTTTGGCACAGATTCCAAATTCGGGCATTCAGAACATATAGCACGTTGCTTTAAGCAAGCACTTTCTCATTCTAACTAGCAAGTTACTATGTAGGAACAAGTTTGTATAGGACTTTCAAAGATCCCCAGAAGTGAGTAAATGTGGGTATGTCTCCAACTCCTAGAAATAACTTCATGCCCCATCTCCCTTACTTCCAGCTAGTAGGGATCACATAGTTCCTAACAATGTTTTGACCCATATTACCAATTCGGGCATTCAGAACCTATAGCACGTTGCTTTCAGCAAGCACTTTCTCATTCCAAGTAGCAAGTTACTATGCAGGAACAAGTTTGTATAGTACTTTCAAAGATCCCAGAACTGAGCTAAAGTGGGTAAGTCTCCAACTCCAAGAAATAACTTCATGCCCCATCTTCCTTACTTCCAGCTAGTAGGGAATAAATAATTCCTAACAAAGTTTTGACACAGATTCCCATTTCGGGCATTCAGAACATATAGCACGTTGCTGTAATCAAGCACTTTCTCATTCAAAGTTGCAAGTTGCTATTTAGGAACAAGTTTGTGTAGGACTTTCCAAGATCCCCAGAACAGAGCTAAAGTGGGTATGTCTCCAACTCCTAGAAATAACTTCATGCACCATCTCCCTTACTTCCAGCTAGTCAGGATCACATAATTCCTAACAAAGTTTTGACACAGATTCCCATTTCGGGCATTCAGAACATATAGCACGTTGCTTTAAGCAAGCACTTTCTCATTCCATGTATCTAGTTACTATGTAGGAACAAGTTTGTATAGGACTTTCAAAGATCCCTAGAACTGAGCTAAAGAGGGTATGTCTCCAACTCCTAGAAATAACTCCATGCCCCATCTCCCTTATTTCCAGCTAGTAGGGATCACATAATTCCTAACAAAGTTTTGACACAGATTCCCAATACTGGCATTCAAAACATATACCATGTTGCTTTAAGCAAGCACTTTCTCATTCTAAGTTGCATGTTACTATGTAGGAACAAGTTTGTATAGGACTTTCAAAGATCCCCAGAACTGAGCTAAAGTGGGTATGTCTCCAACTCCTAGAAATAACTTCATGCCCCATCTCCCTTACTTCCAGCTAGTAAGGATCACATAATTCCTAACAAAGTTTTGACACAGATTACCAATATGGGCATTCAGAACATATACCTCGTTGCTGTAAGCAAGCACCTTCTCATTCCAAGTTGCAAGTTACTATCTTGGAACAAGTTTGTATAGGATATTCAAAGATCCCCAGAACTGAGCTAAAGTGGGTATGTCTCCAACTCCTAGAAATAACTTCATGCCCCATGTCCCTTACTTCTAGCTAGTCAGGATCACATAATTCTTAACAAATTTTTGACACAGATTCCCAATTCGGGTATTCAGAACATATAGTACGTTGCTTTAAGCCAGAACTTTCTCATTCCAAGTAGCAAGTTACTATGTAGGAACAAGTTTGTATAGGACTTTCAAAGATCCCCAGAACTGAGCAAAAGTGTGTTTGTCTCCAACTCCTAGAAATAACTTCATGCCCCATCTCCCTTACTTCCAGCTAATAAGGATCACAAAATTCCTAACAAAGTTTTGACACAGATTCCCATTTCGAGCATTCAGAACATATAGCACGATGCTGTAATCAAACACTTTCTCATTCAAAGTTGCAAGTTACTATCTAGGAACAAGTTTGTATAGGACTTTCAAAGATCCCCAGAAGTGAGCAAATGTGGGTATGTCTCCAACTCCTAGAAATAACTTCATGCCCCATCTCCCTTACTTCCAGCTAGTAGGGATCACATAGTTCCTAACAATGTTTTGACACAGATTACCAATTCGGGCATTCAGAACCTATAGCACGTTGGTTTTCACCAAGCACTTTCTCATTCCAAGTAGCAAGTTACTATGTAGGAACAAGTTTGTACAGGACTTTCAAAGATCCCATTACAGAGCTTAAGTGGGTATTTCTCCAACTCCTAGAAATAACTTCATGCCCCATCTCCCTTACTTCCACCTGGTGAGGATCACATAATTCCTAACAAAGTTTTGACAGATTCCCAATTCGGGCATTCAGAACATATAGCACGTTGCTTTAAGCAAGCACTTTCTCATTCCAAGTAGCAAGTTACCATGCAGGAACAAGTTTGTATAGGACTTTCAAAGATCGCCAGAACAGAGCTAAAGTGGGTATGTCTCCAACTCCTAGAAATAACTTCATGCCCCATCTCCCTTACTTCCAGCTAGTCAGGATCACATAATTCCTAACAAAGTTTTGACACAGATTCCCAATTCGGGCATTCAGTACATATAGCACGTATCTTTAAGCAAGCGCTTTCTCATTCTAACTAGCAAGATACTATCTAGGAAGAAGTTTGTATAGGAGTTTCAAAGATCCCCAGAACAGAGCTAAAGAGGGTAAGACTCCAAATCCTAGAAATAACTTCATGCCCCATCTCCCTTACTTCCAGGTAGTAGGGATCACATAATTCCTTACAAAGTTTTCACACAGAATCCCAATTTGGGCATTCAGAACATATAGCACGTCGCTTTAAGCAAGTACTTTCTCATTCCAAGTAGCAAGTTACTACGTAGGAACAAGTTTGTATAGGTATTTCAAAGATGCCCAGAACTCAGCTAAACTTGGTATGTCTCCAACTCCTAGAAATATCTTCATGCACCATCTCCCTTACTTCCAGCTAGTAAGGATCACATAATTCCCAACAAAGTTTGGACACAGATTCCCAATATTGACATTCAGAACATATAGCATGTTGCTGTAAGCAAGCACCTTCTCATGCCAAGTTGCAAGTTACTATCTAGGAACAAGTTTGTATATGACATTCAAAGATCCCCCGAACTGAGCTAAAGTGGGTATGTCTCCAACCCCTAGAAATAACTTCAAGCCCCATCTCCCTTACTTCCAGCTAGTAGGGATCACATAATTTCTAACAAAGTTTTGACACAGATTCCCAATTCCGGCATTCAGAACATATAGCACGTTGCTTTAAGCAAGCACTTTCTCATTCCAATTTGCATGATTCTTTTAAGGAACAAGATTGTATAGGACTTTCAAAGATCCCCAGAATCGAGCTAAAGTGTGTATGTCTCCAACTCCTAGAAATAACTTCATGCCCCATCTCCCTTACTTCCAGCTAGTGAGGATCACATAATCCCTAACAAAGTTTTGGCACAGATTCCCATTACGGGCATTCAGAACATATAGCACGTTGCTGTAAGCAAGCACTTTCTCATTCTAACTAGCAAGTTACTATCTAGGAACAAGTTTGTATAGGACTTTCAAAGATGCCCAGAAGTAAGCTAAAGTGGGTATGTCTTCAACTCTTAGAAATAACTTCATGCCCCATCTCCCTTGCTTCCAGCTAGTAAGGATCACATAATTCCTAACAAAGTTTTGACACAGATTCCCATTTCGGGCATTCAGAACATGTAGCACGTTGCTTTAAGCAAGCACTTTCTCATTCCAAATAGCAAGTTACTATGCAGGAACAAGTTTGTATAGGACTTTCAAAGATCACCAGAACAGAGCTAAAGTGGGTATGTCTCCAACTTCTAAAAATAATTTCATGCCCCATCTTCCTTACTTCCAGCTAGTAAGGATCACATAATTCCTAACAAATTTTTGACACAGATTCCCAATTTGGGCATTCACAACATATAGCACGTTGCTGTAAGCAAGCACTTTCTTGTTCCATGTTGCAAGATACTTTTAAGGAACAAGATTGTATAGGACTTTCAAAGATCCCCAGAGCTGAGCTAAAGTCTGTATATCTCCAACTCCTAGAAATAACTTCATCGCCCATCTCCCTTACTTCCAGCTACTAAGGATCACATAATTCCTAACAAAGTTTTGACACAGATTCCCATTACGGGCATTCAGAGCATTTAGCAAGTTGCTGTAAACAAGCACCTTCTCATTCCAAGTTGCAAATTACTATGTAGGAACAAGTTTGTATAGGACTTTCAAAGATCCCCAGAATTGAGCTAAATTGGGTATGTCTCCAACTCCTAGAAATAACTTCATGCCCCATCTCCCTTACTTCCAGCTAGTAAGGATCACATAATTCCTAACAAAGTTTTCGCACAGATTCCCATTTCGGGCATTCAGAACATAGAGCACGTTGCTGTAAGCAAGCACTTTCTCATTCAAAGTTGCAAGTTACTATCTAGGAACAAATTTGTACAGGACTTTCAAAGATCGCCAGAACAGAGCTAAAGTGGGTATGTCTCCAACTCCTAGAAATGACTTCATGCCCCATCTCCCTTAGATCCAGCTAGTCAGGATCACATAATTCCTAACAAAATTTTGGCACAGATTCCAAATTCGGGCATTCAGAACATATAGCACGTTGCTTTAAGCAAGCACTTTCTCATTCTAACTAGCAAGTTACTATGTAGGAACAAGTTTGTATAGGACTTTCAAAGATCCCCAGAAGTGAGTAAATGTGGGTATGTCTCCAACTCCTAGAAATAACTTCATGCCCCATCTCCCTTACTTCCAGCTAGTAGGGATCACATAGTTCCTAACAATGTTTTGACCCATATTACCAATTCGGGCATTCAGAACCTATAGCACGTTGCTTTCAGCAAGCACTTTCTCATTCCAAGTAGCAAGTTACTATGCAGGAGCAAGTTTGTATAGTACTTTCAAAGATCCCAGAACTGAGCTAAAGTGGGTAAGTCTCCAACTCCAAGAAATAACTTCATGCCCCATCTTCCTTACTTCCAGCTAGTAGGGAATAAATAATTCCTAACAAAGTTTTGACACAGATTCCCATTTCGGGCATTCAGAACATATAGCACGTTGCTGTAATCAAGCACTTTCTCATTCAAAGTTGCAAGTTGCTATTTAGGAACAAGTTTGTGTAGGACTTTCCAAGATCCCCAGAACAGAGCTAAAGTGGGTATGTCTCCAACTCCTAGAAATAACTTCATGCACCATCTCCCTTACTTCCAGCTAGTCAGGATCACATAATTCCTAAAAAAGTTTTGACACAGATTCCCATTTCGGGCATTCAGAACATATAGCACGTTGCTTTAAGCAAGCACTTTCTCATTCCATGTATCTAGTTACTATGTAGGAACAAGTTTGTATAGGACTTTCAAAGATCCCTAGAACTGAGCTAAAGAGGGTATGTCTCCAACTCCTAGAAATAACTCCATGCCCCATCTCCCTTATTTCCAGCTAGTAGGGATCACATAATTCCTAACAAAGTTTTGACACAGATTCCCAATACTGGCATTCAAAACATATACCATGTTGCTTTAAGCAAGCACTTTCTCATTCTAAGTTGCATGTTACTATGTAGGAACAAGTTTGTATAGGACTTTCAAAGATCCCCAGAACTGAGCTAAAGTGGGTATGTCTCCAACTCCTAGAAATAACTTCATGCCCCATCTCCCTTACTTCCAGCTAGTAAGGATCACATAATTCCTAACAAAGTTTTGACACAGATTACCAATATGGGCATTCAGAACATATACCTCGTTGCTGTAAACAAGCACCTTCTCATTCCAAGTTGCAAGTTACTATCTTGGAACAAGTTTGTATAGGATATTCAAAGATCCCCAGAACTGAGCTAAAGTGGGTATGTCTCCAACTCCTAGAAATAACTTCATGCCCCATGTCCCTTACTTCTAGCTAGTCAGGATCACATAATTCTTAACAAATTTTTGACACAGATTCCCAATTCGGGTATTCAGAACATATAGTACGTTGCTTTAAGCCAGAACTTTCTCATTCCAAGTAGCAAGTTACTATGTAGGAACAAGTTTGTATAGGACTTTCAAAGATCCCCAGAACTGAGCAAAAGTGTGTTTGTCTCCAACTCCTAGAAATAACTTCATGCCCCATCTCCCTTACTTCCAGCTAATAAGGATCACAAAATTCCTAACAAAGTTTTGACACAGATTCCCATTTCGAGCATTCAGAACATATAGCACGATGCTGTAATCAAACACTTTCTCATTCAAAGTTGCAAGTTACTATCTAGGAACAAGTTTGTATAGGACTTTCAAAGATCCCCAGAAGTGAGCAAATGTGGGTATGTCTCCAACTCCTAGAAATAACTTCATGCCCCATCTCCCTTACTTCCAGCTAGTAGGGATCACATAGTTCCTAACAATGTTTTGACACAGATTACCAATTCGGGCATTCAGAACCTATAGCACGTTGGTTTTCACCAAGCACTTTCTCATTCCAAGTAGCAAGTTACTATGTAGGAACAAGTTTGTACAGGACTTTCAAAGATCCCATTACAGAGCTTAAGTGGGTATTTCTCCAACTCCTAGAAATAACTTCATGCCCCATCTCCCTTACTTCCACCTGGTGAGGATCACATAATTCCTAACAAAGTTTTGACAGATTCCCAATTCGGGCATTCAGAACATATAGCACGTTGCTTTAAGCAAGCACTTTCTCATTCCAAGTAGCAAGTTACCATGCAGGAACAAGTTTGTATAGGACTTTCAAAGATCGCCAGAACAGAGCTAAAGTGGGTATGTCTCCAACTCCTAGAAATAACTTCATGCCCCATCTCCCTTACTTCCAGCTAGTCAGGATCACATAATTCCTAACAAAGTTTTGACACAGATTCCCAATTCGGGCATTCAGTACATATAGCACGTATCTTTAAGCAAGCGCTTTCTCATTCTAACTAGCAAGATACTATCTAGGAAGAAGTTTGTATAGGAGTTTCAAAGATCCCCAGAACAGAGGTAAAGAGGGTAAGACTCCAAATCCTAGAAATAACTTCATGCCCCATCTACCTTACTTCCAGGTAGTAGGGATCACATAATTCCTTACAAAGTTTTCACACAGAATCCCAATTTGGGCATTCAGAACATATAGCATGTCGCTTTAAGGAAGTACTTTCTCATTCCAAGTAGCAAGTTACTATGTAGGAACAAGTTTGTATAGGTATTTCAAAGATGCCCAGAACTCAGCTAAACTTGGTATGTCTCCAACTCCTAGAAATATCTTCATGCACCATCTCCCTTACTTCCAGCTAGTAAGGATCACATAATTCCCAACAAAGTTTGGACACAGATTCCCAATATTGACATTCAGAACATATAGCATGTTGCTGTAAGCAAGCACCTTCTCATGCCAAGTTGCAAGTTACTATCTAGGAACAAGTTTGTATATGACATTCAAAGATCCCCCGAACTGAGCTAAAGTGGGTATGTCTCCAACCCCTAGAAATAACTTCAAGCCCCATCTCCCTTACTTCCAGCTAGTAGGGTTCACATAATTCCTAACAAAGTTTTGACACAGATTCCCAATTCGGGCATTCAGAACATATAGCACGTTGCTTTAAGCAAGCACTTTCTCATTCCAATTTGCATGATACTTTTAAGGAACAAGATTGTATAGGACTTTCAAAGATCCCCAGAATCGAGCTAAAGTGTGTATGTCTCCAACTCCTAGAAATAACTTCATGCCCCATGTCCCTTACTTCCAGCTAGTGAGGATCACATAATCCCTAACAAAGTTTTGGCACAGATTCCCATTACGGGCATTCAGAACATATAGCACGTTGCTGTAAGCAAGCACTTTCTGATTCTAACTAGCAAGTTACTATCTAGGAACAAGTTTGTATAGGACTTTCAAAGATGCCCAGAAGTAAGCTAAAGTGGGTATGTCTTCAACTCCTAGAAATAACTTCATGCCCCATCTCCCTTGCTTCCAGCTAGTAAGGATCACATAATTCCTAACAAAGTTTTGACACAGATTCCCATTTCGGGCATTCAGAACATGTAGCACGTTGCTTTAAGCAAGCACTTTCTCATTCCAAATAGCAAGTTACTATGCAGGAACAAGTTTGTATAGGACTTTCAAAGATCACCAGAACAGAGCTAAAGTGGGTATGTCTCCAACTTCTAAAAATAATTTCATGCCCCATCTTCCTTACTTCCAGCTAGTAAGGATCACATAATTCCTAACAAATTTTTGACACAGATTCCCAATTTGGGCATTCACAACATATAGCACGTTGCTGTAAGCAAGCACTTTCTTATTCCATGTTGCAAGATACTTTTAAGGAACAAGATTGTATAGGACTTTCAAAGATCCCCAGTACTGAGCTAAAGTCTGTATATCTCCAACTCCTAGAAATAACTTCATCGCCCATCTCCCTTACTTCCAGCTACTAAGGATCACATAATTCCTAACAAAGTTTTGACACAGATTCCGATTACGGGCATTCAGAGCATTTAGCAAGTTGCTGTAAACAAGCACCTTCTCATTCCAAGTTGCAAATTACTATGTAGGAACAAGTTTGTATAGGACTTTCAAAGATCCCCAGAATTGAGCTAAATTGGGTATGTCTCCAACTCCTAGAAATAACTTCATGCCCCATCTCCCTTACTTCCAGCTAGTAAGGATCACATAATTCCTAACAAAGTTTTCGCACAGATTCCCATTTCGGGCATTCAGAACATAGAGCACGTTGCTGTAAGCAAGCACTTTCTCATTCAAAGTTGCTAGTTACTATCTAGGAACAAATTTGTACAGGACTTTCAAAGATCGCCAGAACAGAGCTAAAGTGGGTATGTCTCCAACTCCTAGAAATGACTTCATGCCCCATCTCCCTTAGATCCAGCTAGTCAGGATCACATAATTCCTAACAAAATTTTGGCACAGATTCCCAATTCGGGCATTCAGAACATATAGCACGTTGCTTTAAGCAAGCACTTTCTCATTCTAACTAGCAAGTTACTATGTAGGAACAAGTTTGTATAGGACTTTCAAAGATCCCCAGAAGTGAGTAAATGTGGGTATGTCTCCAACTCTTAGAAATAACTTCATGCCCCATCTCCCTTACTTCCAGCTAGTAGGGATCACATAGTTCCTAACAATGTTTTGACCCAGATTACCAATTCGGGCATTCAGAACCTATAGCACGTTGCTTTCAGCAAGCACTTTCTCATTCCAAGTAGCAAGTTACTATGTAGGAACAAGTTTGTACAGGACTTTCAAAGATCCCATTACAGAGCTTAAGTGGGTATGTCTCCAACTCCTAGAAATAACTTCATGCCCCATCTCACTTACTTCCACCTGGTAAGGATCACATAATTCCTAACAAAGTTTTGACAGATTCCCAATTCGGGCATTCAGAACATATAGCACGTTGCTTTAAGCAAGCACTTTCTCATTCCAAGTAGCAAGTTACCATGCAGGAACAAGTTTGTATAGGACTTTCAAAGATCGCCAGAACAGAGCTAAAGTGGGTATGTCTCCAACTCCTAGAAATAACTTCATCCCCCATCTCTCTTACGTCCAGCTAGTCAGGATCACATAATTCCTAACAAAGTTTTGACACAGATTCCCAATTCGGGCATTCAGTATATATAGCACGTATCTTTAAGCAAGCGCTTTCTCATTCTAACTAGCAAGATACTATCTAGGAAGAAGTTTGTATAGGAGTTTCAAAGATCCCCAGAACAGAGTTAAAGAGGGTAAGACTCCAAATCCTAGAAATTACTTCATGCCCCTGCTCCCTTACTTCCAGGTAGTAGGGATCACATAATTCCTAAAAAAATTTTGACACAGATTCTTAATTCGGGCATTCAGAACACATAGCACGTTGCTTTAAGCAAGCATTTTCTCATTCCAAGTTGCATGTTACTATGTCAGAACAAGTTTGTATAGGACTTTCAAAGATCCCCAGAACTGAGCCAAAGTGGGTATGTCTCCAACTCCTAGAAACAACTTCATGCCCCATCTCCCTTACTTCCAGCTAGTAAGGATCACATAATACCTAACAAAGTTTTGAACACAGATTCCCAATTCGGGCATTCAGAACATATAGCACGTTGCTGTAAGCAAGCACATTCTCATTCAAAGATGCAAGTTACTATATAGGAACAAGTTTGTATAGGTATTTCAAAGATGCCCAGAACTGAGCTAAACTTGGTATGTCTCCAACTCCTAGAAATAACTTCATGCCCCATGTCACTTACTTCCAGCTAGTAAGGATCACATAATTCCTAACAAAGTTTTGACACAGATTCCCACTTGGGGCATTGAGAACATATAGCACGTTGCTGTAAGCAAGCACATTCTCATTCAAAGTTGCAAGTTACTATGTAGGAACAAGTTTGTATAGGTATTTCAAAGATGCCCAGAACTGAGCTAAACTTGGTATGTCTCCATCTCCTAGAAATAACTTCATGACCCATCTCCCTTACTTCCAGCTAGTAAGGATCACATAATTCCTAACAAAATTTGACACAGATTCCCACTTCGGGCATTCAGAACATATAGCACGTTGCTGTAAGCAAGCACATTCTCATTCAAAGTTGCAAGTTACTATGTAGGAACAAGTTTGTATAGGTATTTCAAAGATGCCCAGAACTGAGCTAAACGTTGTATGACTCCGGCTCCTGGAAATAACTTCATGCCTCAACTCCCTTACTTCCAGCTTGTAAGGATCACATAATTCCTAACAAAGATTTGACACAGATTCCCAATTCGGGCATTCAGAACATATAGCACGTTGCTGTAAGCAAGCACATTCTCATTCAAAGTTGCAAGTTACTATGTAGGAACAAATTTGTATAGGTATTTCAAAGATGCCCAGAACTGAGCTAAACTTGGTATGTCTCCAGCTCTTAGAAATAACATCATGCCCCATCTCCCTTACTTCCATCTAGTAAGGATCACATAATTCCTAACAAAGTTTTGAGACAGATTCCCAATTCGGGCATTCAGAACATATAGCACAATGCTATAAGCAAGCACATTCTCATTCAAAGTAGCAAGTTACTATGTAGGAACATGTTTGTATAGGTATTTCAAAGATGCCCAGAACTGAGCTAATCGTTGTATGTGTCCAACCTCTAGAAATAACTTCATGCCCGATCTCCATTACTTCCATCTAGTAAGGATCACATAATTCCTACCAAAGTTTTGACACAGATTCCCAATTCGGGCATTCAGAACATATAGCACGTTGCTGTAAGCAAGCACATTCTCATTCAAAGTTGCAAGTTACTATGTAGGAACAAGTTTGTATAGGTATTTCAAAGATGCCCAGAACTGAGCTAAACTTGGTATGTGTCCAACTCCTAGAAATAACTTCATGCCCCAACTCCCTTACTTCCAGCTAGTAAGGATCACATAATTCCTAACAAAGTTTTGACACAGATTCCCAATTCGGGCATTCAGAACATATAGCACGTTGCTGTAAGCAAGCACATTCTCATTCAAAGTTGCAAGTTACTATGTAGGAACAAGTTTGTATAGGTATTTCAAAGATGCCCAGAACTGAGCTAAACTTGGTATGTGTCCAACCTCTAGAAATAACTTCATGCCCCATCTCCCATACTTCCAGCTAGTAAGGATCACATAATTCCTAACAAAGTTTTGACACAGATTCCCAAATCGGGCATTCAGAACATATAGCACGTTGCTGTAAGCAAGCACATTCTCATTCAAAGTTGCAAGTTACTATGTAGGAACAAGTTTGTATAGGTATTTCAAAGATGCCCAGAACTGAGCTAAACGTTGTATGTCTCCAACTCCTAGAAATAACTTCATGCCCCATCTCCCTTACTTCCAGCTAGTAAGGATCACATAATTCCTAACAAAGTTTTGAACACAGATTCCCAATTCGGGCATTCAGAACATATAGCACGTTGCTGTAAGCAAGCACATTCTCATTCAAAGATGCAAGTTACTATGTAGGAACAAGTTTGTATAGGTATTTCAAAGATGCCCAGAACTCAGCTAAACTTGGTATGTCTCCAAACCCTAGAAATAACTTCATGCCCCATCTCCCTTACTTCCAGCTAGTAAGGATCACATAATTCCTAACAAAGTTTTGACACAGATTCCCAATTCGGGCATTCAGAACATATAGCACGTTGCTGTAAGCAAGCACATTCTCATTCACAGTTGCAAGTTACTATGTAGGAACAGGTTTGTATAGGTATTTCAAAGATGCCCAGAACTGAGCTAAACTTGGTATGTCTCCAACTCCTAGAAATAACTTCATGCCCCATCTCCCTTACTTCCAGCTAGTAAGGATCACATAATTCCTAACAATGATTTGACACAGATTCCCAATTCGGGAATTCAGAACATATAGCACGTTGCTGTAAGCAAGCACATTCTCATTCAAAGTTGCAAGTTACTATGTAGGAACAAGTTTGTATAGGTATTTCAAAGATGCCCAGAACTGAGCTAAACTTGGTATGTGTCCAACTCCTAGAAATAATTTCATGCCCCATCTCCCTTACTTCCAGCTAGTAGGGATCACATAGTTCCTAACAATGTTTTGACACAGATTACCAATTCGGGCATTCAGAACCTATAGCACGTTGGTTTTCACCAAGCACTTTCTCATTCCAAGTAGCAAGTTACTATGTAGGAACAAGTTTGTACAGGACTTTCAAAGATCCCATTACAGAGTTTAAGTGGGTATTTCTCCAACTCCTAGAAATAACTTCATGACCCATCTCCCTTACTTCCACCTGGTGAGGATCACATAATTCCTAACAAAGTTTTGACAGATTCCCAATTCGGGCATTCAGAACATATAGCACGTTGCTTTAAGCAAGCACTTTCTCATTCCAAGTAGCAAGTTACCATGCAGGAACAAGTTTGTATAGGACTTTCAAAGATCGCCAGAACAGAGCTAAAGTGGGTATGTCTCCAACTCCTAGAAATAACTTCATGCCCCATCTCCCTTACTTCCAGCTAGTCAGGATCACATAATTCCTAACAAAGTTTTGACACAGATTCCCAATTCGGGCATTCAGTACATATAGCACGTATCTTTAAGCAAGCGCTTTCTCATTCTAACTAGCAAGATACTATCTAGGAAGAAGTTTGTATAGGAGTTTCAAAGATCCCCAGAACAGAGCTAAAGAGGGTAAGACTCCAAATCCTAGAAATAACTTCATGCCCCATCTCCCTTACTTCCAGGTAGTAGGGATCACATAATTCCTTACAAAGTTTTCACACAGAATCCCAATTTGGGCATTCAGAACATATAGCACGTCGCTTTAAGCAAGTACTTTCTCATTCCAAGTAGCAAGTTACTATGTAGGAACAAGTTTGTATAGGTATTTCAAAGATGCCCAGAACTCAGCTAAACTTGGTATGTCTCCAACTCCTAGAAATATCTTCATGCACCATCTCCCTTACTTCCAGCTAGTAAGGATCACATAATTCCCAACAAAGTTTGGACACAGATTCCCAATATTGACATTCAGAACATATAGCATGTTGCTGTAAGCAAGCACCTTCTCATGCCAAGTTGCAAGTTACTATCTAGGAACAAGTTTGTATATGACATTCAAAGATCCCCCGAACTGAGCTAAAGTGGGTATGTCTCCAACCCCTAGAAATAACTTCAAGCCCCATCTCCCTTACTTCCAGCTAGTAGGGATCACATAATTCCTAACAAAGTTTTGACACAGATTCCCAATTCCGGCATTCAGAACATATAGCACGTTGCTTTAAGCAAGCACTTTCTCATTCCAATTTGCATGATTCTTTTAAGGAACAAGATTGTATAGGACTTTCAAAGATCCCCAGAATCGAGCTAAAGTGTGTATGTCTCCAACTCCTAGAAATAACTTCATGCCCCATCTCCCTTACTTCCAGCTAGTGAGGATCACATAATCCCTAACAAAGTTTTGGCACAGATTCCCATTACGGGCATTCAGAACATATAGCACGTTGCTGTAAGCAAGCACTTTCTCATTCTAACTAGCAAGTTACTATCTAGGAACAAGTTTGTATAGGACTTTCAAAGATGCCCAGAAGTAAGCTAAAGTGGGTATGTCTTCAACTCTTAGAAATAACTTCATGCCCCCTCTCCCTTGCTTCCAGCTAGTAAGGATCACATAATTCCTAACAAAGTTTTGACACAGATTCCCATTTCGGGCATTCAGAACATGTAGCACGTTGCTTTAAGCAAGCACTTTCTCATTCCAAATAGCAAGTTACTATGCAGGAACAAGTTTGTATAGGACTTTCAAAGATCACCAGATCAGAGCTAAAGTGGGTATGTCTCCAACTTCTAAAAATAATTTCATGCCCCATCTTCCTTACTTCCAGCTAGTAAGGATCACATAATTCCTAACAAATTTTTGACACAGATTCCCAATTTGGGCATTCACAACATATAGCACGTTGCTGTAAGCAAGCACTTTCTTGTTCCATGTTGCAAGATACTTTTAAGGAACAAGATTGTATAGGACTTTCAAAGATCCCCAGAGCTGAGCTAAAGTCTGTATATCTCCAACTCCTAGAAATAACTTCATCGCCCATCTCCCTTACTTCCAGCTACTATGGATCACATAATTCCTAACAAAGTTTTGACACAGATTCCCATTACGGGCATTCAGAGCATTTAGCAAGTTGCTGTAAACAAGCACCTTCTCATTCCAAGTTGCAAATTACTATGTAGGAACAAGTTTGTATAGGACTTTCAAAGATCCCCAGAATTGAGCTAAATTGGGTATGTCTCCAACTCCTAGAAATAACTTCATGCCCCATCTCCCTTACTTCCAGCTAGTAAGGATCACATAATTCCTAACAAAGTTTTCGCACAGATTCCCATTTCGGGCATTCAGAACATAGAGCACGTTGCTGTAAGCAAGCACTTTCTCATTCAAAGTTGCAAGTTACTATCTAGGAACAAATTTGTACAGGACTTTCAAAGATCGCCAGAACAGATCTAAAGTGGGTATGTCTCCAACTCCTAGAAATGACTTCATGCCCCATCTCCCTTAGATCCAGCTAGTCAGGATCACATAATTCCTAACAAAATTTTGGCACAGATTCCAAATTCGGGCATTAGGAACATATAGCACGTTGCTTTAAGCAAGCACTTTCTCATTCTAACTAGCAAGTTACTATGTAGGAACAAGTTTGTATAGGACTTTCAAAGATCCCCAGAAGTGAGTAAATGTGGGTATGTCTCCAACTCCTAGAAATAACTTCATGCCCCATCTCCCTTACTTCCAGCTAGTAGGGATCACATAGTTCCTAACAATGTTTTGACCCATATTACCAATTCGGGCATTCAGAACCTATAGCACGTTGCTTTCAGCAAGCACTTTCTCATTCCAAGTAGCAAGTTACTATGCAGGAACAAGTTTGTATAGTACTTTCAAAGATCCCAGAACTGAGCTAAAGTGGGTAAGTCTCCAACTCCAAGAAATAACTTCATGCCCCATCTTCCTTACTTCCAGCTAGTAGGGAATAAATAATTCCTAACAAAGTTTTGACACAGATTCCCATTTCGGGCATTCAGAACATATAGCACGTTGCTGTAATCAAGCACTTTCTCATTCAAAGTTGCAAGTTGCTATTTAGGAACAAGTTTGTGTAGGACTTTCCAAGATCCCCAGAACAGAGCTAAAGTGGGTATGTCTCCAACTCCTAGAAATAACTTCATGCACCATCTCCCTTACTTCCAGCTAGTCAGGATCACATAATTCCTAACAAAGTTTTGACACAGATTCCCATTTCGGGCATTCAGAACATATAGCACGTTGCTTTAAGCAAGCACTTTCTCATTCCATGTATCTAGTTACTATGTAGGAACAAGTTTGTATAGGACTTTCAAAGATCCCTAGAACTGAGCTAAAGAGGGTATGTCTCCAACTCCTAGAAATAACTCCATGCCCCATCTCCCTTATTTCCAGCTAGTAGGGATCACATAATTCCTAACAAAGTTTTGACACAGATTCCCAATACTGGCATTCAAAACATATACCATGTTGCTTTAAGCAAGCACTTTCTCATTCTAAGTTGCATGTTACTATGTAGGAACAAGTTTGTATAGGACTTTCAAAGATCCCCAGAACTGAGCTAAAGTGGGTATGTCTCCAACTCCTAGAAATAACTTCATGCCCCATCTCCCTTACTTCCAGCTAGTAAGGATCACATAATTCCTAACAAAGTTTTGACACAGATTACCAATATGGGCATTCAGAACATATACCTCGTTGCTGTAAGCAAGCACCTTCTCATTCCAAGTTGCAAGTTACTATCTTGGAACAAGTTTGTATAGGATATTCAAAGATCCCCAGAACTGAGCTAAAGTGGGTATGTCTCCAACTCCTAGAAATAACTTCATGCCCCATGTCCCTTACTTCTAGCTAGTCAGGATCACATAATTCTTAACAAATTTTTGACACAGATTCCCAATTCGGGTATTCAGAACATATAGTACGTTGCTTTAAGCCAGAACTTTCTCATTCCAAGTAGCAAGTTACTATGTAGGAACAAGTTTGTATAGGACTTTCAAAGATCCCCAGAACTGAGCAAAAGTGTGTTTGTCTCCAACTCCTAGAAATAACTTCATGCCCCATCTCCCTTACTTCCAGCTAATAAGGATCACAAAATTCCTAACAAAGTTTTGACACAGATTCCCATTTCGAGCATTCAGAACATATAGCACGATGCTGTAATCAAACACTTTCTCATTCAAAGTTGCAAGTTACTATCTAGGAACAAGTTTGTATAGGACTTTCAAAGATCCCCAGAAGTGAGCAAATGTGGGTATGTCTCCAACTCCTAGAAATAACTTCATGCCCCATCTCCCTTACTTCCAGCTAGTAGGGATCACATAGTTCCTAACAATGTTTTGACACAGATTACCAATTCGGGCATTCAGAACCTATAGCACGTTGGTTTTCACCAAGCACTTTCTCATTCCAAGTAGCAAGTTACTATGTAGGAACAAGTTTGTACAGGACTTTCAAAGATCCCATTACAGAGCTTAAGTGGGTATTTCTCCAACTCCTAGAAATAACTTCATGCCCCATCTCCCTTACTTCCACCTGGTGAGGATCACATAATTCCTAACAAAGTTTTGACAGATTCCCAATTCGGGCATTCAGAACATATAGCACGTTGCTTTAAGCAAGCACTTTCTCATTCCAAGTAGCAAGTTACCATGCAGGAACAAGTTTGTATAGGACTTTCAAAGATCGCCAGAACAGAGCTAAAGTGGGTATGTCTCCAACTCCTAGAAATAACTTCATGCCCCATCTCCCTTACTTCCAGCTAGTCAGGATCACATAATTCCTAACAAAGTTTTGACACAGATTCCCAATTCGGGCATTCAGTACATATAGCACGTATCTTTAAGCAAGCGCTTTCTCATTCTAACTAGCAAGATACTATCTAGGAAGAAGTTTGTATAGGAGTTTCAAAGATCCCCAGAACAGAGGTAAAGAGGGTAAGACTCCAAATCCTAGAAATAACTTCATGCCCCATCTACCTTACTTCCAGGTAGTAGGGATCACATAATTCCTTACAAAGTTTTCACACAGAATCCCAATTTGGGCATTCAGAACATATAGCATGTCGCTTTAAGGAAGTACTTTCTCATTCCAAGTAGCAAGTTACTATGTAGGAACAAGTTTGTATAGGTATTTCAAAGATGCCCAGAACTCAGCTAAACTTGGTATGTCTCCAACTCCTAGAAATATCTTCATGCACCATCTCCCTTACTTCCAGCTAGTAAGGATCACATAATTCCCAACAAAGTTTGGACACAGATTCCCAATATTGACATTCAGAACATATAGCATGTTGCTGTAAGCAAGCACCTTCTCATGCCAAGTTGCAAGTTACTATCTAGGAACAAGTTTGTATATGACATTCAAAGATCCCCCGAACTGAGCTAAAGTGGGTATGTCTCCAACCCCTAGAAATAACTTCAAGCCCCATCTCCCTTACTTCCAGCTAGTAGGGTTCACATAATTCCTAACAAAGTTTTGACACAGATTCCCAATTCGGGCATTCAGAACATATAGCACGTTGCTTTAAGCAAGCACTTTCTCATTCCAATTTGCATGATACTTTTAAGGAACAAGATTGTATAGGACTTTCAAAGATCCCCAGAATCGAGCTAAAGTGTGTATGTCTCCAACTCCTAGAAATAACTTCATGCCCCATGTCCCTTACTTCCAGCTAGTGAGGATCACATAATCCCTAACAAAGTTTTGGCACAGATTCCCATTACGGGCATTCAGAACATATAGCACGTTGCTGTAAGCAAGCACTTTCTGATTCTAACTAGCAAGTTACTATCTAGGAACAAGTTTGTATAGGACTTTCAAAGATGCCCAGAAGTAAGCTAAAGTGGGTATGTCTTCAACTCCTAGAAATAACTTCATGCCCCATCTCCCTTGCTTCCAGCTAGTAAGGATCACATAATTCCTAACAAAGTTTTGACACAGATTCCCATTTCGGGCATTCAGAACATGTAGCACGTTGCTTTAAGCAAGCACTTTCTCATTCCAAATAGCAAGTTACTATGCAGGAACAAGTTTGTATAGGACTTTCAAAGATCACCAGAACAGAGCTAAAGTGGGTATGTCTCCAACTTCTAAAAATAATTTCATGCCCCATCTTCCTTACTTCCAGCTAGTAAGGATCACATAATTCCTAACAAATTTTTGACACAGATTCCCAATTTGGGCATTCACAACATATAGCACGTTGCTGTAAGCAAGCACTTTCTTATTCCATGTTGCAAGATACTTTTAAGGAACAAGATTGTATAGGACTTTCAAAGATCCCCAGTACTGAGCTAAAGTCTGTATATCTCCAACTCCTAGAAATAACTTCATCGCCCATCTCCCTTACTTCCAGCTACTAAGGATCACATAATTCCTAACAAAGTTTTGACACAGATTCCGATTACGGGCATTCAGAGCATTTAGCAAGTTGCTGTAAACAAGCACCTTCTCATTCCAAGTTGCAAATTACTATGTAGGAACAAGTTTGTATAGGACTTTCAAAGATCCCCAGAATTGAGCTAAATTGGGTATGTCTCCAACTCCTAGAAATAACTTCATGCCCCATCTCCCTTACTTCCAGCTAGTAAGGATCACATAATTCCTAACAAAGTTTTCGCACAGATTCCCATTTCGGGCATTCAGAACATAGAGCACGTTGCTGTAAGCAAGCACTTTCTCATTCAAAGTTGCTAGTTACTATCTAGGAACAAATTTGTACAGGACTTTCAAAGATCGCCAGAACAGAGCTAAAGTGGGTATGTCTCCAACTCCTAGAAATGACTTCATGCCCCATCTCCCTTAGATCCAGCTAGTCAGGATCACATAATTCCTAACAAAATTTTGGCACAGATTCCCAATTCGGGCATTCAGAACATATAGCACGTTGCTTTAAGCAAGCACTTTCTCATTCTAACTAGCAAGTTACTATGTAGGAACAAGTTTGTATAGGACTTTCAAAGATCCCCAGAAGTGAGTAAATGTGGGTATGTCTCCAACTCTTAGAAATAACTTCATGCCCCATCTCCCTTACTTCCAGCTAGTAGGGATCACATAGTTCCTAACAATGTTTTGACCCAGATTACCAATTCGGGCATTCAGAACCTATAGCACGTTGCTTTCAGCAAGCACTTTCTCATTCCAAGTAGCAAGTTACTATGTAGGAACAAGTTTGTACAGGACTTTCAAAGATCCCATTACAGAGCTTAAGTGGGTATGTCTCCAACTCCTAGAAATAACTTCATGCCCCATCTCACTTACTTCCACCTGGTAAGGATCACATAATTCCTAACAAAGTTTTGACAGATTCCCAATTCGGGCATTCAGAACATATAGCACGTTGCTTTAAGCAAGCACTTTCTCATTCCAAGTAGCAAGTTACCATGCAGGAACAAGTTTGTATAGGACTTTCAAAGATCGCCAGAACAGAGCTAAAGTGGGTATGTCTCCAACTCCTAGAAATAACTTCATCCCCCATCTCTCTTACGTCCAGCTAGTCAGGATCACATAATTCCTAACAAAGTTTTGACACAGATTCCCAATTCGGGCATTCAGTATATATAGCACGTATCTTTAAGCAAGCGCTTTCTCATTCTAACTAGCAAGATACTATCTAGGAAGAAGTTTGTATAGGAGTTTCAAAGATCCCCAGAACAGAGTTAAAGAGGGTAAGACTCCAAATCCTAGAAATAACTTCATGCCCCTGCTCCCTTACTTCCAGGTAGTAGGGATCACATAATTCCTAAAAAAATTTTGACACAGATTCTTAATTCGGGCATTCAGAACACATAGCACGTTGCTTTAAGCAAGCATTTTCTCATTCCAAGTTGCATGTTACTATGTCAGAACAAGTTTGTATAGGACTTTCAAAGATCCCCAGAACTGAGCCAAAGTGGGTATGTCTCCAACTCCTAGAAACAACTTCATGCCCCATCTCCCTTACTTCCAGCTAGTAAGGATCACATAATACCTAACAAAGTTTTGAACACAGATTCCCAATTCGGGCATTCAGAACATATAGCACGTTGCTGTAAGCAAGCACATTCTCATTCAAAGATGCAAGTTACTATATAGGAACAAGTTTGTATAGGTATTTCAAAGATGCCCAGAACTGAGCTAATCTTGGTATGTCTCCAACTCCTAGAAATAACTTCATGCCCCATGTCACTTACTTCCAGCTAGTAAGGATCACATAATTCCTAACAAAGTTTTGACACAGATTCCCACTTGGGGCATTGAGAACATATAGCACGTTGCTGTAAGCAAGCACATTCTCATTCAAAGTTGCAAGTTACTATGTAGGAACAAGTTTGTATAGGTATTTCAAAGATGCCCAGAACTGAGCTAAACTTGGTATGTCTCCATCTCCTAGAAATAACTTCATGCCCCATCTCCCTTACTTCCAGCTAGTAAGGATCACATAATTCCTAACAAAATTTGACACAGATTCCCACTTCGGGCATTCAGAACATATAGCACGTTGCTGTAAGCAAGCACATTCTCATTCAAAGTTGCAAGTTACTATGTAGGAACAAGTTTGTATAGGTATTTCAAAGATGCCCAGAACTGAGCTAAACGTTGTATGACTCCGGCTCCTGGAAATAACTTCATGCCCCAACTCCCTTACTTCCAGCTTGTAAGGATCACATAATTCCTAACAAAGATTTGACACAGATTCCCAATTCGGGCATTCAGAACATATAGCACGTTGCTGTAAGCAAGCACATTCTCATTCAAAGTTGCAAGTTACTATGTAGGAACAAATTTGTATAGGTATTTCAAAGATGCCCAGAACTGAGCTAAACTTGGTATGTCTCCAGCTCTTAGAAATAACATCATGCCCCATCTCCCTTACTTCCATCTAGTAAGGATCACATAATTCCTAACAAAGTTTTGAGACAGATTCCCAATTCGGGCATTCAGAACATATAGCACAATGCTATAAGCAAGCACATTCTCATTCAAAGTAGCAAGTTACTATGTAGGAACATGTTTGTATAGGTATTTCAAAGATGCCCAGAACTGAGCTAATCGTTGTATGTGTCCAACCTCTAGAAATAACTTCATGCCCGATCTCCATTACTTCCATCTAGTAAGGATCACATAATTCCTACCAAAGTTTTGACACAGATTCCCAATTCGGGCATTCAGAACATATAGCACGTTGCTGTAAGCAAGCACATTCTCATTCAAAGTTGCAAGTTACTATGTAGGAACAAGTTTGTATAGGTATTTCAAAGATGCCCAGAACTGAGCTAAACTTGGTATGTGTCCAACTCCTAGAAATAACTTCATGCCCCAACTCCCTTACTTCCAGCTAGTAAGGATCACATAATTCCTAACAAAGTTTTGACACAGATTCCCAATTCGGGCATTCAGAACATATAGCACGTTGCTGTAAGCAAGCACATTCTCATTCAAAGTTGCAAGTTACTATGTAGGAACAAGTTTGTATAGGTATTTCAAAGATGCCCAGAACTGAGCTAAACTTGGTATGTGTCCAACCTCTAGAAATAACTTCATGCCCCATCTCCCATACTTCCAGCTAGTAAGGATCACATAATTCCTAACAAAGTTTTGACACAGATTCCCAATTCGGGCATTCAGAACATATAGCACGTTGCTGTAAGCAAGCACATTCTCATTCAAAGTTGCAAGTTACTATGTAGGAACAAGTTTGTATAGGTATTTCAAAGATGCCCAGAACTGAGCTAAACGTTGTATGTCTCCAACTCCTAGAAATAACTTCATGCCCCATCTCCCTTACTTCCAGCTAGTAAGGATCACATAATTCCTAACAAAGTTTTGAACACAGATTCCCAATTCGGGCATTCAGAACATATAGCACGTTGCTGTAAGCAAGCACATTCTCATTCAAAGATGCAAGTTACTATGTAGGAACAAGTTTGTATAGGTATTTCAAAGATGCCCAGAACTCAGCTAAACTTGGTATGTCTCCAAACCCTAGAAATAACTTCATGCCCCATCTCCCTTACTTCCAGCTAGTAAGGATCACATAATTCCTAACAAAGTTTTGACACAGATTCCCAATTCGGGCATTCAGAACATATAGCACGTTGCTGTAAGCAAGCACATTCTCATTCACAGTTGCAAGTTACTATGTAGGAACAGGTTTGTATAGGTATTTCAAAGATGCCCAGAACTGAGCTAAACTTGGTATGTCTCCAACTCCTAGAAATAACTTCATGCCCCATCTCCCTTACTTCCAGCTAGTAAGGATCACATAATTCCTAACAATGATTTGACACAGATTCCCAATTCGGGAATTCAGAACATATAGCACGTTGCTGTAAGAAAGCACATTCTCATTCAAAGTTGCAAGTTACTATGTAGGAACAAGTTTGTATAGGTATTTCAAAGATGCCCAGAACTGAGCTAAACTTGGTATGTGTCCAACTCCTAGAAATAATTTCATGCCCCATCTCCCTTACTTCCAGCTAGTAGGGATCACATAGTTCCTAACAATGTTTTGACACAGATTACCAATTCGGGCATTCAGAACCTATAGCACGTTGGTTTTCACCAAGCACTTTCTCATTCCAAGTAGCAAGTTACTATGTAGGAACAAGTTTGTACAGGACTTTCAAAGATCCCATTACAGAGTTTAAGTGGGTATTTCTCCAACTCCTAGAAATAACTTCATGACCCATCTCCCTTACTTCCACCTGGTGAGGATCACATAATTCCTAACAAAGTTTTGACAGATTCCCAATTCGGGCATTCAGAACATATAGCACGTTGCTTTAAGCAAGCACTTTCTCATTCCAAGTAGCAAGTTACCATGCAGGAACAAGTTTGTATAGGACTTTCAAAGATCGCCAGAACAGAGCTAAAGTGGGTATGTCTCCAACTCCTAGAAATAACTTCATGCCCCATCTCCCTTACTTCCAGCTAGTCAGGATCACATAATTCCTAACAAAGTTTTGACACAGATTCCCAATTCGGGCATTCAGTACATATAGCACGTATCTTTAAGCAAGCGCTTTCTCATTCTAACTAGCAAGATACTATCTAGGAAGAAGTTTGTATAGGAGTTTCAAAGATCCCCAGAACAGAGCTAAAGAGGGTAAGACTCCAAATCCTAGAAATAACTTCATGCCCCATCTCCCTTACTTCCAGGTAGTAGGGATCACATAATTCCTTACAAAGTTTTCACACAGAATCCCAATTTGGGCATTCAGAACATATAGCACGTCGCTTTAAGCAAGTACTTTCTCATTCCAAGTAGCAAGTTACTATGTAGGAACAAGTTTGTATAGGTATTTCAAAGATGCCCAGAACTCAGCTAAACTTGGTATGTCTCCAACTCCTAGAAATATCTTCATGCACCATCTCCCTTACTTCCAGCTAGTAAGGATCACATAATTCCCAACAAAGTTTGGACACAGATTCCCAATATTGACATTCAGAACATATAGCATGTTGCTGTAAGCAAGCACCTTCTCATGCCAAGTTGCAAGTTACTATCTAGGAACAAGTTTGTATATGACATTCAAAGATCCCCCGAACTGAGCTAAAGTGGGTATGTCTCCAACCCCTAGAAATAACTTCAAGCCCCATCTCCCTTACTTCCAGCTAGTAGGGATCACATAATTCCTAACAAAGTTTTGACACAGATTCCCAATTCCGGCATTCAGAACATATAGCACGTTGCTTTAAGCAAGCACTTTCTCATTCCAATTTGCATGATTCTTTTAAGGAACAAGATTGTATAGGACTTTCAAAGATCCCCAGAATCGAGCTAAAGTGTGTATGTCTCCAACTCCTAGAAATAACTTCATGCCCCATCTCCCTTACTTCCAGCTAGTGAGGATCACATAATCCCTAACAAAGTTTTGGCACAGATTCCCATTACGGGCATTCAGAACATATAGCACGTTGCTGTAAGCAAGCACTTTCTCATTCTAACTAGCAAGTTACTATCTAGGAACAAGTTTGTATAGGACTTTCAAAGATGCCCAGAAGTAAGCTAAAGTGGGTATGTCTTCAACTCTTAGAAATAACTTCATGCCCCATCTCCCTTGCTTCCAGCTAGTAAGGATCACATAATTCCTAACAAAGTTTTGACACAGATTCCCATTTCGGGCATTCAGAACATGTAGCACGTTGCTTTAAGCAAGCACTTTCTCATTCCAAATAGCAAGTTACTATGCAGGAACAAGTTTGTATAGGACTTTCAAAGATCACCAGATCAGAGCTAAAGTGGGTATGTCTCCAACTTCTAAAAATAATTTCATGCCCCATCTTCCTTACTTCCAGCTAGTAAGGATCACATAATTCCTAACAAATTTTTGACACAGATTCCCAATTTGGGCATTCACAACATATAGCACGTTGCTGTAAGCAAGCACTTTCTTGTTCCATGTTGCAAGATACTTTTAAGGAACAAGATTGTATAGGACTTTCAAAGATCCCCAGAGCTGAGCTAAAGTCTGTATATCTCCAACTCCTAGAAATAACTTCATCGCCCATCTCCCTTACTTCCAGCTACTATGGATCACATAATTCCTAACAAAGTTTTGACACAGATTCCCATTACGGGCATTCAGAGCATTTAGCAAGTTGCTGTAAACAAGCACCTTCTCATTCCAAGTTGCAAATTACTATGTAGGAACAAGTTTGTATAGGACTTTCAAAGATCCCCAGAATTGAGCTAAATTGGGTATGTCTCCAACTCCTAGAAATAACTTCATGCCCCATCTCCCTTACTTCCAGCTAGTAAGGATCACATAATTCCTAACAAAGTTTTCGCACAGATTCCCATTTCGGGCATTCAGAACATAGAGCACGTTGCTGTAAGCAAGCACTTTCTCATTCAAAGTTGCAAGTTACTATCTAGGAACAAATTTGTACAGGACTTTCAAAGATCGCCAGAACAGAGCTAAAGTGGGTATGTCTCCAACTCCTAGAAATGACTTCATGCCCCATCTCCCTTAGATCCAGCTAGTCAGGATCACATAATTCCTAACAAAATTTTGGCACAGATTCCAAATTCGGGCATTAGGAACATATAGCACGTTGCTTTAAGCAAGCACTTTCTCATTCTAACTAGCAAGTTACTATGTAGGAACAAGTTTGTATAGGACTTTCAAAGATCCCCAGAAGTGAGTAAATGTGGGTATGTCTCCAACTCCTAGAAATAACTTCATGCCCCATCTCCCTTACTTCCAGCTAGTAGGGATCACATAGTTCCTAACAATGTTTTGACCCATATTACCAATTCGGGCATTCAGAACCTATAGCACGTTGCTTTCAGCAAGCACTTTCTCATTCCAAGTAGCAAGTTACTATGCAGGAACAAGTTTGTATAGTACTTTCAAAGATCCCAGAACTGAGCTAAAGTGGGTAAGTCTCCAACTCCAAGAAATAACTTCATGCCCCATCTTCCTTACTTCCAGCTAGTAGGGAATAAATAATTCCTAACAAAGTTTTGACACAGATTCCCATTTCGGGCATTCAGAACATATAGCACGTTGCTGTAATCAAGCACTTTCTCATTCAAAGTTGCAAGTTGCTATTTAGGAACAAGTTTGTGTAGGACTTTCCAAGATCCCCAGAACAGAGCTAAAGTGGGTATGTCTCCAACTCCTAGAAATAACTTCATGCACCATCTCCCTTACTTCCAGCTAGTCAGGATCACATAATTCCTAACAAAGTTTTGACACAGATTCCCATTTCGGGCATTCAGAACATATAGCACGTTGCTTTAAGCAAGCACTTTCTCATTCCATGTATCTAGTTACTATGTAGGAACAAGTTTGTATAGGACTTTCAAAGATCCCTAGAACTGAGCTAAAGAGGGTATGTCTCCAACTCCTAGAAATAACTCCATGCCCCATCTCCCTTATTTCCAGCTAGTAGGGATAACATAATTCCTAACAAAGTTTTGACACAGATTCCCAATACTGGCATTCAAAACATATACCATGTTGCTTTAAGCAAGCACTTTCTCATTCTAAGTTGCATGTTACTATGTAGGAACAAGTTTGTATAGGACTTTCAAAGATCCCCAGAACTGAGCTAAAGTGGGTATGTCTCCAACTCCTAGAAATAACTTCATGCCCCATCTCCCTTACTTCCAGCTAGTAAGGATCACATAATTCCTAACAAAGTTTTGACACAGATTACCAATATGGGCATTCAGAACATATACCTCGTTGCTGTAAGCAAGCACCTTCTCATTCCAAGTTGCAAGTTACTATCTTGGAACAAGTTTGTATAGGATATTCAAAGATCCCCAGAACTGAGCTAAAGTGGGTATGTCTCCAACTCCTAGAAATAACTTCATGCCCCATGTCCCTTACTTCTAGCTAGTCAGGATCACATAATTCTTAACAAATTTTTGACACAGATTCCCAATTCGGGTATTCAGAACATATAGTACGTTGCTTTAAGCCAGAACTTTCTCATTCCAAGTAGCAAGTTACTATGTAGGAACAAGTTTGTATAGGACTTTCAAAGATCCCCAGAACTGAGCAAAAGTGTGTTTGTCTCCAACTCCTAGAAATAACTTCATGCCCCATCTCCCTTACTTCCAGCTAATAAGGATCACAAAATTCCTAACAAAGTTTTGACACAGATTCCCATTTCGAGCATTCAGAACATATAGCACGATGCTGTAATCAAACACTTTCTCATTCAAAGTTGCAAGTTACTATCTAGGAACAAGTTTGTATAGGACTTTCAAAGATCCCCAGAAGTGAGCAAATGTGGGTATGTCTCCAACTCCTAGAAATAACTTCATGCCCCATCTCCCTTACTTCCAGCTAGTAGGGATCACATAGTTCCTAACAATGTTTTGACACAGATTACCAATTCGGGCATTCAGAACCTATAGCACGTTGGTTTTCACCAAGCACTTTCTCATTCCAAGTAGCAAGTTACTATGTAGGAACAAGTTTGTACAGGACTTTCAAAGATCCCATTACAGAGCTTAAGTGGGTATTTCTCCAACTCCTAGAAATAACTTCATGCCCCATCTCCCTTACTTCCACCTGGTGAGGATCACATAATTCCTAACAAAGTTTTGACAGATTCCCAATTCGGGCATTCAGAACATATAGCACGTTGCTTTAAGCAAGCACTTTCTCATTCCAAGTAGCAAGTTACCATGCAGGAACAAGTTTGTATAGGACTTTCAAAGATCGCCAGAACAGAGCTAAAGTGGGTATGTCTCCAACTCCTAGAAATAACTTCATGCCCCATCTCCCTTACTTCCAGCTAGTCAGGATCACATAATTCCTAACAAAGTTTTGACACAGATTCCCAATTCGGGCATTCAGTACATATAGCACGTATCTTTAAGCAAGCGCTTTCTCATTCTAACTAGCAAGATACTATCTAGGAAGAAGTTTGTATAGGAGTTTCAAAGATCCCCAGAACAGAGCTAAAGAGGGTAAGACTCCAAATCCTAGAAATAACTTCATGCCCCATCTCCCTTACTTCCAGGTAGTAGGGATCACATAATTCCTTACAAAGTTTTCACACAGAATCCCAATTTGGGCATTCAGAACATATAGCATGTCGCTTTAAGCAAGTACTTTCTCATTCCAAGTAGCAAGTTACTATGTAGGAACAAGTTTGTATAGGTATTTCAAAGATGCCCAGAACTCAGCTAAACTTGGTATGTCTCCAACTCCTAGAAATATCTTCATGCACCATCTCCCTTACTTCCAGCTAGTAAGGATCACATAATTCCCAACAAAGTTTGGACACAGATTCCCAATATTGACATTCAGAACATATAGCATGTTGCTGTAAGCAAGCACCTTCTCATGCCAAGTTGCAAGTTACTATCTAGGAACAAGTTTGTATATGACATTCAAAGATCCCCCGAACTGAGCTAAAGTGGGTATGTCTCCAACCCCTAGAAATAACTTCAAGCCCCATCTCCCTTACTTCCAGCTAGTAGGGATCACATAGTTCCTAACAATGTTTTGACACAGATTACCAATTCGGGCATTCAGAACCTATAGCACGTTGGTTTTCACCAAGCACTTTCTCATTCCAAGTAGCAAGTTACTATGTAGGAACAAGTTTGTACAGGACTTTCAAAGATCCCATTACAGAGCTTAAGTGGGTATTTCTCCAACTCCTAGAAATAACTTCATGACCCATCTCCCTTACTTCCACCTGGTGAGGATCACATAATTCCTAACAAAGTTTTGACAGATTCCCAATTCGGGCATTCAGAACATATAGCACGTTGCTTTAAGCAAGCACTTTCTCATTCCAAGTAGCAAGTTACCATGCAGGAACAAGTTTGTATAGGACTTTCAAAGATCGCCAGAACAGAGCTAAAGTGGGTATGTCTCCAACTCCTAGAAATAACTTCATGCCCCATCTCCCTTACTTCCAGCTAGTCAGGATCACATAATTCCTAACAAAGTTTTGACACAGATTCCCAATTCGGGCATTCAGTACATATAGCACGTATCTTTAAGCAAGCGCTTTCTCATTCTAACTAGCAAGATACTATCTAGGAAGAAGTTTGTATAGGAGTTTCAAAGATCCCCAGAACAGAGCTAAAGAGGGTAAGACTCCAAATCCTAGAAATAACTTCATGCCCCATCTCCCTTACTTCCAGGTAGTAGGGATCACATAATTCCTTACAAAGTTTTCACACAGAATCCCAATTTGGGCATTCAGAACATATAGCACGTCGCTTTAAGCAAGTACTTTCTCATTCCAAGTAGCAAGTTACTATGTAGGAACAAGTTTGTATAGGTATTTCAAAGATGCCCAGAACTCAGCTAAACTTGGTATGTCTCCAACTCCTAGAAATATCTTCATGCACCATCTCCCTTACTTCCAGCTAGTAAGGATCACATAATTCCCAACAAAGTTTGGACACAGATTCCCAATATTGACATTCAGAACATATAGCATGTTGCTGTAAGCAAGCACCTTCTCATGCCAAGTTGCAAGTTACTATCTAGGAACAAGTTTGTATATGACATTCAAAGATCCCCCGAACTGAGCTAAAGTGGGTATGTCTCCAACCCCTAGAAATAACTTCAAGCCCCATCTCCCTTACTTCCAGCTAGTAGGGATCACATAATTCCTAACAAAGTTTTGACACAGATTCCCAATTCCGGCATTCAGAACATATAGCACGTTGCTTTAAGCAAGCACTTTCTCATTCCAATTTGCATGATTCTTTTAAGGAACAAGATTGTATAGGACTTTCAAAGATCCCCAGAATCGAGCTAAAGTGTGTATGTCTCCAACTCCTAGAAATAACTTCATGCCCCATCTCCCTTACTTCCAGCTAGTGAGGATCACATAATCCCTAACAAAGTTTTGGCACAGATTCCCATTACGGGCATTCAGAACATATAGCACGTTGCTGTAAGCAAGCACTTTCTCATTCTAACTAGCAAGTTACTATCTAGGAACAAGTTTGTATAGGACTTTCAAAGATGCCCAGAAGTAAGCTAAAGTGGGTATGTCTTCAACTCTTAGAAATAACTTCATGCCCCATCTCCCTTGCTTCCAGCTAGTAAGGATCACATAATTCCTAACAAAGTTTTGACACAGATTCCCATTTCGGGCATTCAGAACATGTAGCACGTTGCTTTAAGCAAGCACTTTCTCATTCCAAATAGCAAGTTACTATGTAGGAACAAGTTTGTATAGGACTTTCAAAGATCACCAGAACAGAGCTAAAGTGGGTATGTCTCCAACTTCTAAAAATAATTTCATGCCCCATCTTCCTTACTTCCAGCTAGTAAGGATCACATAATTCCTAACAAATTTTTGACACAGATTCCCAATTTGGGCATTCACAACATATAGCACGTTGCTGTAAGCAAGCACTTTCTTGTTCCATGTTGCAAGATACTTTTAAGGAACAAGATTGTATAGGACTTTCAAAGATCCCCAGAGCTGAGCTAAAGTCTGTATATCTCCAACTCCTAGAAATAACTTCATCGCCCATCTCCCTTACTTCCAGCTACTAAGGATCACATAATTCCTAACAAAGTTTTGACACAGATTCCCATTACGGGCATTCAGAGCATTTAGCAAGTTGCTGTAAACAAGCACCTTCTCATTCCAAGTTGCAAATTACTATGTAGGAACAAGTTTGTATAGGACTTTCAAAGATCCCCAGAATTGAGCTAAATTGGGTATGTCTCCAACTCCTAGAAATAACTTCATGCCCCATCTCCCTTACTTCCAGCTAGTAAGGATCACATAATTCCTAACAAAGTTTTCGCACAGATTCCCATTTCGGGCATTCAGAACATAGAGCACGTTGCTGTAAGCAAGCACTTTCTCATTCAAAGTTGCAAGTTACTATCTAGGAACAAATTTGTACAGGACTTTCAAAGATCGCCAGAACAGAGCTAAAGTGGGTATGTCTCCAACTCCTAGAAATGACTTCATGCCCCATCTCCCTTAGATCCAGCTAGTCAGGATCACATAATTCCTAACAAAATTTTGGCACAGATTCCAAATTCGGGCATTCAGAACATATAGCACGTTGCTTTAAGCAAGCACTTTCTCATTCTAACTAGCAAGTTACTATGTAGGAACAAGTTTGTATAGGACTTTCAAAGATCCCCAGAAGTGAGTAAATGTGGGTATGTCTCCAACTCCTAGAAATAACTTCATGCCCCATCTCCCTTACTTCCAGCTAGTAGGGATCACATAGTTCCTAACAATGTTTTGACCCATATTACCAATTCGGGCATTCAGAACCTATAGCACGTTGCTTTCAGCAAGCACTTTCTCATTCCAAGTAGCAAGTTACTATGCAGGAACAAGTTTGTATAGTACTTTCAAAGATCCCAGAACTGAGCTAAAGTGGGTAAGTCTCCAACTCCAAGAAATAACTTCATGCCCCATCTTCCTTACTTCCAGCTAGTAGGGAATAAATAATTCCTAACAAAGTTTTGACACAGATTCCCATTTCGGGCATTCAGAACATATAGCACGTTGCTGTAATCAAGCACTTTCTCATTCAAAGTTGCAAGTTGCTATTTAGGAACAAGTTTGTGTAGGACTTTCCAAGATCCCCAGAACAGAGCTAAAGTGGGTATGTCTCCAACTCCTAGAAATAACTTCATGCACCATCTCCCTTACTTCCAGCTAGTCAGGATCACATAATTCCTAACAAAGTTTTGACACAGATTCCCATTTCGGGCATTCAGAACATATAGCACGTTGCTTTAAGCAAGCACTTTCTCATTCCATGTATCTAGTTACTATGTAGGAACAAGTTTGTATAGGACTTTCAAAGATCCCTAGAACTGAGCTAAAGAGGGTATGTCTCCAACTCCTAGAAATAACTCCATGCCCCATCTCCCTTATTTCCAGCTAGTAGGGATCACATAATTCCTAACAAAGTTTTGACACAGATTCCCAATACTGGCATTCAAAACATATACCATGTTGCTTTAAGCAAGCACTTTCTCATTCTAAGTTGCATGTTACTATGTAGGAACAAGTTTGTATAGGACTTTCAAAGATCCCCAGAACTGAGCTAAAGTGGGTATGTCTCCAACTCCTAGAAATAACTTCATGCCCCATCTCCCTTACTTCCAGCTAGTAAGGATCACATAATTCCTAACAAAGTTTTGACACAGATTACCAATATGGGCATTCAGAACATATACCTCGTTGCTGTAAGCAAGCACCTTCTCATTCCAAGTTGCAAGTTACTATCTTGGAACAAGTTTGTATAGGATATTCAAAGATCCCCAGAACTGAGCTAAAGTGGGTATGTCTCCAACTCCTAGAAATAACTTCATGCCCCATGTCCCTTACTTCTAGCTAGTCAGGATCACATAATTCTTAACAAATTTTTGACACAGATTCCCAATTCGGGTATTCAGAACATATAGTACGTTGCTTTAAGCCAGAACTTTCTCATTCCAAGTAGCAAGTTACTATGTAGGAACAAGTTTGTATAGGACTTTCAAAGATCCCCAGAACTGAGCAAAAGTGTGTTTGTCTCCAACTCCTAGAAATAACTTCATGCCCCATCTCCCTTACTTCCAGCTAATAAGGATCACAAAATTCCTAACAAAGTTTTGACACAGATTCCCATTTCGAGCATTCAGAACATATAGCACGATGCTGTAATCAAACACTTTCTCATTCAAAGTTGCAAGTTACTATCTAGGAACAAGTTTGTATAGGACTTTCAAAGATCCCCAGAAGTGAGCAAATGTGGGTATGTCTCCAACTCCTAGAAATAACTTCATGCCCCATCTCCCTTACTTCCAGCTAGTAGGGATCACATAGTTCCTAACAATGTTTTGACACAGATTACCAATTCGGGCATTCAGAACCTATAGCACGTTGGTTTTCACCAAGCACTTTCTCATTCCAAGTAGCAAGTTACTATGTAGGAACAAGTTTGTACAGGACTTTCAAAGATCCCATTACAGAGCTTAAGTGGGTATTTCTCCAACTCCTAGAAATAACTTCATGCCCCATCTCCCTTACTTCCACCTGGTGAGGATCACATAATTCCTAACAAAGTTTTGACAGATTCCCAATTCGGGCATTCAGAACATATAGCACGTTGCTTTAAGCAAGCACTTTCTCATTCCAAGTAGCAAGTTACCATGCAGGAACAAGTTTGTATAGGACTTTCAAAGATCGCCAGAACAGAGCTAAAGTGGGTATGTCTCCAACTCCTAGAAATAACTTCATGCCCCATCTCCCTTACTTCCAGCTAGTCAGGATCACATAATTCCTAACAAAGTTTTGACACAGATTCCCAATTCGGGCATTCAGTACATATAGCACGTATCTTTAAGCAAGCGCTTTCTCATTCTAACTAGCAAGATACTATCTAGGAAGAAGTTTGTATAGGAGTTTCAAAGATCCCCAGAACAGAGCTAAAGAGGGTAAGACTCCAAATCCTAGAAATAACTTCATGCCCCATCTCCCTTACTTCCAGGTAGTAGGGATCACATAATTCCTTACAAAGTTTTCACACAGAATCCCAATTTGGGCATTCAGAACATATAGCACGTCGCTTTAAGCAAGTACTTTCTCATTCCAAGTAGCAAGTTACTATGTAGGAACAAGTTTGTATAGGTATTTCAAAGATGCCCAGAACTCAGCTAAACTTGGTATGTCTCCAACTCCTAGAAATATCTTCATGCACCATCTCCCTTACTTCCAGCTAGTAAGGATCACATAATTCCCAACAAAGTTTGGACACAGATTCCCAATATTGACATTCAGAACATATAGCATGTTGCTGTAAGCAAGCACCTTCTCATGCCAAGTTGCAAGTTACTATCTAGGAACAAGTTTGTATATGACATTCAAAGATCCCCCGAACTGAGCTAAAGTGGGTATGTCTCCAACCCCTAGAAATAACTTCAAGCCCCATCTCCCTTACTTCCAGCTAGTAGGGATCACATAATTTCTAACAAAGTTTTGACACAGATTCCCAATTCCGGCATTCAGAACATATAGCACGTTGCTTTAAGCAAGCACTTTCTCATTCCAATTTGCATGATTCTTTTAAGGAACAAGATTGTATAGGACTTTCAAAGATCCCCAGAATCGAGCTAAAGTGTGTATGTCTCCAACTCCTAGAAATAACTTCATGCCCCATCTCCCTTACTTCCAGCTAGTGAGGATCACATAATCCCTAACAAAGTTTTGGCACAGATTCCCATTACGGGCATTCAGAACATATAGCACGTTGCTGTAAGCAAGCACTTTCTCATTCTAACTAGCAAGTTACTATCTAGGAACAAGTTTGTATAGGACTTTCAAAGATGCCCAGAAGTAAGCTAAAGTGGGTATGTCTTCAACTCTTAGAAATAACTTCATGCCCCATCTCCCTTGCTTCCAGCTAGTAAGGATCACATAATTCCTAACAAAGTTTTGACACAGATTCCCATTTCGGGCATTCAGAACATGTAGCACGTTGCTTTAAGCAAGCACTTTCTCATTCCAAATAGCAAGTTACTATGCAGGAACAAGTTTGTATAGGACTTTCAAAGATCACCAGAACAGAGCTAAAGTGGGTATGTCTCCAACTTCTAAAAATAATTTCATGCCCCATCTTCCTTACTTCCAGCTAGTAAGGATCACATAATTCCTAACAAATTTTTGACACAGATTCCCAATTTGGGCATTCACAACATATAGCACGTTGCTGTAAGCAAGCACTTTCTTGTTCCATGTTGCAAGATACTTTTAAGGAACAAGATTGTATAGGACTTTCAAAGATCCCCAGAGCTGAGCTAAAGTCTGTATATCTCCAACTCCTAGAAATAACTTCATCGCCCATCTCCCTTACTTCCAGCTACTAAGGATCACATAATTCCTAACAAAGTTTTGACACAGATTCCCATTACGGGCATTCAGAGCATTTAGCAAGTTGCTGTAAACAAGCACCTTCTCATTCCAAGTTGCAAATTACTATGTAGGAACAAGTTTGTATAGGACTTTCAAAGATCCCCAGAATTGAGCTAAATTGGGTATGTCTCCAACTCCTAGAAATAACTTCATGCCCCATCTCCCTTACTTCCAGCTAGTAAGGATCACATAATTCCTAACAAAGTTTTCGCACAGATTCCCATTTCGGGCATTCAGAACATAGAGCACGTTGCTGTAAGCAAGCACTTTCTCATTCAAAGTTGCAAGTTACTATCTAGGAACAAATTTGTACAGGACTTTCAAAGATCGCCAGAACAGAGCTAAAGTGGGTATGTCTCCAACTCCTAGAAATGACTTCATGCCCCATCTCCCTTAGATCCAGCTAGTCAGGATCACATAATTCCTAACAAAATTTTGGCACAGATTCCAAATTCGGGCATTCAGAACATATAGCACGTTGCTTTAAGCAAGCACTTTCTCATTCTAACTAGCAAGTTACTATGTAGGAACAAGTTTGTATAGGACTTTCAAAGATCCCCAGAAGTGAGTAAATGTGGGTATGTCTCCAACTCCTAGAAATAACTTCATGCCCCATCTCCCTTACTTCCAGCTAGTAGGGATCACATAGTTCCTAACAATGTTTTGACCCATATTACCAATTCGGGCATTCAGAACCTATAGCACGTTGCTTTCAGCAAGCACTTTCTCATTCCAAGTAGCAAGTTACTATGCAGGAGCAAGTTTGTATAGTACTTTCAAAGATCCCAGAACTGAGCTAAAGTGGGTAAGTCTCCAACTCCAAGAAATAACTTCATGCCCCATCTTCCTTACTTCCAGCTAGTAGGGAATAAATAATTCCTAACAAAGTTTTGACACAGATTCCCATTTCGGGCATTCAGAACATATAGCACGTTGCTGTAATCAAGCACTTTCTCATTCAAAGTTGCAAGTTGCTATTTAGGAACAAGTTTGTGTAGGACTTTCCAAGATCCCCAGAACAGAGCTAAAGTGGGTATGTCTCCAACTCCTAGAAATAACTTCATGCACCATCTCCCTTACTTCCAGCTAGTCAGGATCACATAATTCCTAAAAAAGTTTTGACACAGATTCCCATTTCGGGCATTCAGAACATATAGCACGTTGCTTTAAGCAAGCACTTTCTCATTCCATGTATCTAGTTACTATGTAGGAACAAGTTTGTATAGGACTTTCAAAGATCCCTAGAACTGAGCTAAAGAGGGTATGTCTCCAACTCCTAGAAATAACTCCATGCCCCATCTCCCTTATTTCCAGCTAGTAGGGATCACATAATTCCTAACAAAGTTTTGACACAGATTCCCAATACTGGCATTCAAAACATATACCATGTTGCTTTAAGCAAGCACTTTCTCATTCTAAGTTGCATGTTACTATGTAGGAACAAGTTTGTATAGGACTTTCAAAGATCCCCAGAACTGAGCTAAAGTGGGTATGTCTCCAACTCCTAGAAATAACTTCATGCCCCATCTCCCTTACTTCCAGCTAGTAAGGATCACATAATTCCTAACAAAGTTTTGACACAGATTACCAATATGGGCATTCAGAACATATACCTCGTTGCTGTAAACAAGCACCTTCTCATTCCAAGTTGCAAGTTACTATCTTGGAACAAGTTTGTATAGGATATTCAAAGATCCCCAGAACTGAGCTAAAGTGGGTATGTCTCCAACTCCTAGAAATAACTTCATGCCCCATGTCCCTTACTTCTAGCTAGTCAGGATCACATAATTCTTAACAAATTTTTGACACAGATTCCCAATTCGGGTATTCAGAACATATAGTACGTTGCTTTAAGCCAGAACTTTCTCATTCCAAGTAGCAAGTTACTATGTAGGAACAAGTTTGTATAGGACTTTCAAAGATCCCCAGAACTGAGCAAAAGTGTGTTTGTCTCCAACTCCTAGAAATAACTTCATGCCCCATCTCCCTTACTTCCAGCTAATAAGGATCACAAAATTCCTAACAAAGTTTTGACACAGATTCCCATTTCGAGCATTCAGAACATATAGCACGATGCTGTAATCAAACACTTTCTCATTCAAAGTTGCAAGTTACTATCTAGGAACAAGTTTGTATAGGACTTTCAAAGATCCCCAGAAGTGAGCAAATGTGGGTATGTCTCCAACTCCTAGAAATAACTTCATGCCCCATCTCCCTTACTTCCAGCTAGTAGGGATCACATAGTTCCTAACAATGTTTTGACACAGATTACCAATTCGGGCATTCAGAACCTATAGCACGTTGGTTTTCACCAAGCACTTTCTCATTCCAAGTAGCAAGTTACTATGTAGGAACAAGTTTGTACAGGACTTTCAAAGATCCCATTACAGAGCTTAAGTGGGTATTTCTCCAACTCCTAGAAATAACTTCATGCCCCATCTCCCTTACTTCCACCTGGTGAGGATCACATAATTCCTAACAAAGTTTTGACAGATTCCCAATTCGGGCATTCAGAACATATAGCACGTTGCTTTAAGCAAGCACTTTCTCATTCCAAGTAGCAAGTTACCATGCAGGAACAAGTTTGTATAGGACTTTCAAAGATCGCCAGAACAGAGCTAAAGTGGGTATGTCTCCAACTCCTAGAAATAACTTCATGCCCCATCTCCCTTACTTCCAGCTAGTCAGGATCACATAATTCCTAACAAAGTTTTGACACAGATTCCCAATTCGGGCATTCAGTACATATAGCACGTATCTTTAAGCAAGCGCTTTCTCATTCTAACTAGCAAGATACTATCTAGGAAGAAGTTTGTATAGGAGTTTCAAAGATCCCCAGAACAGAGGTAAAGAGGGTAAGACTCCAAATCCTAGAAATAACTTCATGCCCCATCTACCTTACTTCCAGGTAGTAGGGATCACATAATTCCTTACAAAGTTTTCACACAGAATCCCAATTTGGGCATTCAGAACATATAGCATGTCGCTTTAAGGAAGTACTTTCTCATTCCAAGTAGCAAGTTACTATGTAGGAACAAGTTTGTATAGGTATTTCAAAGATGCCCAGAACTCAGCTAAACTTGGTATGTCTCCAACTCCTAGAAATATCTTCATGCACCATCTCCCTTACTTCCAGCTAGTAAGGATCACATAATTCCCAACAAAGTTTGGACACAGATTCCCAATATTGACATTCAGAACATATAGCATGTTGCTGTAAGCAAGCACCTTCTCATGCCAAGTTGCAAGTTACTATCTAGGAACAAGTTTGTATATGACATTCAAAGATCCCCCGAACTGAGCTAAAGTGGGTATGTCTCCAACCCCTAGAAATAACTTCAAGCCCCATCTCCCTTACTTCCAGCTAGTAGGGTTCACATAATTCCTAACAAAGTTTTGACACAGATTCCCAATTCGGGCATTCAGAACATATAGCACGTTGCTTTAAGCAAGCACTTTCTCATTCCAATTTGCATGATACTTTTAAGGAACAAGATTGTATAGGACTTTCAAAGATCCCCAGAATCGAGCTAAAGTGTGTATGTCTCCAACTCCTAGAAATAACTTCATGCCCCATGTCCCTTACTTCCAGCTAGTGAGGATCACATAATCCCTAACAAAGTTTTGGCACAGATTCCCATTACGGGCATTCAGAACATATAGCACGTTGCTGTAAGCAAGCACTTTCTGATTCTAACTAGCAAGTTACTATCTAGGAACAAGTTTGTATAGGACTTTCAAAGATGCCCAGAAGTAAGCTAAAGTGGGTATGTCTTCAACTCCTAGAAATAACTTCATGCCCCATCTCCCTTGCTTCCAGCTAGTAAGGATCACATAATTCCTAACAAAGTTTTGACACAGATTCCCATTTCGGGCATTCAGAACATGTAGCACGTTGCTTTAAGCAAGCACTTTCTCATTCCAAATAGCAAGTTACTATGCAGGAACAAGTTTGTATAGGACTTTCAAAGATCACCAGAACAGAGCTAAAGTGGGTATGTCTCCAACTTCTAAAAATAATTTCATGCCCCATCTTCCTTACTTCCAGCTAGTAAGGATCACATAATTCCTAACAAATTTTTGACACAGATTCCCAATTTGGGCATTCACAACATATAGCACGTTGCTGTAAGCAAGCACTTTCTTATTCCATGTTGCAAGATACTTTTAAGGAACAAGATTGTATAGGACTTTCAAAGATCCCCAGTACTGAGCTAAAGTCTGTATATCTCCAACTCCTAGAAATAACTTCATCGCCCATCTCCCTTACTTCCAGCTACTAAGGATCACATAATTCCTAACAAAGTTTTGACACAGATTCCGATTACGGGCATTCAGAGCATTTAGCAAGTTGCTGTAAACAAGCACCTTCTCATTCCAAGTTGCAAATTACTATGTAGGAACAAGTTTGTATAGGACTTTCAAAGATCCCCAGAATTGAGCTAAATTGGGTATGTCTCCAACTCCTAGAAATAACTTCATGCCCCATCTCCCTTACTTCCAGCTAGTAAGGATCACATAATTCCTAACAAAGTTTTCGCACAGATTCCCATTTCGGGCATTCAGAACATAGAGCACGTTGCTGTAAGCAAGCACTTTCTCATTCAAAGTTGCTAGTTACTATCTAGGAACAAATTTGTACAGGACTTTCAAAGATCGCCAGAACAGAGCTAAAGTGGGTATGTCTCCAACTCCTAGAAATGACTTCATGCCCCATCTCCCTTAGATCCAGCTAGTCAGGATCACATAATTCCTAACAAAATTTTGGCACAGATTCCCAATTCGGGCATTCAGAACATATAGCACGTTGCTTTAAGCAAGCACTTTCTCATTCTAACTAGCAAGTTACTATGTAGGAACAAGTTTGTATAGGACTTTCAAAGATCCCCAGAAGTGAGTAAATGTGGGTATGTCTCCAACTCTTAGAAATAACTTCATGCCCCATCTCCCTTACTTCCAGCTAGTAGGGATCACATAGTTCCTAACAATGTTTTGACCCAGATTACCAATTCGGGCATTCAGAACCTATAGCACGTTGCTTTCAGCAAGCACTTTCTCATTCCAAGTAGCAAGTTACTATGTAGGAACAAGTTTGTACAGGACTTTCAAAGATCCCATTACAGAGCTTAAGTGGGTATGTCTCCAACTCCTAGAAATAACTTCATGCCCCATCTCACTTACTTCCACCTGGTAAGGATCACATAATTCCTAACAAAGTTTTGACAGATTCCCAATTCGGGCATTCAGAACATATAGCACGTTGCTTTAAGCAAGCACTTTCTCATTCCAAGTAGCAAGTTACCATGCAGGAACAAGTTTGTATAGGACTTTCAAAGATCGCCAGAACAGAGCTAAAGTGGGTATGTCTCCAACTCCTAGAAATAACTTCATCCCCCATCTCTCTTACTTCCAGCTAGTCAGGATCACATAATTCCTAACAAAGTTTTGACACAGATTCCCAATTCGGGCATTCAGTATATATAGCACGTATCTTTAAGCAAGCGCTTTCTCATTCTAACTAGCAAGATACTATCTAGGAAGAAGTTTGTATAGGAGTTTCAAAGATCCCCAGAACAGAGTTAAAGAGGGTAAGACTCCAAATCCTAGAAATAACTTCATGCCCCTGCTCCCTTACTTCCAGGTAGTAGGGATCACATAATTCCTAAAAAAATTTTGACACAGATTCTTAATTCGGGCATTCAGAACACATAGCACGTTGCTTTAAGCAAGCATTTTCTCATTCCAAGTTGCATGTTACTATGTCAGAACAAGTTTGTATAGGACTTTCAAAGATCCCCAGAACTGAGCCAAAGTGGGTATGTCTCCAACTCCTAGAAACAACTTCATGCCCCATCTCCCTTACTTCCAGCTAGTAAGGATCACATAATACCTAACAAAGTTTTGAACACAGATTCCCAATTCGGGCATTCAGAACATATAGCACGTTGCTGTAAGCAAGCACATTCTCATTCAAAGATGCAAGTTACTATATAGGAACAAGTTTGTATAGGTATTTCAAAGATGCCCAGAACTGAGCTAAACTTGGTATGTCTCCAACTCCTAGAAATAACTTCATGCCCCATGTCACTTACTTCCAGCTAGTAAGGATCACATAATTCCTAACAAAGTTTTGACACAGATTCCCACTTGGGGCATTGAGAACATATAGCACGTTGCTGTAAGCAAGCACATTCTCATTCAAAGTTGCAAGTTACTATGTAGGAACAAGTTTGTATAGGTATTTCAAAGATGCCCAGAACTGAGCTAAACTTGGTATGTCTCCATCTCCTAGAAATAACTTCATGACCCATCTCCCTTACTTCCAGCTAGTAAGGATCACATAATTCCTAACAAAATTTGACACAGATTCCCACTTCGGGCATTCAGAACATATAGCACGTTGCTGTAAGCAAGCACATTCTCATTCAAAGTTGCAAGTTACTATGTAGGAACAAGTTTGTATAGGTATTTCAAAGATGCCCAGAACTGAGCTAAACGTTGTATGACTCCGGCTCCTGGAAATAACTTCATGCCCCAACTCCCTTACTTCCAGCTTGTAAGGATCACATAATTCCTAACAAAGATTTGACACAGATTCCCAATTCGGGCATTCAGAACATATAGCACGTTGCTGTAAGCAAGCACATTCTCATTCAAAGTTGCAAGTTACTATGTAGGAACAAATTTGTATAGGTATTTCAAAGATGCCCAGAACTGAGCTAAACTTGGTATGTCTCCAGCTCTTAGAAATAACATCATGCCCCATCTCCCTTACTTCCATCTAGTAAGGATCACATAATTCCTAACAAAGTTTTGAGACAGATTCCCAATTCGGGCATTCAGAACATATAGCACAATGCTATAAGCAAGCACATTCTCATTCAAAGTAGCAAGTTACTATGTAGGAACATGTTTGTATAGGTATTTCAAAGATGCCCAGAACTGAGCTAATCGTTGTATGTGTCCAACCTCTAGAAATAACTTCATGCCCGATCTCCATTACTTCCATCTAGTAAGGATCACATAATTCCTACCAAAGTTTTGACACAGATTCCCAATTCGGGCATTCAGAACATATAGCACGTTGCTGTAAGCAAGCACATTCTCATTCAAAGTTGCAAGTTACTATGTAGGAACAAGTTTGTATAGGTATTTCAAAGATGCCCAGAACTGAGCTAAACTTGGTATGTGTCCAACTCCTAGAAATAACTTCATGCCCCAACTCCCTTACTTCCAGCTAGTAAGGATCACATAATTCCTAACAAAGTTTTGACACAGATTCCCAATTCGGGCATTCAGAACATATAGCACGTTGCTGTAAGCAAGCACATTCTCATTCAAAGTTGCAAGTTACTATGTAGGAACAAGTTTGTATAGGTATTTCAAAGATGCCCAGAACTGAGCTAAACTTGGTATGTGTCCAACCTCTAGAAATAACTTCATGCCCCATCTCCCATACTTCCAGCTAGTAAGGATCACATAATTCCTAACAAAGTTTTGACACAGATTCCCAAATCGGGCATTCAGAACATATAGCACGTTGCTGTAAGCAAGCACATTCTCATTCAAAGTTGCAAGTTACTATGTAGGAACAAGTTTGTATAGGTATTTCAAAGATGCCCAGAACTGAGCTAAACGTTGTATGTCTCCAACTCCTAGAAATAACTTCATGCCCCATCTCCCTTACTTCCAGCTAGTAAGGATCACATAATTCCTAACAAAGTTTTGAACACAGATTCCCAATTCGGGCATTCAGAACATATAGCACGTTGCTGTAAGCAAGCACATTCTCATTCAAAGATGCAAGTTACTATGTAGGAACAAGTTTGTATAGGTATTTCAAAGATGCCCAGAACTCAGCTAAACTTGGTATGTCTCCAAACCCTAGAAATAACTTCATGCCCCATCTCCCTTACTTCCAGCTAGTAAGGATCACATAATTCCTAACAAAGTTTTGACACAGATTCCCAATTCGGGCATTCAGAACATATAGCACGTTGCTGTAAGCAAGCACATTCTCATTCACAGTTGCAAGTTACTATGTAGGAACAGGTTTGTATAGGTATTTCAAAGATGCCCAGAACTGAGCTAAACTTGGTATGTCTCCAACTCCTAGAAATAACTTCATGCCCCATCTCCCTTACTTCCAGCTAGTAAGGATCACATAATTCCTAACAATGATTTGACACAGATTCCCAATTCGGGAATTCAGAACATATAGCACGTTGCTGTAAGCAAGCACATTCTCATTCAAAGTTGCAAGTTACTATGTAGGAACAAGTTTGTAAAGGTATTTCAAAGATGCCCAGAACTGAGCTAAACGTTGTATGTGTCCAACTCCTAGAAATAACTTCATGCCCCAACTCCCTTACTTCCAGCTAGTAAAGATCACATAATTCCTAACAAAGTTTTGACATAGATTCCCAATTCAGGCATTCAGAACATATAGCACGTTGCTTTAAGCAAGCACTTTCTTATTCCATGTTGCAAGATACTTTTAAGGAACAAGATTGTATAGGACTTTCAAAGATCCCCAGAACTGAGCTAAAGTCTGTATATCTCCAACTCCTAGAAATAACTTCATCGCCCATCTCCCTTACTTCCAGCTACTAAGGATCACATAATTCCTAACAAAGTTTTGACACAGATTCCCATTACGGGCATTCAGAACATTTAGCAAGTTGCTGTAAACAAGGACCTTCTCATTCCAAGTTGCAAATTACTCTGTAGGAACAAGTTTGTATAGGTCTTTCAAAGATCCCCAGAGTTGAGCTAAATTGGGTATGTCTCCAACTCCTAGAAATAACTTCATGCCCCATCTCCCTTACTTCCAGCTAGTAAGGATCACATAATTCCTAACAAAGTTTTGGCACAGATTCCCATTTCGGGCATTCAGAACATAGAGCACGTTGCTGTAAGCAAGCACTTTCTCATTCAAAGTTGCAAGTTACTATCTAGGAACAAATTTGTACAGGACTTTCAAAGATCGCCAGAACAGAGCTAAAGTGGGTATGTCTCCAACTCCTAGAAATGACTTCATGCCCCATCTCCCTTAGATCCAGCTAGTCAGGATCACATAATTCCTAACAAAATTTTGGCACAGATTCCCAATTCGGGCATTCAGAACATATAGCACGTTGCTTTAAGCAAGCACTTTCTCATTCTAACTAGCAAGTTACTATGTAGGAACAAGTTTGTATAGGACTTTCAAAGATCCCCAGAAGTGAGTAAATGTGGGTATGTCTCCAACTCCTAGAAATAACTTCATGCCCCATCTCCCTTACTTCCAGCTAGTAGGGATCACATAGTTCCTAACAATGTTTTGACCCAGATTACCAATTCGGGCATTCAGAACCTATAGCACGTTGCTTTCATCAAGCACTTTCTCATTCCAAGTAGCAAGTTACTATGTAGGAACAAGTTTGTACAGGACTTTCAAAGATCCCATTACAGAGCTTAAGTGGGTATGTCTCCAACTCCTAGAAATAACTTCATGCCCCATCTCACTTACTTCCACCTGGTTAGGATCACATAATTCCTAACAAAGTTTTGACAGATTCCCAATTCGGGCATTCAGAACATATAGCACGTTGCTTTAAGCAAGCACATTCTCATTCAAAGTTGCAAGTTACTATGTAGGAACAAGTTTCTATAGGTATTTCAAAGATGCCCAGAACTGAGCTTAACGTTGTATGTCTCCAACTCCCAGAAATAACTTCATGCCCCATGTCCCTTACTTCCAGCTAGTAAGGATCACATAATTTCTAACAAAGTTTTGACACAGATTCCCAAATCGGGCATTCAGAACATATAGCACGTTGCTGTAAGCAAGCACATTTGCATTCAAAGTTGCAAGTTACTATGTAGGAACAAGTTTGTAAAGGTATTTCAAAGATGCCCAGAACTGAGCTAAACGTTGTATTTCTCCAATTCCTAGAAATAACTTTATGCCCCATCACACTTACTTCCAGCTAGTAAGGATCACATAATTCCTAACAAAGTTTTGACACAGATTCCCAATTCGGGCATTCAGAACATATAGCACGTTGCTGTAAGCAAGCACATTCTCATTCACAGTTGCAAGTTACTATGTAGGAACAAGTTTGTATAGGTATTTCAAAGATGCCCAGAACTAAGCTAAACGTTGTATGAGTCCAACCTCTAGAAATAACTTCATGCCCCATCTCCCTTACTTCCAGCTAGTAAGGATCACATAATTCCTAACAAAGTTTTGACACAGATTCCCAATTCGGGCATTCAAAACATATAGCACAATGCTGTAAGCAAGCACATTCTCATTGAAAGTTGCAAGTTACTATGTAGGAACAAGTTTGTATAGGTATTTCAAAGATGCCCAGAACTGAGCTAAACTTGGTATGTCTCCAACTCCTAGAAATAACTTCATGCCCCATCTCCCTTACTTCCAGCTAGTAAGGATCACATAATTCCTAACAAAGTTTTGACACAGATTCCCACTTCGGGCATTCAGAACATATAGCACGTTGCTGTAAGCAAGCACATTCTCATTCAAAGTTGCAAGTTACTATGTTGGAACAAGTTTGTATAGGTATTTCAAAGATGCCCCGAACTGAGCTAAAGGTTGTATGTCTCCAACTCCTAGAAATAACTTCATGCCCCATCTCCCTTACTTCCAGCTAGTAAGGATCACATAATTCCTACCAAAGTTTTGACACAGATTCCCAATTCGGGCATTCAGAACATATAGCACGTTGCTGTAAGCAAGCACATTCTCATTCAAAGTTGCAAGTTACTATGTAGGAACAAGTTTGTATAGGTATTTCAAAGATGCCCAGAACTGAGCTAAACTTGGTATGTGTCCAACTCCTAGAAATAACTTCATGCCCCAACTCCCTTACTTCCAGCTAGTAAGGATCACATAATTCCTAACAAAGTTTTGACACAGATTCCCAATTCGGGCATTCAGAACATATAGCACGTTGCTGTAAGCAAGCACATTCTCATTCAAAGTTGCAAGTTACTATGTAGGAACAAGTTTGTATAGGTATTTCAAAGATGCCCAGAACTGAGCTAAACTTGGTATGTGTCCAACCTCTAGAAATAACTTCATGCCCCATCTCCCATACTTCCAGCTAGTAAGGATCACATAATTCCTAACAAAGTTTTGACACAGATTCCCAAATCGGGCATTCAGAACATATAGCACGTTGCTGTAAGCAAGCACATTCTCATTCAAAGTTGCAAGTTACTATGTAGGAACAAGTTTGTATAGGTATTTCAAAGATGCCCAGAACTGAGCTAAACGTTGTATGTCTCCAACTCCTAGAAATAACTTCATGCCCCATCTCCCTTACTTCCAGCTAGTAAGGATCACATAATTCCTAACAAAGTTTTGAACACAGATTCCCAATTCGGGCATTCAGAACATATAGCACGTTGCTGTAAGCAAGCACATTCTCATTCAAAGATGCAAGTTACTATGTAGGAACAAGTTTGTATAGGTATTTCAAAGATGCCCAGAACTCAGCTAAACTTGGTATGTCTCCAAACCCTAGAAATAACTTCATGCCCCATCTCCCTTACTTCCAGCTAGTAAGGATCACATAATTCCTAACAAAGTTTTGACACAGATTCCCAATTCGGGCATTCAGAACATATAGCACGTTGCTGTAAGCAAGCACATTCTCATTCACAGTTGCAAGTTACTATGTAGGAACAGGTTTGTATAGGTATTTCAAAGATGCCCAGAACTGAGCTAAACTTGGTATGTCTCCAACTCCTAGAAATAACTTCATGCCCCATCTCCCTTACTTCCAGCTAGTAAGGATCACATAATTCCTAACAATGATTTGACACAGATTCCCAATTCGGGAATTCAGAACATATAGCACGTTGCTGTAAGCAAGCACATTCTCATTCAAAGTTGCAAGTTACTATGTAGGAACAAGTTTGTAAAGGTATTTCAAAGATGCCCAGAACTGAGCTAAACGTTGTATGTGTCCAACTCCTAGAAATAACTTCATGCCCCAACTCCCTTACTTCCAGCTAGTAAAGATCACATAATTCCTAACAAAGTTTTGACACAGATTCCCAATTCAGGCATTCAGAACATATAGCACGTTGCTTTAAGCAAGCACTTTCTTATTCCATGTTGCAAGATACTTTTAAGGAACAAGATTGTATAGGACTTTCAAAGATCCCCAGAACTGAGCTAAAGTCTGTATATCTCCAACTCCTAGAAATAACTTCATCGCCCATCTCCCTTACTTCCAGCTACTAAGGATCACATAATTCCTAACAAAGTTTTGACACAGATTCCCATTACGGGCATTCAGAACATTTAGCAAGTTGCTGTAAACAAGGACCTTCTCATTCCAAGTTGCAAATTACTCTGTAGGAACAAGTTTGTATAGGTCTTTCAAAGATCCCCAGAGTTGAGCTAAATTGGGTATGTCTCCAACTCCTAGAAATAACTTCATGCCCCATCTCCCTTACTTCCAGCTAGTAAGGATCACATAATTCCTAACAAAGTTTTGGCACAGATTCCCATTTCGGGCATTCAGAACATAGAGCACGTTGCTGTAAGCAAGCACTTTCTCATTCAAAGTTGCAAGTTACTATCTAGGAACAAATTTGTACAGGACTTTCAAAGATCGCCAGAACAGAGCTAAAGTGGGTATGTCTCCAACTCCTAGAAATGACTTCATGCCCCATCTCCCTTAGATCCAGCTAGTCAGGATCACATAATTCCTAACAAAATTTTGGCACAGATTCCCAATTCGGGCATTCAGAACATATAGCACGTTGCTTTAAGCAAGCACTTTCTCATTCTAACTAGCAAGTTACTATGTAGGAACAAGTTTGTATAGGACTTTCAAAGATCCCCAGAAGTGAGTAAATGTGGGTATGTCTCCAACTCCTAGAAATAACTTCATGCCCCATCTCCCTTACTTCCAGCTAGTAGGGATCACATAGTTCCTAACAATGTTTTGACCCAGATTACCAATTCGGGCATTCAGAACCTATAGCACGTTGCTTTCATCAAGCACTTTCTCATTCCAAGTAGCAAGTTACTATGTAGGAACAAGTTTGTACAGGACTTTCAAAGATCCCATTACAGAGCTTAAGTGGGTATGTCTCCAACTCCTAGAAATAACTTCATGCCCCATCTCACTTACTTCCACCTGGTTAGGATCACATAATTCCTAACAAAGTTTTGACAGATTCCCAATTCGGGCATTCAGAACATATAGCACGTTGCTTTAAGCAAGCACATTCTCATTCAAAGTTGCAAGTTACTATGTAGGAACAAGTTTCTATAGGTATTTCAAAGATGCCCAGAACTGAGCTTAACGTTGTATGTCTCCAACTCCCAGAAATAACTTCATGCCCCATGTCCCTTACTTCCAGCTAGTAAGGATCACATAATTTCTAACAAAGTTTTGACACAGATTCCCAAATCGGGCATTCAGAACATATAGCACGTTGCTGTAAGCAAGCACATTTGCATTCAAAGTTGCAAGTTACTATGTAGGAACAAGTTTGTAAAGGTATTTCAAAGATGCCCAGAACTGAGCTAAACGTTGTATTTCTCCAATTCCTAGAAATAACTTTATGCCCCATCACACTTACTTCCAGCTAGTAAGGATCACATAATTCCTAACAAAGTTTTGACACAGATTCCCAATTCGGGCATTCAGAACATATAGCACGTTGCTGTAAGCAAGCACATTCTCATTCACAGTTGCAAGTTACTATGTAGGAACAAGTTTGTATAGGTATTTCAAAGATGCCCAGAACTAAGCTAAACGTTGTATGAGTCCAACCTCTAGAAATAACTTCATGCCCCATCTCCCTTACTTCCAGCTAGTAAGGATCACATAATTCCTAACAAAGTTTTGACACAGATTCCCAATTCGGGCATTCAAAACATATAGCACAATGCTGTAAGCAAGCACATTCTCATTGAAAGTTGCAAGTTACTATGTAGGAACAAGTTTGTATAGGTATTTCAAAGATGCCCAGAACTGAGCTAAACTTGGTATGTCTCCAACTCCTAGAAATAACTTCATGCCCCATCTCCCTTACTTCCAGCTAGTAAGGATCACATAATTCCTAACAAAGTTTTGACACAGATTCCCACTTCGGGCATTCAGAACATATAGCACGTTGCTGTAAGCAAGCACATTCTCATTCAAAGTTGCAAGTTACTATGTTGGAACAAGTTTGTATAGGTATTTCAAAGATGCCCCGAACTGAGCTAAAGGTTGTATGTCTCCAACTCCTAGAAATAACTTCATGCCCCATCTCCCTTACTTCCATCTAGTAAGGATCACATAATTCCTAACAAAGTTTTGATACAGATTCCCAATTCGGGCATTCAGAACATATAGCACAATGCTGTAAGCAAGCACATTCTCATTGAAAGTTGCAAGTTACTATGTAGGAACAAGTTTGTATAGGTATTTCAAAGATGCCCAGAACTGAGCTAAACGTTGTATGTGTCCAACCTCTAGAAATAACTTCATGCCCGATCTCCATTACTTCCATCTAGTAAGGATCACATAATTCCTAACAAAGTTTTGACACAGATTCCCAATTCGGGCATTCAAAACATATAGCACAATGCTGTAAGCAAGCACATTCTCATTGAAAGTTGCAAGTTACTATGTAGGAACAAGTTTGTATAGGTATTTCAAAGATGCCCAGAACTGAGCTAATCTTGGTATGTGTCCAACCTCTAGAAATAATTTCATGCCCCATCTTCCATACTTCCAGCTAGTAAGGATCACATAATTCCTAACAAAGTTTTGACACAGATTCCCAATTCGGGCATTCAGATCATGTAGCACGTTGCTGTAAGCAAGCACATTCTCATTCAAAGTTGCAAGTTACTATGTAGGAACAAGTTTGTATAGGTATTTCAAAGATGCCCAGAACTGAGCTAACCTTGGTATGTCTCCAACTCCTAGAAATAACTTCATGACCCATCTCCCTTACTTCCAGCTGGTAAGGATCACATAATTCCTAACAAAGTTTTGACACAGATTCCCAATTCGGGCATTCAGAACATATAGCACGTTGCTGTAAGCAAGCACTTTCTCATTTCAACTAGAAAGTTACTATGTAGGAACAAGTTAGTATAGGTATTTCAAAGATGCCCAGAACTGCGATAAAGTAGGTATGTCTCCAACTCCTAGAAATAACTTCATGCCCCATCTCACTTACTTCCAGCTAGCAAGAATCACATAATTCCTAACAAAGTTTTGACACAGATTCCCAATTCGGGCATTCAGAACATATAGCACGTTGCTTTAAGCAAACATTTTCTCATTCCAAGTAGCAAGTTACTATGTAGGAACAAGTTTGTATAGGTATTTCAAAGATGCCCAGAACTGAGCTAAACTTGGTATGTCTCCAACTCCTAGAAATAACATCATGCCCCATCTCCCTTACTTCCAGCTAGTAAGGATCACATAATTCCTAACAAAGTTTTGACACAGATTCCCAATTCGGGCATTCAGCACATATAGCACGTTGCTGTAAGCAAGCACATTCTCATTCAAAGTTGCAAGTTTCTATGTAGGAACAAGTTTGTATAGGTATTTCAAAGATGCCCAGAACTGAGCTAAACTTGGTATGTGTCCAACCTCTGGAAATAACTTCATGCCCCAACTCCCTTACTTCCAGCTAGTAAGGATCACAAAATTCCTAACAAATTTTGACACAGATTCCCAATTCGGGCATTCAGAACATATAGCACGTTGCTGTAAGCAAGCACATTCTCATTCAAAGATGCAAGTTACTATGTAGGAACAAGTTTGTATAGGTATTTCAAAGATGCCCAGAACTGAGCTAAACGTTGTATGTCTCCAACTACTAGAAATAACTTCATGCCCCATCTCCCTTACTTCCATCTAGTAAGGATCACATCATTCCTAACAAAGTTTTGACACAGATTCCCAATTCGGGCATTCAGAACATATAGCACGTTGCTGTAAGCAAGCACATTCTCATTCAAAGTTGCAAGTTACTATGTAGGAACAAGTTTGTATAGGTATTTCAAAGATGCCCAGAACTGAGCTAAACTTTGTATGTGTCAAACTCCTAAAAATAACTTCATAGCCGAACGCCTTTACTTCCAGCTAGTAAGGATCACATAATTCCTAACAAAGTTTTGACACAGATTCCCTATTAGAGCATTCAGCACATATAGCACGTTGCTGTAAGAAAGCACATTCTCAGTCAAAGTTGCAAGATACTATGTAGGAACAAGTTTGTATAGGTATTTCAAAGATGCCCAGAACTGTGCTAAACTTGGTATGTGTCCAACTCCTAGAAATACCTTCATGCCCAATCTCCCTTACTTCCAGCTAGTAAGGATCACATAATTCCTAACAAAGTTTTGACACGGATTCCACATCGGGCATTCAGAACATATAGCACGTTGCTGTAAGCAAGCACATTCTCATTCAAAGTTGCAAGATAATATGTAGGAACAAGTTTGTATAGGTATTTCAAAGATGCCCAGAACTGAGCTAAACGTTGTATGTCTCCAACTCCTAGAAATAACTTCATGCCCCATCTCCCTTACTTCCATCTAGTAAGGATCTCATAATTTCTAACAAAGTTTTGACACAGATTCCCAATTCGGGCATTCAGACCATATAGCACGTTGCTGTAAGCAAGCACATTCTCATTTAAAGTTGCAAGTTACTATGCAGGAACAAGTTTGTATAGGTATTACAAAGATGCCCAGAACTGAGCTAAACGTTGTATGTCTCCAACTCCTAGAAATAACTTTATGCCCCATCTCCCTTACTTCCAGCTAGTAAGGATCACATTACTCCTAACAAAGTTTTGACACAGATCCCCAATTCGGGCATTCAGAACATATAGCACGTTGCTGTAAGCAAGCACATTCTCATTCAAAGTTGCAAGTTACTATGTAGGAACAAGTTTGTATAGGTATTTCAAAGATGCCTAGAACTGAGCTACACGTTCAATGTCTCCAACTCCTAGAAATAACTTCATGCCCCGTCTCCCTTACTTCCATCTAGTAAGGATCACATAAATTCTAACAAAGTTTTGACACAGATTCCCAATTCCGGCTTTCAGAACATTTAGCACGTTGCTGTAAGCAAGCACATTCTCATTCAAAGTTACAAGTTACTATGTAGGAACAAGTTTGTATAGGTATTTCAAAGATGCCCAGAACTGAGCTAAACGTTGTATGTCTCCAACTCCTAGAAATAACTTTATGCCCCATCTCCCTTACATCCAGCTAGTAAGGATCACATTACTCCTAACAAAGTTTTGAAACAGATTCCTAATTCGGGCTTTCAGAACATATAGCACGTTGCTGTAAGCAAGCATATTCTCATTCAAAGTTGCAAGTTACTATGTAGGAACAAGTTTGTATAGGTATTTCAAAGATGCCTAGAACTGAGCTACACGTTGTATGTCTCCAACTCCTAGAAATAACTTCATGCCCCGTCTCCCTTACTTGCATCTAGTAAGGATCACATAATTACTAACAAAGTTTTGACACAGATTCCCAATTCGGGCATTCAGAACATTTAGCACGTTGCTGTAAGCAAGCACATTCTCATTCAAAGTTGCAAGTTACTATGTAGGAACAAGTTTGTATAAGTATTTCAAAGATGCCCAGAACTGAGCTAAACTTGGTATGTCTCCAACTCCTAGAAATAGCTTCATGCTCCGTCTCCCTTACTTCCATCTAGTAAGGATCACATAATTTCTAACAAAGTTTTGACACAGATATCGCAATTCGGGCATTGAGAACATATAGCACCTTGATTTAAGCAAGCACTTTCTGATTCCAAGTAGCAAGTCACTATGTAGGAACAAGATTGTATAGGTATTTCAAAGAAACACAGATCTCAGCTAAATTGGTATGTCTCCAACTCCTAGAAATAACTTCATGCCCCATCTCGCTTACTTCCAGCTAGTAAGGATCACATAATTCCTAAGAATGTTTTGACACAGATTCCCAATTCGGGCATTGAGAACATATAGCACCTTGCTTTAAGCAAGCACTTTCTGATTTCAAGTAGCAACTCACTATGTAGGAACAAGATTGTATAGGTATTTCAAAGAAGCCAAGAACTGAGCTAAACTTGATATGTCTCCAACTCCTAGAAATAACTTCATGCCCCATCTCCCTTACTTCCAGCTAGTAAGGATCACATAATTCCTAAGAATGTTTTGACACAGATTCCCAATTCGGGCATTCAGAACATATAGCACGTTGCTTTAAGCAAGCACTTTCTCATTCCAAGTAGCAAGTTGCTATGTAGGAACAAGTTTGTAAAGCTATTTCAAAGATGCCCAGAACTGAGCTAAACTTGGTATGTCTCCAACTCCTAGAAATAACTTCATGCCGCATCTCCAGTACTTCCAGCTAGTAAGGATCACATAATTCCTAACAAAGTTTTGACACAGATTCCCAATTTCGGCATTCAGAACATATAGAACATTGCTTTAACCAAGCACTTTCTCATTCCAAGTAGCAAGTTACTATGTAGGAACAAGTTTGTATAGGTATTTCAAAGATGCCCACAACTGAGCTAAACTTGGTGTGTCTCCATCTCCTAGAAATAACTTCAGGCCCCATCTCCCTCAATCCAGGTATTAATGATAACATAATTCCTAACAAAGTTTTGACACAGATTCCGAATTCGGGCATTCAGAACATATAGCACGTTGCTTTAAGCAAACATTTTCTCATTCCAAGTAGCAAGTTACGATGTAGGAACAAGTTTGTATAGGTATTTCAAAGATGCCCAGAACTGAGCTATACTTGATATGTCTCCAACTCCTAGAAATAACTTCATGCCCCATCACCCTTACTTCCAGCTAGTAAGGATCACATAATTCCTAACAAAGTTTTGACACAGATTCCCAATTCGGGCATTCACAACATGTAGCACTTTGCTTTAATCAAGCACTTTCTCATTCCAAGTACCAAGTTACTATGTAGGAACAAGTTTGTATAGGTATTTCAAAGATGTCAAGAACTGAGCTAAAGTGGGTATGTCTCCAACTCCTAGAATTAACTTCATGCTTCATCTCCCTTACTTCCATCTAGTAAGGATCACATAATTCCTAACAAAGATTTGACACAGATTCCCAATTCGGGCATTCAGAACATATAACACCTTGCTGTATGCAAACACTGTCTCATTCCAAGTAGCAAGTTACTATGTAGGAACAAGTTTGTATAGCTATTTCAAAGATGCCCAGAACTGAGCTAAACTTGGTATGTCTACAACTCCTAGAAATAACTTCATGACCCATCTCCCTTACTTCCAGCTGGTAAGGATCACATAATTCCTAACAAAGTTTTGACACAGATTCCCAATTCGGGCATTCAGAACATATAGCACGTTGCTGTAAGCAAGCACTTTCTCATTTCAACTAGAAAGTTACTATGTAGGAACAAGTTAGTATAGGTATTTCAAAGATGCCCAGAACTGCGATAAAGTAGGTATGTCTCCAACTCCTAGAAATAACTTCATGCCCCATCTCACTTACTTCCAGCTAGCAAGGATCACATAATTCCTAACAAAGTTTTGACACAGATTCCCAATTCGGGTATTCAGAACATATAGCACGTTGCTTTAAGCAAACATTTTCTCATTCCAAGTAGCAAGTTACTATGTAGGAACAAGTTTGTATAGGTATTTCAAAGATGCCCAGAACTGAGCTAAACTTGGTATGTCTCCAACTCCTAGAAATAACTTCATGCCCCATCTCCCTTACTTCCAGCTAGTAAGAATCACAAAACTCCTAACAAAGTTTTGACCCACATTCCCAATTCGGGCATTCAGAACATATAGCACGTTGCTTTAAGCAAACATTTTCTCATTTCAAGTAGCAAGTTACTATGTAGGAACAAGTTTGTATAGGTATTTCAAAGATGCCCAGAACTGAGCTAAACTTGGTATGTCTCCAACTCCTAGAAATAACTTCATGCCCCATCTCCCTTACTTCCAGCTAGTAAGGATCACATAATTCCTAACAAAGTTTTGACACAGATTCCCAATTCTGGCATTCAGAACATATAGCACGTTGCTTTAAGCAAACATTTTCTCATTCCAAGTAGCAAGTTACTATGCAGGAACAAGTTTGTATAGGTATTTCAAAGATGCCCAGAACTGAGCTAAACTTGGTATGTTTCCAACACCTAGAAATAACTTCATGCCCCATCTCCCTCACTTCCAACTAGTAAGGATCACATAACTCCTATCACTGTTTTGACACAAATTCCCAATTCGGGCATTCAGAACATATAGCACGTTGCTGTATGCAAGCACTTTCTCATTCAATGTTGCACGTTAATATGTAGGAGCAAGTTTGTATAGGACTTTCAAAGGTCCCCAGAACTGAGCTAAACTTGTTATGTCTCCAACTCCTAGAAATAACTTCATGCCCCATCTCCCCTGCTTACAGCTAGTAACGATCACATAATTCCTAACAATGTTTTGACACAGATTCCCAATTCGGGCATTCAGAACATATAGCACGTTGCTTTAAACAAGTACTTTCTCATTCCAAGGAGCAAGTCACTATGTAGGAACAAGTTTGTATAGGTATTTCAAAGATGCCCAGCACTGAGCTAAAGTGGGTATGTCTCCAACTCATGGAAGTAACTTCATGCCCTATCTCGCTTACTTCCATCTACTAAGGATCAAATAATTCCTAACAAAGTTTTGACACAGATTTCCAAATCGGGCATTCAGAACATATAGCACGTTGCTTTAAGCAAGCTCTTTCTCATTCCCAGTAGCAAGTTTCTATGTAGGAACAAGTTTGTATAGGTATTTCAAAGATGGCCAGAACTGAGCTAAACTTGGCATGTCTCCAACTCCTAGAAATAACTTCATGCCCCATCTCCCTTACTTCCAGCTAGTAAGGATCACATAACTCCTTACAAAGTTTTGACACAGATTCGCAATTCGGGCATTCAGAACATATAGCACGTTGCTTTAAGCAAGCACTTTCTCATTCCAAGTAGCAAGTTACTATGTAGGAACAAGTTTGTTTAGCTATTTCAAGGAAGCCCAGAACTGAGCTAAACGTGGTATGTCTCCAACTCCTAGAAATAACTTCATGCCCCATCTCCCTTACTTCCAGCTAGTAACGATCACATAACTCCTATCAATGTTTTGACACAAATTCCCAAATCGGGCATTCAGAATATATCGCACGTTCCTTTAAGCAAACATTTACTCATTCCAAGTAGCAAGTTAATATGTAGGAACAAGTTTGTATAGGTATTTCAAAGATGCCCAGAACTGAGGTTAACTTGGTGTGTCTCTAACTCCTAGAAATAACTTCATATCATATCACCCACACTACCATCTAGTAAGGATCACATAATTCCTAACAAAGTTTTGACACAGATTCCCAATTCGGGCATTCAGAACATATAGCACGTTGCTTTAAGCAAGCACGTTCTCATTCCAAGTAGCAAGTTACTATGTAGAAACAAGTTTGTATAGGTATTTCAAAGATGCCCAGAACTGAGCTATGCTTGATATGTCTCCAACTCCTAGAAATAACTTCATGCCCCATCTCCCTTACTTCCAGCTAGTAACGATCACATAATTCCTAACAAAGTTTTGACACAGATTCCCAATTCGGGCATTCAGAACATATAGCACGTTACTGTCAGCAAGCACTTTCTCATTCCAAGTAGCAAGTTACTATGTAGGAACAAGTTTGTATAGGTATTTCAAAGATGCCCACAACTGAGCTAAACTTGGTGTGTCTCCAACTCCTAGAAATAACTTCAGGCCCCATCTCCCTCAATCCAGCTAGTAAGGATCACATAATTCCTAACAAAGTTTTGACACAGATTCCGAATTCGAGCATTCAGAACATATAGCACGTTGCTTTAAGCAAACATTTTCTCATTCCAAGTAGCAAGTTACGATGTAGGAACAAGTTTGTATAGGTATTTCAAAGATGCCCAGAACTGAGCTATACTTGATATGTCTCCAACTCCTAGAAATAACTTCATGCCCCATCACCCTTACTTACAGCTAGTAAGGATCACATAATTCCTAACAAAGTTTTGACACAGATTCCCAATTCGGGCATTCACAACATGTAGCACTTTGCTTTAATCAAGCACTTTCTCATTCCAAGTACCAATTTACTATGTAGGAACAAGTTTGTATAGGTATTTCAATGATGTCAAGAACTGAGCTATAGTGGGTATGTCTCCAACTCCTAGAATTAACTTCATGCTTCATCTCCCTTACTTCCATCTAGTAAGGATCACATAATTCCTAACAAAGATTTGACACAGATTCCCAATTTGGGCATTCAGAACATATAACACCTTGCTGTATGCAAACACTGTCTCATTCCAAGTAGCAAGTTACTATGTAGGAACAAGTTTGTATAGCTATTTCAAAGATGCCCAGAACTGAGCTAAACTTGGAATGTCTCCAACTCCTAGAAATAACTTCATGACCCATCTGCCTTACTTCCAGCTAGTAAGGATCACATAATTCCTAACAAAGTTTTGACACAGATTCCCAATTCGGGCATTCAGAACATATAGCACGTTGCTTTAAGCAAGCACTTTCTCATTCCAAGTAGCAAGTTACTATGTAGGAACAAGTTTGTATAGGTATTTCAAAGATGCCCAGAACTGAGCTAAACTTGGTATGTCTACAACTCCTAGAAATAACTTCATGACCCATCTCCCTTACTTCCAGCTGGTAAGGATCACATAATTCCTAACAAAGTTTTGACACAGATTCCCAATTCGGGCATTCAGAACATATAGCACGTTGCTGTAAGCAAGCACTTTCTCATTTCAACTAGAAAGTTACTATGTAGGAACAAGTTAGTATAGGTATTTCAAAGATGCCCAGAACTGCGATAAAGTAGGTATGTCTCCAACTCCTAGAAATAAATTCATGCCCCATCTCACTTACTTCCAGCTAGCAAGGATCACATAATTCCTAACAAATTTTGACACAGATTCCCAATTCGGGCATTCAGAACATATAGCACGTTGCTTTAAACAAGCACTTTCTCATTCCAAGGAGCAAGTTACTATGTAGGAGCAAGTTTGTATAGGACTTTCAAAGGTCCCCAGAACTGTGCTAAACTTGTTATGTCTCCAACTCCTATAAATAACTTCATGCCCCATCTCCCCTGCTTACAGCTAGTAACGATCACATAATTCCTAACAAACTTTTGACACAGATTCCCAATTCGGGCATTCAGAACATATAGCACGTTGCTTTAAACAAGCACTTTCTCATTCCAAGGAGCAAGTCACTATGTAGGAACAAGTTTGTATAGGTATTTCAAAGACGCCCAGCACGGAGCTAAAGTGGGTATGTCTCCAACTCCTAGAAGTAACTTCATGCCCTATCTCGCTTACTTCCATCTACTAAGGATCAAATAATTCCTAACAAAGTTTTGACACAGATTTCCAAATCGGGCATTCAGAACATATAGCACGTTGCTTTAAGCAAGCACTTTCTCATTTCAACTAGCAGGTTACTATGTAGGAATAAGTTTGTATAGGTATTTCAAAGATGCCCAGAACTGAGCTAAACTTGGTATGTCTCCAACTCTTAGAGATAACATCATGCCCCATCTCCCTTACTTCCAGCTAGTAAGGATCACATATTTCCTAACAAAGTTTTGACACAGATTCCCATTTCGGGCATTCAGAACATATACCACGTTGCTTTAAGCAAGCACTTTCTCATTCCTAGTAGCAAGTTACTATGTAGGAACAAGTTTGTATAGGTATTTCAAAGATGTCCAGAACTGAGCTAAACTTGGTATGTCTCCAACTCTTAGAGATAACATCATGCCCCATCTCCCTTACTTCCAGCTAGTAAGGATCACATAATTCCTAACAAAGTTTTGACACAATTCCCAATTCGGGCATTCAGAACATATACCACATTGCTTTAAGCAAGCACTTTCTCATTCCAAGTAGCAAGTTACTATGTAGGAACAAGTTTGTATAGGTATTTCAAAGATGCCCTGAACTGAGCTAAACTTGGTATGTCTCCAACTCCTAGAAATAACTTCATGCCCCATCTCCCTCACTTCCAACTAGTAAGGATCACATAACTCCTATCAATGTTTTGACACAAATTCCCAATTCGGGCATTCAGAACATATAGCACGTTGCCTTAATCAAGCACTTTCTCAATCAATGGTGCAGGTTACTATGTAGGAGCAAGTTTGTAGAGGACTTTCAAAGATCCCCGGGACTGAGCTAAACTTGGTATGTCTCCAACTCCTAGAAATAACTTCATGCCCCATCTCCTCTACTTCCAGCTAGTAAGGATCACATAATTCCTAACAAATTTTTGACACAGATTCCCAATTCGGGCATTCAGAACATATAGCACGTTGCTTCAAACAAGCACTTTCTCATTCCAAGGAGCAAGTCACTATGTAGGAACAAGTTTGTATAGGTATTTCAAAGATGCCGAGAACTGAGCCATACTTGGTATGTCTCCAACTCCTAGAAATAACTACATGCCCCATCTCCCTTACTTCCAGCTAGTATCATCACATAATTCCTAACAAAGTTCTGACACAGATTCCCAATTCGGGCATTCAGAACATATAGCACGTTGCTATAAGCAAGCACTGTCTCATTACAAGTAGCAAGTTACTATGTAGGAACAAGTTTGTATAGGTATTTCAAAGATGCCCAGAACTGAGCTAAACTTGGTATGTCTCCAACTCCTGGAAATAACTTCATGCCACATCTCCCTTTCTTCCAGCAAGTAAGGATCACATAATTCCTAACAAAGTTTTGACACAGATTCCCAATTCGGGCATTCAGATCATAGAGCACGTTGCTTTAAGCAAGCACTTTCTCATTCCAAGTAGCAGGTTTCTATGTACGAACAAGTTTGTATAGTTTTTTCAAAGATGCCCAGAAATGAGCTAAACCTGGTATGTCTCCAACTTCTAGAAATAACTTCATGCCCCATCTCCCTTAGTTCCAGCTAGTAAGGATCACATATCTCCTAACAAAGTTTTGACACAGATTCCCAATTCGGGCATTCAGAACATATAGCACGTTGCTTTAAGCAAGCACTTTCTCATTCCAAGTAGCAAGTTACTATGTAGGAAAAAGTTTGTATAGGTATTTCAAAGATGCCCAGAACTGAGCTAAAGTGGGTATGTCTCCGACTCCTAGAAATAACTTGGTGCCCCATCTCCGCCACTTCCAGCTAGTAAGGATCACATAATTCCTAACAAAGTTTTGACTCAGATTCCCAATTCGGGCATTCAGAAAATATAGCACGTTGCTTTAAGCAAGCACATTCTCATTCAAAGTTGCAAGTTACTATGTAGGAACAAGTTTGTATAGGACTTTCAAAGATCCCCAGAACTGAGCTAAACTTGTTATGCCTCCAACTCCTAGAAATAACTTCATGACCCATCTCCCTTACTTCCAGCTAGTAAGGATCACATAATTCCTAACAAAGTTTTGACACAGATTCCCAATTCGGGCATTCAGAACATAGAGCACGTTGCTTTAAGCAAGTACTTTCTCATTCCAAGTAGCAAGTTACAATGTAGGAACAAGTTTGTATAGGTATTTCAAAGAAGCCCAGAACTGAGCTAAACTTGGTATGTCTCCAACTCCTAGAAATAACTTCTTGCCCCATCTCACTTACTTCCAGCTAGAAAGGATCACATAATTCCTAACAAAGTTTTGACACAGATTCCCAATTCGGGCATTCAGAACATATATCACGTTGCTTTAAGCAAGCACTTTCTCATTCCAAGGAGCACGTTACTATGTAGCAAAATGTTGGTATAGGTATTTCAAAGAAGCCCATAACTGAGCTAAACTTGGTATGTCTCCAACTCTTAGAAATAACTTCATGCCCCTTCTCCCTTACTTTCAACTAGTAAGGATCACATAATTCCTAACAAAGTTACGACACAGATTCCCAATTCGGGCATTCAGAACATATAGCACGTTGCTTTAAGCCAGCACTATCTCATTCCAAGTAGCAAGTCACTATGTAGGAACAAGTTTGTATAGTTATTTTAAAGATGCCCAGAACTGAAGTAAAATTGGTATGTCTCCAACTCCTAGAAATAACTTCATGCCCCATCTCCCTTACTTCCAGCTAGTAAGGATCACATAATTCCAAACAAAGTTTTGACACAGATTCCCAATTCGGGCATTCAGAACATGTAGCACGTTGCTTTAAGCAAGCATTTTCTCATTGGAAGTAGCAAGTTACTATGTAGGAACAAGTTTGTATAGGTGTTTCAATGATGCCAAGAACTGAGCTAAAGTGGGTATGTCTCCAACTCATAGAAATAACTTCATGCCCCATCTCCCTTTCTTCCAGCTAGTAAGGATCACATAATTCCTAAGAATGTTTTGACACTGAGTTCCAATTCGGGCACTCAGAACATATAGCACGTTGCTGTAAGCAAGCACATTCTCATTCAAAGTTGGAAGTTACTATGCAGGAACATGTTTGTATAGGTATTTCAAAGATCCACAGAACTGAGCTAAACTTGGTATTTCTCCAATTCCAAGAAATAACTTCAGGCCCCATCTCCCTCACTTCCAGCTAGTAAGGATCACATAAATCCCAACAAAGATTTGACTCAGATTCCCAATTCGGGCATTCAGAACATATAGCACATTGCTTTAAGCAAGCAATTTCTCATTCAAAGTAGCAAGTTTCTATGTAGGAACAAGTTTGTATAGGACTTTCAAAGATGCCCAGAACTGAGCTAAACTTGGTAAGTCTCCAACTCCTAGAAATAACTTCATGCCACATCTGCCTTCGTTCCAGCTAGTAAGGATCACATAATTCCTAGAAAGTTTTGACACAGATTCCCAATTCAGGCATTCAGAACATGTAGCACGTTGCTTTAAGCAAGCACGTTCTCATTCCAAGTAGGAAATTACTATGTAGGAACAAGTTTATATAGGTCTGTCAAAGATGCCCAGAACTGAGCTAATCTTGGTATGTCTCCAACTCCTAGAAATAACTTCATGCCCCATCTCCCTTACTTGCAGCTAGTAAGGAACACATAATTCCTAACAAAGTTTTGACACACATTCCCAATTCGGGCATTCAGAACATATAGCACGTTGCTTTAAGAAAACATTTACTCATTCAAGGAGCAAGTTACTATGTAGGACCAAGTTTGTATAGCTATTTCAAAGATGCCCAGAACTGAGCTAAACTTGGTGTCTCTCCAATTCCTAGAAATAACTTCAGGCCCCATCTCCCTCACTTCCAGCTAGTAAGGATCACATAATTCCTAACAAAGTTTTGACACAGATTCCCAATTCGGGCATTCAGAACATATAGCACGTTGCTTTTAGCAAACATTTTCTCATTCCAAGTAGCAAGTTTCTATGTACGAACAAGTTTGTATAGGTGTTACAAAGATGGCCAGAACTGAGCTAAACTTGGTATGTCTCCAACTCCTAGAAATAACTTCATGCCCCATCTCCCTTCCTTCCAACTAGTAAGGATCACAAAACTCCTAACAATGTTTTGACACAGATTCCCAATTCGGGCATTCAGAACATATAGTACGTTGCTTCAAGCAAGCTCTTTCTCATTCCAAGTAGCAAGTTTCTATGTAGGAACCAGTTTGTATAGGTATTTCAAAGATGCCCAGAACTGAGCTAAACTTGGTATGTCTCCAACGGCTAGAAATAACTTTATGCCCCATCTCCCTTACATTAAGCTAGTAAAGATCACATAATTCCTAACAAAGTTTCGACACAGATTCCCAATTCGGGCATTCAGAACATATAGCACGTTGCTTTAAGCAAGCACATTCTGATTCAAAATTGCAAGTTAATATGTAGGAACAAGTTTCTATAGGACTTTTAAAGATCCCCAGAACTGAGCTAATCTTCGTATGTCTCCAACTCCTAGAAATAACTTCATGCCCCAACTCCCTTACTACCAGCTAGTAAGGATCACATAATTCCTAACAAAATTTTGACACAGATTCCCAATTCGGGCATTCAGAACATATACCACGTTGCTTTAAACAAGCACTTTCTCATTCCAAGGAGCAAGTTACTATGTAGGAACAAGTTTGTATAGCTATTTCAAAGATGGCGAAAACTGAGCTAAACTTGGTATGTCTCCAACTCCTAGAAATAACTTCATGCCCCATCTCCCTTACTTCCAGCTAGTAAGGATCACATAATTCCTAACAAAGTTTTGACACAGATTCCAAATTTGGGCATTCAGAACATATAGCACGTTGCTTTAAGCAAGCACGTTCTCATTCCAAGTAGCAAGTTACTATGTAGGAACAAGTTTGTATAGGTATTTCAAAGAAGCCCAGAACTGAGCTAAACTTGGTATGTCTCCAACTCCTAGAAATAACTTCATGCCCCATCTCCCTTACTTTCAGCTAGTAAGGATCACATAATTCCTAACAAAGTTTTGACACACATTCCCAATTCGGGCATTCAGAACATATAGCACGTTTCTTTAAGAAAACATTTACTCATTCCAAGGAGCAAGTTACTATGTAGGAACAAGTTTGTATAGCTCTTTCAAAGATGCCGAGAACTGAGCTAAACTTGGTGTGTCTCCAACTCCTAGAAATAACTTCATGCCCCATCTCCCTTACTTCCAGCTAGTAAGGATCACATAACTCCTAACAAAGTTTTGACACAGATTCCAAATTCGGGCATTCAGAACATATAGCACGTTGCTTTAAGCAAGCACTTTCTCATTCCAAGTAGCAAGTTACTATGTAGGAACAAGTTTGTATATGTATTTCAAGGAAGTCCAGAACTGAGCTAAACGTGGTATGTCTCCAACTCCTAGAAATAACATCATGCCCCATCTCGCTTACTTCCATCTAGTAAGGATCACATAATTCCTAACAAAGTTTTGACACAGATTCCCAATTCGGGCATTCAGAACATATACCACGTTGCTTTAAGCAAGCACTTTCTCTTGCCAAGTAGCAAGTTACTATGTAGGAACAAGTTTGTATAGGTATTTCAAAGATGCCCCGAACTGAGCTAAACTTGGTATGTCTCAACTCCTAGAAATAACTTCATGCCCCATCTCCCTTACTTCCAGCTAGTAAGGATCACATAATTCCTAACAAAGTTTTGACACAGATTCCCTATTCGGGCATTCTGAACATATAGCACGTTGCTTTAAGAAAACATTTTCTCATTCCAAGTAGCAAGTTTCTATGTAGGAACAAGTTTGTATAGGTATTTCAAAGATGCCCAGTACTGAGCTAAACTTGGTATGTCTCCAACTCCTATAAATATCTTCATGCCCCATCTCCCTTACTTCCAACTAGTAAGGATCACATAAATCCTAACAATGTTTTGACACAGATTCCAATTCCGGCATTAAGAACATATAGTACGTTGCTTTAAGCAAGCTCTTTCTCATTCCAAGTAGCAAGTTTCTATGTAGGAACAAGTTTGTATAGGTATTTCAAAGATGCCCAGAACTGAGCTAAACTTGGTATGTCTCCAACTCCTAGAAATAATTTCATGCCCCATCTCCCTTACTTCCAGCTAGTAAGGATCACATAATTCCTAACAAAGTTTTGACACAGATTCCCAATTCGGGCATTCAGAACATATAGCACGTTGCTTTAAGCAAGCACTGTCTCATTCCAAGTAGTAAGTTACTATGTACGAACAAGTTTGTATAATTTTTTCAAAGATGCCCAGAACTGAGCTAAACCTGGTATGTATCCAACTCTAGAAATAACTTCATGCCCCATCTCCCTTACTTCCAGCTAGTAAGGATCACATAATTCCTAACAAAGTTTTGACACAGATTCCCAATTCGGGCATTCAGAACATATAGCACGTTGCTTTAAGCAAGCACTTTCTCATTCCAAGTAGCAAGTTACTATGTAGGAAAAAGTTTGTATAGGTATTTCAAAGATGTCCAGAACTGAGCTAAAGTTGGTATGTCTCCGACTCCTAGAAATAACTTCATGCCCCATCTCCGCCACTTCCAGCTAGTAAGGATCACATAATTCCTAACAAAGTTTTGACACAGATTCCCAATTCGGGCATTCAGAACAATAAGCACGTTGTTTTAAGCAAGCACTTTCTCATTCCAAGTAGCAAGTTACTATGTAGGAACAAGTTTGTATAGGTGTTTCAAAGATACCAAGAACTGAGCTAAAGTGGGTATGTCTCCAACTCCTAGAAATAACTTCATGCTCCATCTCCCTTACTTCCAGCTAGTAAGGATCACATAATTCCTAAGAAAGTTTTGACACTGATTCCTAATTCGGGCATTCAGAACATATAGCACGTTGCAGTAAGCAAGCACATTCTCATTCAAAGTTGCAAGTTACTATGTAGGAACAAGTTTGTATAGGTATTTCAAAGATCCACAGAACTGAGCTAAACTTGGTATGTCTCCAACTCCTAGAAGTAACTTCATGCCCCATCTCCCTTACTTCCAGCTAGTAAGGATCACATAATTCCTAACAAAGTTTTGACACACATTCCCAATTCGGGATTCAGAACATATAGCACGTTGCTTTAAGAAAACATTTACTCATTCCAAGGAGCAAGTTACTATGTAGGAACAAGGTTGTATAGCTCTTTCAAAGATGCCCAGAACTGAGCTAAACTTGGTGTGTCTCCAACTCCTAGAAATAACTTCATGCCCCATCTCCCTTACTTCCAGCTAGTAAGGATCACATAACTCCGAACAAAGTTTTGACACAGATTCCAAATTCGGGCATTCAGAACATATAGGACGTTGCTTTAAGTAAGCACTTTCTCATTCCAAGTAGCAAGTTACTATGTAGGAACAAGTTAGTATAGGTATTTCAAGGAAGCCCAGAACTGAGTTAAACGTGGTATGTCTCCAACTCCTAGAAATAACATCATGCCCCATCTCGCTTACTTCCATCTAGTAAGGATCACATAATTCCTAACAAAGTTTTGACACAGATTCCCAATTCGGACATTCAGAACATATACCACGTTGCTTTAATCAAGCACTTTCTCTTGCCAAGTAGCAAGTTACTATGTAGGAACAAGATTGTATAGGTATTTCAAAGATGCCCAGAATTGAGCTAAACTTGGTATGTCTCAACTCCTAGAAATAACTTCATGCCCCATCTCCCTTACTTCCAGCTAGTAAGGATCACAAACTCCTAACAATGTTTTGACACAGATTCCAAATCGGGCATTAAGAACATATAGTACGTTGCTTTAAGCAAGCTCTTTCTCATTCCAAGTAGCAAGTTTCTATGTAGGAACAAGTTTGTATAGGTATTTCAAAGATGCCCAGAACTGAGCTAAACTTGGTATGTCTCCAACTCCTAGAAATAACTTCATGCCCCATCTCCCTTACTTCCAGCTAGTAAGGATCACATAATTCCTAACAAAGTTTTGACACAGATTCCCAATTCGGGCATTCAGAACATATAGCACGTTGCTTTAAGCAAGTACATTCTGATTCAAAATTGCAAGTTACTATGTAGGAGCAAGTTTCTATAGGACTTTCAAAGATCCCCAGAACTGAGCTAAACTTGGTATGTGTCCAACTCCTAGAAATAACTTCATGCCCCATCTCCCTTACTTCCAGCTAGTAAGGATCACATAATTCCTAACAAAATTTTGACACAGATTCCCAATTCGGGCATTCAGAAAATATAGCACGTTGCTTTAAGCAAGCACATTCTCATACAAAGTTGCAAGTTACTATTTAGGAACAAGTTTGTATAGGACTTTCAAAGATCCCCAGAACTGAGCTAAACTTGTTGTTCCTCCAACTCCTAGAAATAACTTCATGACCCATCTCCCTTACTTCCAGCTAGTAAGGATCACATAATTCCTAACAAAGTTTTGACACAGATTCCCAATTCGGGCATTCAGAACATAGAGCACGTTGCTTTGAGCAAGCATTTTCTCATTCCAAGTAGCAAGTTACAATGTAGGAACAAGTTTGTATAGGTATTTCAAAGAAGCCCAGAACTGAGCTAAACTTGGTATTTCTCCAACTCCTAGAAATAACTTCTTGCCCCATCTCACTTACTTCCAGCTAGTAAGGAACACATAATTCCTAACAAAGTTTTGACACAGATTCCCAATTCGGGCATTCAGAACATATATCACGTTGCTTTAATCTTTCACTTTCTCATTCCAAGGAGCACGTTACTATGTAGGAAAATGTTGGTATAGGTATTTCAAAGAAGCCCATAACTGAGCTAAACTTGGTATGTCTCCAACTTTTAGAATTAAATTCATGCCCCCTCTGCCTTACTTTCAACTAGTAAGGATCACATAATTCCTAACAAAGTTACGAAACAGATTCCCAATTCGGGCATTCAGAACATATAGCACGTTGCTTTAAGCCAGCACTATCTCATTCCAAGTAGCAAGTCACTATGTAGGAACAAGTTTGTATAGTTATTTTAAAGATGCCCAGAACTGAAGTAAACTTGGTATGTCTCCAACTCCTAGAAATAACTTCATGCCCCATCTCCCTTACTTCCAGCTAGTAAGGATCACATAATTCCAAACAAAGATTTGACACAGATTCCCAATTCGGGCATTCAGAACATGTACCACGTTGCTTTAAGCAAGCATTTTCTCATTGGAAGTAGCAAGTTACTATGTAGGAACAAGTTTGTATATGTGTTTCAAAGATGCCAAGAACTGAGCTAAAGTGGGTATGTCTCCAACTCCTAGAAATAACTTCATGCCCCATCTCCCTTACTTCCAGCTAGTAAGGATCATATAATTCCTAACAAAGTTTTGACACACATTCCCAATTCGGGCATTCAGAACATATAGCACGTTGCTTTAAGAAAATATTTACTCATTCCAAGGAGCAAGTTACTATGTAGGAACAAGTTTGTAAAGCTATTTCAAAGATGCCCAGAACTGAGCTAAACTTGGTGTCTCTCCAATTCCTAGAAATAACTTCAGGCCCCATCTCCCTCCCTTCCAGCTAGTAAGGATCACATAATTCCTAACAAAGTTTGACGCAGATTCCCAATTCGGGCATTCAGAACATATAGCACGTTGCTTTAAGCAAACATTTTCTCATTCCAAGTAGCAAGTTTCTATGTACGAACAATTTTGTATAGGTATTTCAAAGATGCCCAGAACTGAGCTAAACTTGGTATGTCTCCAACTCCTAGAAATAACTTCATGCCCCATCTCCCTTACTTCCAACTAGTAAGGATCACATAACTCCTAACAATGTTTTGACACAGATTCCCTATTCGGGCATTCAGAACATATAGTACGTTGCTTTAAGCAAGCTCTTTTTCATTCCAAGTAGCAAGTTTCTATGTAGGAACCAGTTTGTATAGGTATTTCAAAGATGCCCAGAACTGAGCTAAACTTGGTATGTCTCCAACTGCTAGAAATAACTTCATGCCCCATCTCCCTTACATTCAGCTAGTAAAGATCACATAATTCCTAACAAAGTTTCGACACAGATTCCCAATTCGGGCATTCAGAACATATAGCACGTTGCTGTAAGCAAGCACATTCTCATTCAAAGTTGCAAGTTACTATGTAGGAACAAGTTTGTATAGGTATTTCAAAGATCCACAGAACTGAGCTAAACTTGGTATTTCTCCAACTCCAAGAAATAACTTCACGCCCCATCTCCCTCACTTCCAGCTAGTAAGGATCACATAATTCCCAACAAAGATTTGACTCAGATTCCCAATTCGGGCATTCAGAACATATAGCACGTTGCTTTAAGCAAGCACATTCTCATTCAAAGTAGCCAGTTACTATGTAGGAACAAGTTTGTATAGGACTTTCAAAGATGCCCAGAACTGAGCTAAACTTGGTAAGTCTCCAACTCCTAGAAATAACTTCATGCCCCTCTCCCTTCCTTCCAGCTAGTAAGAATCACATAATTCCTAACAAAGTTTTGACGCAGATTCCCAATTCGGGCATTCAGAACATATAGCACGTTGCTTTAAGCAAGGACTTTCTCATTCAAACTTTCAAGTTACTATGTAGGAATAAGTTTGTATAGGTGTTTCAAAGAAGCCTAGAACTGAGCTAAACTTGGTATGTCTCCAACTCTTAGAAATAACATCCTGCCCCATCTCCCTTACTTCCATCTAGTAAGGATAACATAATTCCTAACAAAGTTTTGACACAGATTCCCAATTCGGGCATTCAGAATATTTAGCACGTTGTTTAAGCAAGCACTTTCTCATTCCAAGTAGCAAGTTACTATGTAGGAACAAGTTTGTATATGTATTTCAAGGAAGCCCAGAACTGAGCTAAACGTGGTATGTCTCCAACTCCTAGAAATAACATCATGCCCCATCTCGCTTACTTCCATCTAGTAAGGATCACATAATTCCTAACAAAGTTTTGACACAGATTCCCAATTCGGGCATTCAGAACATATACCACGTTGCTTTAAGCAAGCACTTTCTCTTGCCAAGTAGCAAGTTACTATGTAGGAACAAGTTTGTATAGGTATTTCAAAGATGCCCCGAACTGAGCTAAACTTGGTATGTCTCAACTCCTAGAAATAACTTCATGCCCCATCTCCCTTACTTCCAGCTAGTAAGGATCACATAATTCCTAACAAAGTTTTGACACAGATTCCCTATTCGGGCATTCTGAACATATAGCACGTTGCTTTAAGAAAACATTTTCTCATTCCAAGTAGCAAGTTTCTATGTAGGAACAAGTTTGTATAGGTATTTCAAAGATGCCCAGTACTGAGCTAAACTTGGTATGTCTCCAACTCCTATAAATATCTTCATGCCCCATCTACCTTACTTCCAACTAGTAAGGATCACATAAATCCTAACAATGTTTTGACACAGATTCCAATTCCGGCATTAAGAACATATAGTACGTTGCTTTAAGCAAGCTCTTTCTCATTCCAAGTAGCAAGTTTCTATGTAGGAACAAGTTTGTATAGGTATTTCAAAGATGCCCAGAACTGAGCTAAACTTGGTATGTCTCCAACTCCTAGAAATAATTTCATGCCCCATCTCCCTTACTTCCAGCTAGTAAGGATCACATAATTCCTAACAAAGTTTTGACACAGATTCCCAATTCGGGCATTCAGAACATATAGCACGTTGCTTTAAGCAAGCACTGTCTCATTCCAAGTAGTAAGTTACTATGTACGAACAAGTTTGTATAATTTTTTCAAAGATGCCCAGAACTGAGCTAAACCTGGTATGTATCCAACTCTAGAAATAACTTCATGCCCCATCTCCCTTACTTCCAGCTAGTAAGGATCACATAATTCCTAACAAAGTTTTGACACAGATTCCCAATTCGGGCATTCAGAACATATAGCACGTTGCTTTAAGCAAGCACTTTCTCATTCCAAGTAGCAAGTTACTATGTAGGAAAAAGTTTGTATAGGTATTTCAAAGATGTCCAGAACTGAGCTAAAGTTGGTATGTCTCCGACTCCTAGAAATAACTTCATGCCCCATCTCCGCCACTTCCAGCTAGTAAGGATCACATAATTCCTAACAAAGTTTTGACACAGATTCCCAATTCGGCCATTCAGAACAATAAGCACGTTGTTTTAAGCAAGCACTTTCTCATTCCAAGTAGCAAGTTACTATGTAGGAACAAGTTTGTATAGGTGTTTCAAAGATGCCAAGAACTGAGCTAAAGTGGGTATGTCTCCAACTCCTAGAAATAACTTCATGCTCCATCTCCCTTACTTCCAGCTAGTAAGGATCACATAATTCCTAAGAAAGTTTTGACACTGATTCCTAATTCGGGCATTCAGAACATATAGCACGTTGCAGTAAGCAAGCACATTCTCATTCAAAGTTGCAAGTTACTATGTAGGAACAAGTTTGTATAGGTATTTCAAAGATCCACAGAACTGAGCTAAACTTGGTATGTCTCCAACTCCTAGAAGTAACTTCATGCCCCATCTCCCTTACTTCCAGCTAGTAAGGATCACATAATTCCTAACAAAGTTTTGACACACATTCCCAATTCGGGATTCAGAACATATAGCACGTTGCTTTAAGAAAACATTTACTCATTCCAAGGAGCAAGTTACTATGTAGGAACAAGGTTGTATAGCTCTTTCAAAGATGCCCAGAACTGAGCTAAACTTGGTGTGTCTCCAACTCCTAGAAATAACTTCATGCCCCATCTCCCTTACTTCCAGCTAGTAAGGATCACATAACTCCGAACAAAGTTTTGACACAGATTCCAAATTCGGGCATTCAGAACATATAGGACGTTGCTTTAACTAAGCACTTTCTCATTCCAAGTAGCAAGTTACTATGTAGGAACAAGTTAGTATAGGTATTTCAAGGAAGCCCAGAACTGAGTTAAACGTGGTATGTCTCCAACTCCTAGAAATAACATCATGCCCCATCTCGCTTACTTCCATCTAGTAAGGATCACATAATTCCTAACAAAGTTTTGACACAGATTCCCAATTCGGACATTCAGAACATATACCACGTTGCTTTAATCAAGCACTTTCTCTTGCCAAGTAGCAAGTTACTATGTAGGAACAAGATTGTATAGGTATTTCAAAGATGCCCAGAATTGAGCTAAACTTGGTATGTCTCAACTCCTAGAAATAACTTCATGCCCCATCTCCCTTACTTCCAGCTAGTAAGGATCACAAACTCCTAACAATGTTTTGACACAGATTCCAAATCGGGCATTAAGAACATATAGTACGTTGCTTTAAGCAAGCTCTTTCTCATTCCAAGTAGCAAGTTTCTATGTAGGAACAAGTTTGTATAGGTATTTCAAAGATGCCCAGAACTGAGCTAAACTTGGTATGTCTCCAACTCCTAGAAATAACTTCATGCCCCATCTCCCTTACTTCCAGCTAGTAAGGATCACATAATTCCTAACAAAGTTTTGACACAGATTCCCAATTCGGGCATTCAGAACATATAGCACGTTGCTTTAAGCAAGTACATTCTGATTCAAAATTGCAAGTTACTATGTAGGAGCAAGTTTCTATAGGACTTTCAAAGATCCCCAGAACTGAGCTAAACTTGGTATGTGTCCAACTCCTAGAAATAACTTCATGCCCCATCTCCCTTACTTCCAGCTAGTAAGGATCACATAATTCCTAACAAAATTTTGACACAGATTCCCAATTCGGGCATTCAGAAAATATAGCACGTTGCTTTAAGCAAGCACATTCTCATACAAAGTTGCAAGTTACTATTTAGGAACAAGTTTGTATAGGACTTTCAAAGATCCCCAGAACTGAGCTAAACTTGTTGTTCCTCCAACTCCTAGAAATAACTTCATGACCCATCTCCCTTACTTCCAGCTAGTAAGGATCACATAATTCCTAACAAAGTTTTGACACAGATTCCCAATTCGGGCATTCAGAACATAGAGCACGTTGCTTTGAGCAAGCATTTTCTCATTCCAAGTAGCAAGTTACAATGTAGGAACAAGTTTGTATAGGTATTTCAAAGAAGCCCAGAACTGAGCTAAACTTGGTATTTCTCCAACTCCTAGAAATAACTTCTTGCCCCATCTCACTTACTTCCATCTAGTAAGGATCACATAATTCCTAACAAAGTTTTGACACAGATTCCCAATTCGGACATTCAGAACATATACCACGTTGCTTTAATCAAGCACTTTCTCTTGCCAAGTAGCAAGTTACTATGTAGGAACAAGATTGTATAGGTATTTCAAAGATGCCCAGAATTGAGCTAAACTTGGTATGTCTCAACTCCTAGAAATAACTTCATGCCCCATCTCCCTTACTTCCAGCTAGTAAGGATCACAAACTCCTAACAATGTTTTGACACAGATTCCAAATCGGGCATTAAGAACATATAGTACGTTGCTTTAAGCAAGCTCTTTCTCATTCCAAGTAGCAAGTTTCTATGTAGGAACAAGTTTGTATAGGTATTTCAAAGATGCCCAGAACTGAGCTAAACTTGGTATGTCTCCAACTCCTAGAAATAACTTCATGCCCCATCTCCCTTACTTCCAGCTAGTAAGGATCACATAATTCCTAACAAAGTTTTGACACAGATTCCCAATTCGGGCATTCAGAACATATATCACGTTGCTTTAATCTTTCACTTTCTCATTCCAAGGAGCACGTTACTATGTAGGAAAATGTTGGTATAGGTATTTCAAAGAAGCCCATAACTGAGCTAAACTTGGTATGTCTCCAACTTTTAGAATTAAATTCATGCCCCCTCTCCCTTACTTTCAACTAGTAAGGATCACATAATTCCTAACAAAGTTACGAAACAGATTCCCAATTCGGGCATTCAGAACATATAGCACGTTGCTTTAAGCCAGCACTATCTCATTCCAAGTAGCAAGTCACTATGTAGGAACAAGTTTGTATAGTTATTTTAAAGATGCCCAGAACTGAAGTAAACTTGGTATGTCTCCAACTCCTAGAAATAACTTCATGCCCCATCTCCCTTACTTCCAGCTAGTAAGGATCACATAATTCCAAACAAAGATTTGACACAGATTCCCAATTCGGGCATTCAGAACATGTACCACGTTGCTTTAAGCAAGCATTTTCTCATTGGAAGTAGCAAGTTACTATGTAGGAACAAGTTTGTATATGTGTTTCAAAGATGCCAAGAACTGAGCTAAAGTGGGTATGTCTCCAACTCCTAGAAATAACTTCATGCCCCATCTCCCTTACTTCCAGCTAGTAAGGATCATATAATTCCTAACAAAGTTTTGACACACATTCCCAATTCGGGCATTCAGAACATATAGCACGTTGCTTTAAGAAAATATTTACTCATTCCAAGGAGCAAGTTACTATGTAGGAACAAGTTTGTAAAGCTATTTCAAAGATGCCCAGAACTGAGCTAAACTTGGTGTCTCTCCAATTCCTAGAAATAACTTCAGGCCCCATCTCCCTCCCTTCCAGCTAGTAAGGATCACATAATTCCTAACAAAGTTTGACGCAGATTCCCAATTCGGGCATTCAGAACATATAGCACGTTGCTTTAAGCAAACATTTTCTCATTCCAAGTAGCAAGTTTCTATGTACGAACAATTTTGTATAGGTATTTCAAAGATGCCCAGAACTGAGCTAAACTTGGTATGTCTCCAACTCCTAGAAATAACTTCATGCCCCATCTCCCTTACTTCCAACTAGTAAGGATCACATAACTCCTAACAATGTTTTGACACAGATTCCCTATTCGGGCATTCAGAACATATAGTACGTTGCTTTAAGCAAGCTCTTTTTCATTCCAAGTAGCAAGTTTCTATGTAGGAACCAGTTTGTATAGGTATTTCAAAGATGCCCAGAACTGAGCTAAACTTGGTATGTCTCCAACTGCTAGAAATAACTTCATGCCCCATCTCCCTTACATTCAGCTAGTAAAGATCACATAATTCCTAACAAAGTTTCGACACAGATTCCCAATTCGGGCATTCAGAACATATAGCACGTTGCTGTAAGCAAGCACATTCTCATTCAAAGTTGCAAGTTACTATGTAGGAACAAGTTTGTATAGGTATTTCAAAGATCCACAGAACTGAGCTAAACTTGGTATTTCTCCAACTCCAAGAAATAACTTCACGCCCCATCTCCCTCACTTCCAGCTAGTAAGGATCACATAATTCCCAACAAAGATTTGACTCAGATTCCCAATTCGGGCATTCAGAACATATAGCACGTTGCTTTAAGCAAGCACATTCTCATTCAAAGTAGCCAGTTACTATGTAGGAACAAGTTTGTATAGGACTTTCAAAGATGCCCAGAACTGAGCTAAACTTGGTAAGTCTCCAACTCCTAGAAATAACTTCATGCCCCTCTCCCTTCCTTCCAGCTAGTAAGAATCACATAATTCCTAACAAAGTTTTGACGCAGATTCCCAATTCGGGCATTCAGAACATATAGCACGTTGCTTTAAGCAAGGACTTTCTCATTCAAACTTTCAAGTTACTATGTAGGAATAAGTTTGTATAGGTGTTTCAAAGAAGCCTAGAACTGAGCTAAACTTGGTATGTCTCCAACTCTTAGAAATAACATCCTGCCCCATCTCCCTTACTTCCATCTAGTAAGGATAACATAATTCCTAACAAAGTTTTGACACAGATTCCCAATTCGGGCATTCAGAATATTTAGCACGTTGTTTAAGCAAGCACTTTCTCATTCCAAGTAGCAAGTTACTATGTAGGAACAAGTTTGTATATGTATTTCAAGGAAGCCCAGAACTGAGCTAAACGTGGTATGTCTCCAACTCCTAGAAATAACATCATGCCCCATCTCGCTTACTTCCATCTAGTAAGGATCACATAATTCCTAACAAAGTTTTGACACAGATTCCCAATTCGGGCATTCAGAACATATACCACGTTGCTTTAAGCAAGCACTTTCTCTTGCCAAGTAGCAAGTTACTATGTAGGAACAAGTTTGTATAGGTATTTCAAAGATGCCCCGAACTGAGCTAAACTTGGTATGTCTCAACTCCTAGAAATAACTTCATGCCCCATCTCCCTTACTTCCAGCTAGTAAGGATCACATAATTCCTAACAAAGTTTTGACACAGATTCCCTATTCGGGCATTCTGAACATATAGCACGTTGCTTTAAGAAAACATTTTCTCATTCCAAGTAGCAAGTTTCTATGTAGGAACAAGTTTGTATAGGTATTTCAAAGATGCCCAGTACTGAGCTAAACTTGGTATGTCTCCAACTCCTATAAATATCTTCATGCCCCATCTACCTTACTTCCAACTAGTAAGGATCACATAAATCCTAACAATGTTTTGACACAGATTCCAATTCCGGCATTAAGAACATATAGTACGTTGCTTTAAGCAAGCTCTTTCTCATTCCAAGTAGCAAGTTTCTATGTAGGAACAAGTTTGTATAGGTATTTCAAAGATGCCCAGAACTGAGCTAAACTTGGTATGTCTCCAACTCCTAGAAATAATTTCATGCCCCATCTCCCTTACTTCCAGCTAGTAAGGATCACATAATTCCTAACAAAGTTTTGACACAGATTCCCAATTCGGGCATTCAGAACATATAGCACGTTGCTTTAAGCAAGCACTGTCTCATTCCAAGTAGTAAGTTACTATGTACGAACAAGTTTGTATAATTTTTTCAAAGATGCCCAGAACTGAGCTAAACCTGGTATGTATCCAACTCTAGAAATAACTTCATGCCCCATCTCCCTTACTTCCAGCTAGTAAGGATCACATAATTCCTAACAAAGTTTTGACACAGATTCCCAATTCGGGCATTCAGAACATATAGCACGTTGCTTTAAGCAAGCACTTTCTCATTCCAAGTAGCAAGTTACTATGTAGGAAAAAGTTTGTATAGGTATTTCAAAGATGTCCAGAACTGAGCTAAAGTTGGTATGTCTCCGACTCCTAGAAATAACTTCATGCCCCATCTCCGCCACTTCCAGCTAGTAAGGATCACATAATTCCTAACAAAGTTTTGACACAGATTCCCAATTCGGGCATTCAGAACAATAAGCACGTTGTTTTAAGCAAGCACTTTCTCATTCCAAGTAGCAAGTTACTATGTAGGAACAAGTTTGTATAGGTGTTTCAAAGATGCCAAGAACTGAGCTAAAGTGGGTATGTCTCCAACTCCTAGAAATAACTTCATGCTCCATCTCCCTTACTTCCAGCTAGTAAGGATCACATAATTCCTAAGAAAGTTTTGACACTGATTCCTAATTCGGGCATTCAGAACATATAGCACGTTGCAGTAAGCAAGCACATTCTCATTCAAAGTTGCAAGTTACTATGTAGGAACAAGTTTGTATAGGTATTTCAAAGATCCACAGAACTGAGCTAAACTTGGTATGTCTCCAACTCCTAGAAGTAACTTCATGCCCCATCTCCCTTACTTCCAGCTAGTAAGGATCACATAATTCCTAACAAAGTTTTGACACACATTCCCAATTCGGGATTCAGAACATATAGCACGTTGCTTTAAGAAAACATTTACTCATTCCAAGGAGCAAGTTACTATGTAGGAACAAGGTTGTATAGCTCTTTCAAAGATGCCCAGAACTGAGCTAAACTTGGTGTGTCTCCAACTCCTAGAAATAACTTCATGCCCCATCTCCCTTACTTCCAGCTAGTAAGGATCACATAACTCCGAACAAAGTTTTGACACAGATTCCAAATTCGGGCATTCAGAACATATAGGACGTTGCTTTAACTAAGCACTTTCTCATTCCAAGTAGCAAGTTACTATGTAGGAACAAGTTAGTATAGGTATTTCAAGGAAGCCCAGAACTGAGTTAAACGTGGTATGTCTCCAACTCCTAGAAATAACATCATGCCCCATCTCGCTTACTTCCATCTAGTAAGGATCACATAATTCCTAACAAAGTTTTGACACAGATTCCCAATTCGGACATTCAGAACATATACCACGTTGCTTTAATCAAGCACTTTCTCTTGCCAAGTAGCAAGTTACTATGTAGGAACAAGATTGTATAGGTATTTCAAAGATGCCCAGAATTGAGCTAAACTTGGTATGTCTCAACTCCTAGAAATAACTTCATGCCCCATCTCCCTTACTTCCAGCTAGTAAGGATCACAAACTCCTAACAATGTTTTGACACAGATTCCAAATCGGGCATTAAGAACATATAGTACGTTGCTTTAAGCAAGCTCTTTCTCATTCCAAGTAGCAAGTTTCTATGTAGGAACAAGTTTGTATAGGTATTTCAAAGATGCCCAGAACTGAGCTAAACTTGGTATGTCTCCAACTCCTAGAAATAACTTCATGCCCCATCTCCCTTACTTCCAGCTAGTAAGGATCACATAATTCCTAACAAAGTTTTGACACAGATTCCCAATTCGGGCATTCAGAACATATAGCACGTTGCTTTAAGCAAGTACATTCTGATTCAAAATTGCAAGTTACTATGTAGGAGCAAGTTTCTATAGGACTTTCAAAGATCCCCAGAACTGAGCTAAACTTGGTATGTGTCCAACTCCTAGAAATAACTTCATGCCCCATCTCCCTTACTTCCAGCTAGTAAGGATCACATAATTCCTAACAAAATTTTGACACAGATTCCCAATTCGGGCATTCAGAAAATATAGCACGTTGCTTTAAGCAAGCACATTCTCATACAAAGTTGCAAGTTACTATTTAGGAACAAGTTTGTATAGGACTTTCAAAGATCCCCAGAACTGAGCTAAACTTGGTAAGTCTCCAACTCCTAGAAATAACTTCATGCCCCTCTCCCTTCCTTCCAGCTAGTAAGAATCACATAATTCCTAACAAAGTTTTGACGCAGAATCCCAATTCGGGCATTCAGAACATATAGCACGTTGCTTTAAGCAAGGACTTTCTCATTCAAACTTTCAAGTTACTATGTAGGAATAAGTTTGTATAGGTGTTTCAAAGAAGCCTAGAACTGAGCTAAACTTGGTATGTCTCCAACTCTTAGAAATAACATCCTGCCCCATCTCCCTTACTTCCATCTAGTAAGGATAACATAATTCCTAACAAAGTTTTGACACAGATTCCCAATTCGGGCATTCAGAATATTTAGCACGTTGTTTAAGCAAGCACTTTCTCATTCCAAGTAACAAGTTACTATGTAGGAACAAGTTTGTATAGGTATTTCAAAGATGCCCAGAACTGAGCTACACTTGTTATGCCTCCAACTCCTAGAAATAACTTCATGACCCATCTCCCTTACTTTCAGCTAGTAAGGATCACATAATTCCTAACAAAGTTTTGACACAGATTCCCAATTCGGGCATTCAGATCATTTAGCACGTTGTTTTAAGCAAGCAGTTTCTCATTCCAAGTAACAAATTACTATGTAGGAACAAGTTTGTATAGGTATTTCAAAGATGCCCAGAACTGAGCTATACTTGGTATGTCTCCAACTGCTAGAAATAACTTCATGCCACATCTCCCTTTCTTCCAGCTAGTAAGGATCACATAATTCCTAACAAAGTTTTGACACAGATTCCCAATTCGGGCATTCAGATCATAAAACACGTTGCTTTAAGCAAGCACTTTCTCATTCCAAGTAGCAAGTTACTATGTAGGAAAAAGTTTGTATAGGTATTTCAAAGATGTCCAGAACTGAGCTAAAGTGGGTATGTCTCCGACTCCTAGAAATAACTTGGTGCCCCATCTCCGCCACTTCCAGCTAGTAAGGATCACATAATTCCTAACAAAGTTTTGACTCAGATTCCCAATTCGGGCATTCAGAAAATATAGCACGTTTCTTTAAGGAAGCACATTCTCATTCAAAGTTGCAAGTTACTATCGAGGAACAAGTTTGTATAGGACTTTCAAAGAGCCCCGGAACTGAGCTACACTTGTTATGCCTCCAACTCCTAGAAAGAACTTCATGACCCATCTCCCTTACTTCCAGCTAGTAAGGATCACATAATTCCTAACAAAGTTTTGACACAGATTCCCAATTCGGGCATTCAGAACATAGAGCACGTTGCTTTAAGCAAGCATTTTCTCATTCCAAGTAGCAAGTTACAATGTAGGAACAAGTTTGTATAGCTATTTCAAAGATGCCCAGAACTGAGGTAAACCTGGTGTGTCTCCAACTCCTAGAAATACTTCATGTCCTATCTCCCTTACTTCCAGCTAGTAAGGATCACATAATTCCTAACAAAGTTTTGACACAGATTCCCAATTCGGGCATTCAGAACATGTAGCACGTTGCTTTAAGCAAGCACTTTCTCATTCCAATGAGCACGTTACTATGTAGGAAAATGTTGGTATAGGTATTTCAAAGAAGCCCATAACTGAGCTAAACTTGGTATTTCTCCAACTCTTAGAAATAACTTCATGCCCCATCTCCCTTACTTTCAGCTAGTAAGGATCACATAATTCTTAACAAAGTTACGACACAGATTCCCAATTAGGGCATTCAGAACATATAGCACGTTGCTTTCAGCAAGCACTATCTCATTCCAAGTAGCAAGTCACTATGTAGGAACAAGTTTGTATAGTTATTTTAAAGATGCCCAGAACTGAAGTAAACTTGGTATGTCTCCAACTCCTAGAAATAACTTCACGCCCCATCTCCCTTACTTCCAGCTGGTAGTTCCTAACAAAGTTTTGACACAGATACCCAATTCGGGCATTCAGAACATATAGCACCTTGCTTTAAGCAAGCACTTTCTCATTCCAAGTTGCAAGTTACTATGTATGAACAAGTTTGTATAGGACTTTCAAAGATTCCCTGAACTGAGCTAAAGTGTGTATATCTTCAACTCCTAGAAATAACTTAATGCGCCAGCTCCCTTAGTTCCAGCTAGTAAGGATCACATAATTCCTAACAAAATTGTGACAGAGATTCCCAATTCGGGGATTCAGAACATATAGCACGTTGCTTTAAGCAAGCACTTTCTCATTCCAAGTTGCAAGTTACTATCGAGGAACTAGTTTGTATAGGACTTTCATAGATTCCCAGAACTGAGCTAAAGTGGGCATGTCTCCAACTCCTAGAAATAACTTCATGCCCCATCTCCCTTACTTCCAGCTAGTAAGGATCACATAATTCCTAACAAAGTTTTGACACACATTCCCAATTTGGGAATTCAGAACATAGAGCACGTTGCTTTAAGCAAGCACATGCTCATTCCAACTTGCAAGTTACTATGTAGGAACAAGTTTGTATAGGACTTTCAAAGATTCCCTGAACTGAGCTAAAGTGTGCATGTCTTCAACTCCTAGAAATAACTTAATGCGCCAGCTCCCTTACTTCCAGCTAGTAAGGATGACATAATTCCTAACAAAATTGTGACAGAGATTCCCAATTCGGGCATTCAGAACATATAGCACGTTGCTTTAAGCAAGCACTTTCTCATTCCAAGTTGCAAGTTACTATCTAGGAACAAGTTTGTATAGGACTTTCAAAGATTCCCAGAACTGAGCTAAAGTGGTCATTTCTCCAACTCCTAGAAATAACTTCATGCCCCATCTCCATTACTTCCAGCTAGTAAGGATCACATAATTTCTAACAAAGGTTTGACACAGATTCCCAATTCGGGCATTCAGAACATATAGCACGTTGCTTTAAGCAAACACTTGCTCATTCCAAGTTGAAGTTACTATGTAGAAATAAGTTTGTATAGGACTTTCAATGATTCCCAGAACTGAGCTAAAGTGGTATGTCTCCAACTCCTAGAAATAACTTCATGCCCCATCTCCCTTACTTCCAGCTAGTAAGGATCACATAATTCCTAACAAAGTTTTGACACAGATTCCCAATTCGGGCATTCAGAACATATAGCACGTTGCTTTAAGCAAGCAATGTCTCATTCGAAGTTGCAAGTTACTCTCTAGGAACAAGTTTGTATAGGACTTTCAAAGATTCCCAGAACTGAGCTAATGTGGGTGTGTCTCCATCTCCTAGAAATAACTTCATGCCCCATCTCCCTTACTTCCAGATACTAAGGATCACATAATTCCTAACAAAGTTTTGCTACAGATTCCCAATTCGGGCATTCAGAACATATAGAACGTTGGTTAAGCAAGCACATGCTCATTCCAAGTTGCAAGTTACAATGTAGGAACAAGTTTGTATAGGACTTTCAAAGATTCCCAGAACTGAGCTAAAGTGGGTGTGTCTCCATCTCCTAGAAATAACTTCATGCCCCATCTCCCTTAGTTCCATCTCATAAGGATCACATAATTCCTAACAAAGTTCTGACACAGATTCCCAATTCGGCCATTCAGAACATATAGCACGTTGCGTTAAGCAAGCACTTTCTCATTCCAAGTCGCAAGTTACTATCGAGGAACAAGTTTGTATAGGACTTTCAAAGATTCCCAGAACTGAGTTAAACTGGGTATGTCTCCAACTCCTAGAAATATCTTCATGCCCCATCTCCCTTACTTCCATCTAGTAAGGATCGCATAATTACTGACAAAGATTTGACACAGATTCCCAATTCGGCCATTCAGAACATATAGCACGTTGCTTTAAGCAAGCACATGCTCATTCCAAGTTGCAAATTACTATCTAGGAACAAGTTTGTATAGGACTTTCAAAGATTCCCAGAACTGAGCTGAAGTGGGTATTTCTCCAGCTCCCAGAAATAACTTCCTGACCCATCTCCCTTACTTCTATCTAGTAAGCATCACATGATTCCTAAAATTTTTGACACAGATTGCCAATTCGGGCATTCAGAACATGTAGCACGTTGCTTTAAGCAACCAGTTTCTCATTCCAAGTTGCAAGTTACTATCTAGGAACAAGTTTGTATAGGACTTTCAAAGATCCCCAAAAGTGAGCTAAAGTGGGTATGTCTCCAACTCCTAGAAATAACTTCAGGCCCCATCTCCCTCACTTCCAGCTAGTAAGGATCACATAATTCCTAACAAAGTTTTGACACAGATTCCGAATTCGCGCATTCAGAACATATAGCACGTTGTTTTAAGCAAACATTTTCTCATTCCAAGGAGCAAGTTACTATGTAGGAACAAGTTTGTATAGCTATTTTAAAGCTGCCCAGAACTGAAGTAAACTTTGTATGTCTCCAACTCCTAGAAATAACTTCATGCCCCATCTCCCTTACTTCCAGATACTAAGGATCACATAATTCCTAACAAAGTTTTGCTACAGATTCCCAATTCGGGCATTCAGAACATATAGAACGTTGGTTAAGCAAGCACATGCTCATTCCAAGTTGCAAGTTACAATGTAGGAACAAGTTTGTATAGGACTTTCAAAGATTCCCAGAACTGAGCTAAAGTGGGTATGTCTCCAACTCCTGGAAATAACTTCATGCCCCATCTCCCTTACCTCCATCTAGTAAGGATCTCATAATTCCTAACAAAGTTTTGACACAGATTTCCAATTCGGGCATTCAGAACATATAGCACTTTGGTTTAAGCAAGATCTTTCTCATTCCAAGTTGCAAATTACTATGTAGGAACAAGTTTGTATAGGACTTTCAAAGATTCCCAGAACTGAGCTAAAGTGGGTATGTCTCCAACTCCTAGAAATAACTTCATGCCCCATCTCCCTTACCTCCATCTAGTAAGGATCACATAATTCCTAACAAAGTTTTGACACAGATTTCCAATTCGGACATTCAGAATATATAGCACGTTGCTTTAAGCAAGCACTTTCTCATTCCAAGTTGCAAGTTACTATGTAGGAACAAGTTTGTATAGGACTTTCAAAGATTCCCAGAACTGAGCTCAAGTGTGTATGTCTCCAACTCCTAGAAATAACTTCATGCCCAATGTCTCTTACTTCCATCTAGTAAGGATCACATATTTCCTAACAAAGTTTTGACACAGATTCCCAATTCGGGCATTGAGAACATATAGCACGTTGCTTTAAGCAAGCACTTTCTCATTCCAAGTTGCAAGCTGCTGTGTAGAAACAAGTTTGTATAGGAATTGCAATGATTTCCAGAACTGAGCTAAAGTTGGTATATCTCTATCTCCTTGAAAAAACTTCATGCCACTTCTCCCTAACTTCCATCTAGTAAGGAGCTGGTATTTCCTAAACAAGATTTGGCACAGATTCCCTTTTTGAGCATAGAGAAGAAATAGCCTGTTCCTTTGAAGAAACACATTCTGATTCCATGTTGCATGTTGCTGTACAGCAATAAGTTTGTATAGGACTTGCAAAGATGGCCACAGCTGTGAAAATCGGGATATGACTCCAACTCCAGGATATAACTTCATGCCGCATCTCCCTTTCTTCCAGCTAGTAAGAATCACAGAAATTCTAAAGAAGATTTGGAACAGATTCATGTTTGGTGCATTGAGAAGAAATAGCATGTTCTTTTGAAGAAGCACTTTCTGATTCCAGTTGCAAGTTGCTATCTAGCAACAAGTTTGTATAGGACTTGCAAAGATTCCCAGAAGTGAGCTAAAGGGGGTATTTCTCCAACTCCTAGAAATAACTTCATGCCCCATCTCCCTTACTTCCAGCTAGTAAGGATCACATATTTCCTCAACAAGATTTGACACAGATTCCCTTTTTGGGCATTGAGAAGAAATAACCCGTTCCTTTGAAGAAACACATTCTGATTCCAAATTGCAAGTTGCTGTCTAGCAATAAGTTTGTATAGGCCTTGCAATGATGCCCACAGCTGGGAAAAACCGGGTATGACTCCAACTCCTGGAAATAACTTCATGCCCCATCTCCCTTACTTCCAGCTAGTAAGGATCACATAAATCCTAAAGAAGATTTGGAACAGATTCATGTTTGGTGCATTGAGAAGACATAGCTTGTTCTTTTGAAGAAGCACTTTCTGATTCCAGTTCCAATTTGCTATCTAGCAACAAGTTTGTATAGGACTTGCAAATATTCCCAGAACTGAGCTAAGGGGGTATGTCTCCAACTCCTAGAAATAACTTCATGCCCCATCTCCCTTACTTCCATCTAGTAAGGATCACTTAATTCCTAACAATGTTTTGACACAGATTCCCAATTCGGGCATTCAGAACATATTGGATGTTGCTTTAAGCAAGCACTTTCTCATTCCAAGTTGCAAGCTGCTGGGTAGAAACAATTTGTATATGACTTGCAATGATTTCCAGAACTGAGCTAATGTGGCTATATCTCTATCTCCTAGAAAAAACTTCATGCCCCATCTCCCTAACTTCCACCTAGTAAGGATCATATATTTCCTAAACAAGATTTGGCACAGATTCCCTTTTTGGGCATTGAGAGGAAATAACCCGTTCCTTTGAAGAAACACATTCTGATTCCAAATTGCAAGTTGCTGTCTAGCAGTAAGGTTGTATAGGCCTTGCAATGATGCCCACATCTGGGAAAAACTGGGTATGACTCCAACTTCTGGAAATAACTTCATGCCCCTTCTCCCTTACTTCCAGCTAGTAAGGATCACATAAATCCTAGAGAAGATTTGGAACAGATTCATGTTTGGTGCATTGAGACAAATAGCATGTTGTTTTGAAGAAGCACTTTCTGATTCCAGTTGCAAGTTGCTCTCTAGCAACAAGTTTATATAGGTATTTCAAAGATGCCCAGAACTGAGCTAAAGTGGGTATGTCTCCAACTCCTAGAAATAACTTCATGCCCCAACTCCCTTACTTCCAGCTAGTAAGGATCACATAATTCCTAACAAAGTTTTGACACAGATTCCCAATTCGGGCATTCAGAACATATAGCACGTTGCTGTAAGCAAGCACTTTCTCATTCCAAGTTCAAGCTGCTATGTAGAAACAAGTTTGTATAGGACTTTCAATGATTGCCAGAACTGAGCTAAAGTGGGTAAGTCTCTATATCCTACAAATAACTTCATGCCCCATCTGCCTTACTTCCATCTAGTAAGGATCACATATTTCCTAAACAAGATTTGGTACAGATTCCCTTTTTGGGCATTGAGAAGAAATAGCCCGTTCCTTTGAAGAAACACATTCTGAGTACAAATTGCAAGTTGCTGTCTAGCAATAAGTTTGTATAGCCCTTTCAAAGATGCCCGCAGCTGGGAAAAACTGGGTATGACTCCAACTCCAGGAGATAACTTCATGCCCCATCTCTCTTGCTTCCATCTTGTCAGGATCACATAATTCGTAAAAATGTTTGGACCCAGATTCCCAATTCGGACATTCAGAACATATAGCACGTTACTTTCAGCAAGCACGTTCTCATTTAAAGTGCCAGCTGCTGTGTAGACACAAGTTTGTATAGGACTTAGAACGATGGCCAGAACTGAGCTAATGTGCGTATTTCTCTATTTCCTAAGAATAACTTCATGCCCCATCTCACTTACTTCCATCTAGCAAGGATCACATATTTCCTAAACAAGATTTGGCACATATTCCCTTTTTGCACATTGAGAAGAAATAGCCCGTTCCTTTGAACAAACACATTCTGATTCCAAATTGCAAGTTGCTGTTTAGCAATCAGTTTGTATGGGACTTGCAAAGACGCCCACATCTGAGAAAATCAGGGTATGACTCCAACTTCAGGAAATCACTTCATGCCCCATCTCCCTTACTTCCAGCTAGTAAGGATCTCATAAATCCGAAAGAATATTTGGAACAGATTCAAGTCTGCGACATTGAGAGGAAATAGCACGTTCCTTTGAAGAAGCACTTTCTGATTCCAAGTTGCAAAATGCTATCTAGCAACAAGGTTGTATAGGACTTCCAAAGATTCCCAGAACTGAGCTACAATGGGTATGTCTCCACTCCTACAAAAAAATTCATGCCCCATCTCCCTTACTTCCACCTAATAAAGATCACATATGACTATAAAAGGAAGTAAGGGAGATCGGGCATGAAGTTATTTCTAGGAGTTGGAGACATTCTCACTCTAGTTCCGTTCTGGGAAGATTTGCAAGTCCTATACAAACTTGTTGCTAGACAGCAACTTGTAACTTGGACTCAGAACGTGCTTCTTCAAAGGAAATTGCTATTTATCTTCATTGCACCAAACATGAATCTGTTCCAAAACTTCTTTAGGATGTATGTGATCCTTACTAGATGAAGTAAGGGAGAAGGGGCATGATGTTATTTCCAGGATTTGGAGTCAGACCCAGTTTTTCTCAACTGTGGGCATCTTGGAAGTCCTATACAAACTTATTGCTAGAAGGCAACTTGCATCTTGGAATCAGAATGTGTTTCTTCAAAGGAACGGGCTCTTTCTTTTCAATGCCCCAATTAGAAATCTGTTACAAAACTTGTTTAAGATTTATGTGATCCTTACTAGATGGAAGTAAGTGAGATGGGACTTGAAGTTATTTCTAGGAGATAGAGACATACCCGCTTTAGCTCAGTTCTAGCAATCTTTGCAAGGCCTATACAAACTTGTTTCTACACAGCAGCTTGCCAGCTGCAATGAGACTGTGCTTGCTCAAAGCAACGTGCTACTCATTCCCAATGCCCTAATTGGGAATCTCTGTCACAATTTTTTAGGACTTATGTGATCCTTACTAGATGGAAGTAAGGGAGATTAGGCATGAAGTTATTTCTAGGAGTTGGCGACATTCCCACGCTAGCTCAGTTCTGGGAATCTTTGCAAGTCCTATACAAACTTGTTGCTAGACAGCAACTTGCAACTTGGACTCAGAACGTGCTTCTCCAAAGAACGTGCTATTTCTCTTCAGTGCACCAAATATGAATCTGTTCTAAAATTTCTTTAGGATTTATGTTATCCTTACTAGCTGGAAGTAAGAGAGATGTGGCATGTTGTTATTTCCAGGAGTTGGAATCATACCCCGTTTTTCTCAGCTGTGGGCATCTTGGAAGTCTTATACAAACTTATTGCTAGAAGGCAACTTGCAACTTTGAATCAGTATGTGTTTAGACCTGCCAAAAAGGCAGATCTTTTAGCCAGAGAAGGCAAATTACCAGACAGTGTGGATCCTGGCGACTGCGCCAAAACTGACGGGAGAAGAGGGAGAATCTCCCTCTGTGCTTTTCCTTTAGGTTCTTATGGCTAGCCAAATAATTACCAAGACAGGTTAGTAGGAAAAAATATTATCATGTTTAATAACATGTATACATGGGAGAAAGCAGGGACACTGCGTTTCTCAACACAATAGCAGAAATTCTCGTCTTAAATACCATGTTCAGCCAATGACAAAGGAGGACTTTGGGGGTGGAGGGAGTCAGTTAAAGGAGATTACCACTAAAGCACAGTAAACCAGAGTACGGTTATTATGCAGCTTTAAGGCCTCAACTTCCACATTGATAAGCCTTTAGAAATGAGGCCATCCTGCTCTCTTCTCAAAACAGAGACGGATATACCTTTACAAAGGGGATTTCCCTTATAAATGTAAATGATTGTCTGGCAACTCCTGGAAGGGTCATACAGAGAATGTGGCCAGAGAGACAGAACGTCTGATAAGATGGGCTTGTTGGTGCCTTTCCTATTGCAACATTTACCCTAGGTTATCTTTACATACATCATGATAGATCTGTTCCAGAAAGGAACCACCATGTCAAATACGTTAGGCAGTTAGTGGGGGAGGTCAAATGTCCCTAGATAAAACAACCAAGGTAAAGAAAGAGATTTCAGGGTGGCCAAATCTTGGGCTCCCACAAAAACCTAAAATTTGGGTTTACGTGCTGTCTGAAAGAGTGTAACCCAACTTTTCTCCACTACAGATTTGAGCAGCTTTTAAATATCTAAGTATACAAAAGGATTAGAAAGGAAAATAGATCCAACTGAAAGGAATTTCGGATGGAACAATGAAATGATGCTGAAGTAAGCCAGCGCACTGAAAAGAGTTTCAGAAAGACCTGCAGTCTCTAAAGGCAGTGGGCAACGTATCCATCAGGTTTCAAGTAGAAAGGGAAATGGGAACAATTGTCTGTCATCTCATGTCCAGGAGATGACAAGCAACAGTCTCTCAGAGAAGAAAAAGATTTCTTTCCAACCGGTCGAACCAGCCACCTGGGCCAGGCCCCTTTCAAGTGGACGAGTTCCAGAGGAGAGAGCCCCGGGGCCTGCCGCCAAGTTTCCTGGGGCGTGTGCTGGGCCCCCTCAGAGGACCAGGCAGCCTGGCAGCCTGTGTGCCAGAGCTGAGATCTGGCGGCCTCCCACACCCGGTTCCCTGTCCTGCCCCGTCCTCCCGAGGGAGGCCGATGGTCCTGGCAGTGGCGAGTGGGGTGGGGCTGGCTGTGAAGCTTTCCTGGGATGCCCCGGGAGAGGGCGCCGGGGGATGGGCTGCCCCTGGCCAGGTCTGAGGCACTGACCCAGCTCAGGGCTGTCGGGGGCGGAGAGAGAAGCCCCTCCGCCTCTTCCCTGAAGCTTCTTATGGCTGGCCAAATCCTTCACAAGACAGGTTCGCTGGAGAAAATAATACCCAGCTTAAGAACACGTGTACAGGGGAGAAACCCGCGAAACTGAGTCTCTCAACACAATGGCAGAGATTCTCCTCCTATCTCCAGCTGCAGACAAAGGAGGATGTTGGGGGTGCGGTTTGGGCATGTGAGACTGGACAAGACAATTGTCATGGAGAGGGACATGTAGACGATTGGATTGTCTGAACCGGTTCCCCTGCAGTGGGGTCAGGCCCGGAAGGGACAGCATGGAGGTGACCATGAAGGGGCCTCTCTGTGGTGTGGTTGGCCCCGGGGGGCCGCGCCTGGGGATGGGGATGGAGGGGGGAAGTGGGATGGCCTGTGATGGTGCTCAGGGCAAGCTGCCCCAGGAAGCACCTCTCTGGTATGCGGATTATTTCGAGCTGAAGACAATAAGGACATTTGACCTCCCCCACTATCTGCCTAAAAAAAATCTGACCTGGTGGCTCATTCCTGGAACAGATCTTCCATCATGATGGCTATAAAGATAATGTAAAATAGATGTTGCAATGGGAGGGGCACACAGCCCCTTTTATCAAAAAACTCTATCTCTCCCTGACCAAATTATCAATAGATGACCCTGAAAAGAATTGTCCTCCTGCCCTCTGAAGTCCCAGGCCACTACCCACCCCTAACACGTTCCTTCGCCTTTAGCTGCAATACTTAAGCAAGCTGCTTAGACAGAGGGATGAGTTGCTCATTTCTGAGCTTTTCCCATGTATACATGTTATTAAACTTGGTATTATTTTCTCCTGCTAACCTGTCTTGTTGATTGTTTGGCCAGCCAGAAGAACCTTAAGGGAAAGGGCAGAGGGAGATTCTCCCTCTTCCCCCGACAGTTTTGGCGTAGTCGCCAGAAGCCATACTGGCTGGCAAGTTGCCTTCTCTGACTGGAAGACCTGCCTTCTCCCTGGACTACTGCAGATGGTGAGATACGGGAACGCCTGACGAAAGCCGGCAAAAGGTAAGACTTCTTACCACGTCAGCCTCCCGGAATCTCTATCTGCGGAGTCCGGCAGAAGGAAGTGGTGAGAATTTTTTCTCTTTCTAAATTTAGATTGGCAGGAGAAAATATTTGGGAAACTAGTTTCTTGGGCTTTTAGTGACTCTTGGTTTAAATTTGGTAGAGTACTCTTGGTTTTTTATCTTGATCCCTTTTCCTCCCAAAAGTAGTCTCTGTTTTTCTCTTTTGTCTGTGTCTTTTGTCATAAGAAGGAAATACCATAGGGTAGGACGCAGGCATAGGCCCTATAAGCCTGCTGTCCGGGCCGGCCCCACAGACTGGTGAGTTTGCGGGTCTCACCAGACCGGCGTCTACAAACTTTGCTGTGGGTTATTATGCACATGAAGTGAAGGCCATTGCCAAGGGCATCTTGGAAGCCAAAAATGCCGCAAATTTAAGTGGGCGCGGGTCGAGCAGTTGAGAGCCATTAGGGCGCTCGCCACTTTCAGAAGACTCCCGTGACAGGATAAGTTGGATCACGGAACGGGGTAGATGACACAGGTCCCCCGCCAACTGCAAGAAAATGTCTGTGCAACGATGAGGTACTCTGTAAAGCACACAGTCCCCGACCCCGCGGCACCTCCCCCGCTAGGTATTATTCTGGCTCCAAGAGACCTAAGGCATGACTAAAGCTGTCATTGTGCACATAAGAAAAAAAAAAACCGGATGAAGTTTTTCCTTCTGTCTTGTTCTGTGTCCTGAGAAAACTTGGCTTTGTGACCAGTGAGAATATTCTCCTTGGTCTCCACCATGCGGAAGGTGCGTTTACTGGGGTGCACCTTGGTGGCCAGTCGAGTAGACTGGGGTTCCGAACTGTCTCTGTCCAGCTGTGCCAAGCTCTCAGGGGAGTCTGAATATCTTTGGGAGTGAATTCTGTGGATCATGGGGGCTACATCATCTGCGCCCTCACCAGGGACGCCTCTTGCGTCCATGGGAAAGATTTATTCTAAGCGTGGAAATTTACCTCCGGGTCTTTCCTTAAAAAGGCTTATTGGTTCGAGTCACTATTGGAATAAATATACAAATGAAGATCCTACTCGTCAATGGCCAGACGACGGATCCTTTGAATTGGAAAAACTTCTAAATTGGGGAAAAAAATGTTTTGAGAGCTCTCACATAATTGCTTAATTGGTACCTAAGAATTAAGGCCAGAAAAAGGAAGGGAAAAATTTGACTAGTCTTAAGACCTTGACTCAGGTTTCAATTGAATTGAGAACATGTAAAAGTGTAAGTGTTGATAAGATTATAAAGGTTGGAATGTTTGAGCTAATTTTATACAAAGAGGTTACATCAACTTTGCCTGAGTATGTTTTAAAATGTCTGACTGGGAATGCTTCTCTTGTCCAAAATTAGAAGACCAAGACCTATTGATAAAAATCTTAATGATAATTATGTTTAAAGGTATAAGAGGTGATGAAATTTACATAAAATTTTGTAGAAAAAAGCTGATGTTATTTCTATTACAGAACTGGTTAACAAAAATAGTAATTTAAATGATGGCTAATTTTATCTGAAGTCTTATGAAGTCTTATAGGCAATCTAAATAATTATTGGGAATAAGTAACTAAATAGTTGTGAAAAGGATGAATGTTGGATGAACTTTAAACAATAATTATGTGTTATGGTGGTTACAGCTTCCAAACTCTTTTTGGTGACTTAAATCTTGAGAGTTTTGCTGTTTTATGATAAAAATTCTCTGAGTATCATCATTTCCAAATAAGATAAGATATTAGACATTGATTGCTAAATGTACATTTGTCTACTTTTGGCTTTTCATTACAGGAAAACTGAAAGGTGTTTTGGGTCTATTGGTAAACATGTGTTTTATTAAAAGATTGTACTATAAAGTAATATATTTCTAGAAGTTATGAAGTGTTTATAAATTTTCCAAGCCAGAAGATACTAATGTAAAAGAAAGTTTACTATTGTTTACTTAGTTTTTACTTACAAATTAAGGTTTCTAAGGGGTAAAATTCCTAATTGGTATATGTGATTGAAGCTACTAAAAATTAAGAAAAATATGTCTGTGTACAAGGAAAGTAAGATGTATAAAGGTACAAAGAATGGAAATATTTTGTTTGGTTAAGAAAGATAAATTTGTCCTCAAGTACTAGGAGGGAAAAGAAAGACATGGGACAAATTCTGAATGTAAAAGGAAAGTTATAGAAGGTTTGTGGAAGAGGAATTCTGGAAAAGGAGTTTTATGCATGGTCAAGTTGGCTAAGATTGAAATGAATTTAATTAAGTAAATGAGTTTTAATAGCAGAAATAAGCTGGTGCAAAATTAAAATTTGGTCTTCTGTCTCTTAAAAGGATAATTTGCTTAAACTTGATAAAGAGGTTACAAAAGATTTTTCTTTACCTTTGAGTAAGTCTACCTAAAAGACAGAAAAAAAAAAAACTGTTAAAATAATTTCCTACGTTCAAAAGACTGAGGTCTCTCTATTAAGACTTTTGGACTGTTAATGCTCTGTTTGCTTTGATTGTTTATATTTTTGACAAGCTCCCCAAAATTCATATCTTAAAGTCTTTTTTTTAACTTTTATTTCTTTAGGAATTTTCAAAGAGCCCTGGAACTTCTCAAAGAAGTTTGCTCTCTTCCTATAAGGGGAAAGATACTGAACTTATTAGGCTTATTCAATATGTTCAAGTACATGGAAAGCATTGTCAGAACAGTGATGATAAGCCTGCTTAGGTGCTATTATGTGGGCAAATGTTATTGACATAGGTGTTTTAAAATTGTATAACATTACTGAAATTCTGATCTGTCCTGGTTATCAGTCATAATTCTGGTTATTATTATTTTAAAGTGTTGTATGTCACAAAATTAACCAAATTTCCTTGTCAATTGCCATTTTGAGGTCTTGTTGTTTACAGACTTATTTCTTTGCTCTAATGCTTTTGCAAAATGTTTCAACTTCAGAAAAATTCATGGAAAGGACTCTGACATTTACACTGGAATACAGGTTTCTGACAAACTTTCTGATCATAAAACTGAACTGGGTAAAAAATTATAGAAATCTGATGGAGAGACTGATAACTTCGTGAAGCTGCTAACAAAAAGATTGGGATCAAGAATGGATTACACAGGACTGAATGAACTGATAAGGATGATTATAATTTTTATGATTTTTCGTTTGAAGTATTGCTGAATTTTTAATGTTTTGTTTTTTCAGATTTAAAGAAAACTTTTTCTCTTTTCTCCTGAGCTAGCTATGACTTATAGCAATTTGGTAAATGATACTTTTGTAAGTAAAATTGAAATATTTATCTTTTTCTCTCTACCTGATCCCTCGAATTTAGAAACTCTTAGTAAGTGAGTATTGTTGTTTTCATGGCAATATAGTTATTTGCATAAGTTCAATAAGAATCTGTTCTCCTTATAACAGGACACAGTTAGAACCACTGGTTCTATTACCAAGGTTGTGACTGGAACATCATATTTGCAATATAACCATACAGGTTTTGAGGAATGAAGATTGGACTTTATGGAATAAAGCCACGTGGAAATATTGGCCTGGTACCTTATGTTCCAAGCAGCACTTACCAGGATAAGTAAAGAATGTCACTTATCTGGCAGGTACAAGGGACCTTGAAATATTTTGGGGAAACCTCGGAATAGAGGAATTCACCCAAATTTATAGGTATTGCAGACAAAGTCTGATGACAAAATCCTTGGCTTGGCTTTCCTGGCCTCGAGAGACCTTTAAAGTTCAATGTGAGATTTCTTGTAAAAAGTTCCAGCAAAGCAGATTTAAAAGAGCCTATGTGATCAACTGCTATTCTTGCTGTACTTATGTAAATAATTGAGCCAACTCTATTGGAACTAGACTTATTTTGCAAACTAGTTTTAATTTTGCTATCAATAAAAATGAGGGTGATTTTAGAGAGAAAAATTATATTTCAGTAAAAACTATTTCAGTATAAATTTGCGGATATTAGATCCTAGTTTTGTTGTCTTTTGAGGTTTTTGTTTTATATCTGTTGACTGGACTGGATCCTGATTTCTTCTAGTCTCCTGAAATAGCTGGCTACAGATGTCCAAACTAACGTTTTTGATTTTTTCCATCATTTTCATTTGAAATCACTGAGAACTGAACCTGCACTTTTTCCTGAAGCCTTACAAACTGAAGCTGATGAACTTGATATAAACTTAAGAGATGACCTGACGACACCATCAGAGACATTTTAAACTGCAAAAGATACTTTGACGCTGACATCTAAAATTCTTCTTCACTGGCTGTCCTCTGAACTCAAAAACTGGTTTACAATTTGCTCTAACCATTAACCCTGTTTTTCTTTCGTTTACACAAATATGTTTTGGAGTCTGCCATGCTGTTGGCACAATTTGGAAATCCCGTGGATTCTTAACTTCTGCAGGAACTCCTATTGCTAATGGACACTTAATTGCAGCCTTATTACAAGCTATTCACCTTCCTTCAAAAATTGCCATTGTTCATTGTTCAGCCCATACTAAGGAGACTGATGTCATATCTTTAGGGAATGACAGGGCTGACACAGCTGCTAAACATGCAGCTCACTATGGACCCCCTTATCCGTTTTCCACCCAATTCTTAAACCTGCCTTTATCCCTGACTGATGTTATTAACTATCAGGCAAATGCCCCAAAATCTGAAAAAGACAATTGGATACAAAAGGGTGCCAAACAATTATCAGATGGATTATACATTGGACCAAATGGACTTCCAGTAGCTCCTTTTCTTTTGACTTTTTGGCTTGCACTTATCTCCCACCAAATGGGACATATGTGCAAACGGGGGATAGTTAAGGAACTGAAAGACAATTGGTTTTGCCCTGGTATCCATAAAATTTCTGACCAAATCACCTCCCAGTGCACAACTTGCAAATCTTACCAAGTCTCTGGGAGAAATCAGTGTGATCCAGGAAGTCCTCCCAGGCCCACGCTGCCTTTTGCAGCACTCCAAATGGATTTTATAGACTTGCCTTCAGCTTTAGGTTACTCTCACTGTTTGGTTATTGTCTGTATGTTTAGTGGATGGACTGAATGCTATCCGACCAGACATGCAGATGCCACAACAGTGGTAAAGAAATTAATAACTGAAGTTATTCCTCGCTTTGGCATTCCTTTATGGATTGAATCAGACCAAGGAACTCATTTTACAGCAGAGATAAACCACTTGCTTGCAAAAACTCTGGGATATTCATTAAAATTTCATACCCCATATCACCCTCAGTCATCAGGGCAAGTGGAACATAAAAATCTAGATATAAAAAGAACTCTAGGAAAAGTCTGTCAAGAAACTGGACTTAAATGGCCAGAGGCTCTGCCCTTGGCCCTTATGAAGATTCAAAATACTCCAAATAGAAGGCATGGACTGACTCCTTTTGAAATAGTTTTTGGACGTCCGATGCCTACTGGCGTCTCTAAACCTTCAATTCCTGGATTAAATGAATATTATGGGAACTTCAGTGAACAATTTGATGCTATGACTTGTTAT